>NC_058090.1:42476452-42823118 GCF_014858855.1 Bufo gargarizans | reverse complement strand
AGAATGCAAAGGCCCGTCCCAAAGGGGGGATGCCCAAGGCCAGTAACAACTTCAGAGAAGTAGAACATACCATAGTCTGCCCAGAAGGTGACCTATCACATGGCCGCACAGTACCCAGCGGGAACGCAGGAGGGAGGTCCGCCCAGTGAAAGGGGGACATGCACGGGGTTATCCAACCATTAAGCGAGTGCGCAATAACCCACCTAACACCGAATACTGTGAGAGTGCAACTACTCCACAATGAAGGAGAACATGCAAGAATCCCGCACAGCATATCACGGACAGCCATGGGTCACGTGAGGGTGCAAATTTTTCGCCCATGGATGAGGAGGGCCGTGTATGGCCCGCAACACATCCGGCGAAAGAGCAGTATTCCACCCAGAAAGGGGCGGGGTAATGCACACGGCCGTCACCGCATCCAGCAAAAATGCAAGCACCCCGCCAAGGATGCGGGACATGCACATGGCCAGCAACGCACTGGCGAGAAAACAACCACAGTCAGCGGTGTTGTGCGTATGCCGCCTGAGGAAAGGATACATGCTCATTGCTGGCAGCGATTCCAGTGAGTGCAGCACACCACCCAAGGAAGGGGTCGTGCACATGGCCGGCAGCGAATCCAATGATAGTGCAGCAATCCACCTATGGAAGGAGTTCATGCACATGGCCGGCAGCAAATCCAGAGAGAGTGCAGCATTCCGCCTATGGACGGAGGTCATGCGTATGGCCGGCAACGAATCCGGAAAGTGCAGCATTCCGCCTATGGAAGGAGGTCATGCCCATGGCCGGTTCATGCATATGGCCGGCAGCGAATCCAGCGAGAGTGCAGCGTTCTGCCTATGGACGGAGGTCATGCATATGGCCGGCAGCGAATCCAGAGAGAGAGAGCGCAGCAGTCCTCCTTTGGACGGAGGTCATGCGTATGACCAGCAGCGAAGCCAGAGAGAGTGCAACATTCCACCTATGGAAGGAGGTCATGCATAAGGCCGTAGCGAACCCAGCGAGAGTGCAGCATTCCGCCTATGGAAGGAGGTCATGCATAAGGCCGTAGCGAACCCAGCGAGAGTGCAGCGTTCCGCCTATGGAAGGAGGTCATGCATATGGCCGTAGCGAACCCAGCGAGAGTGCAGCGTTCCGCCTATGGAAGGAGGTCATGCATATGGCCGTAGCGAATCCAGCGAGAGTGCAGCGTTCCGCCTATGGAAGGAGGTCATGCATATGGCCGTAGCGAATCCAGCGAGAGTGCAGCGTTCCGCCTATGGAAGGGGGTCACGCATATGGCCGTAGCAAATCCAGCGAGAGTGCAGCGTTCCGCCTATGGAAGGGGGTCGTGCACATGGTCAGCATCGTATGCGGTAAAAGGGCAGTATTCCGCCTACAGAAAGGGGGTCATGCACAAGGCCAGCCCGCAGCCAGAGAGAGTGCAGTATGCCGCCTATAATGGGGGGTCATGCACATGGCCAGCACCGCGACTGGAGAGGGCGACTAATTCTGCCTATAGAAAAAGGCGGCCTGCACCTGGCCAGCGCCGTACCCCAGGAGAGGGCAAGGGTCCGCCTAGAAAGGGAAACATGTATACCTGGCCAGTGCCACGGAGCGCAACATGCCACCTATAGAATAGGGGCAGGCATACGGCCAGCGCTCTAAGGTCAGGCTGCAGTATCCTGCGCAGCCAACATAAAATACAGATATTTCATATATATGATATATATTCACACTTCATTATTAATATTATTATATATATTTTTTTTTTTTTTTTTTTTTTTTCTATTTATTATTGTAAAACACAGCCTCTTTTAGGCAGGAAGGGGCCACCATATAAGAGCACAGCCTCACTGAGAGGCTAGCCATCCCAGGGTCTCCTCCAGATGGCAGCCGTCAGCGTCCAAGAGGTTAATACAGATCGGACCTGAGGGCGGTGCAGCGATCCCCTGGGGGCGGGGGGACCTCCGGCGGGAAGAATTCGCGCCTGCGAATGCCCGCCCCCTCCAATCGAGGCCGGAATATTGCGGCCTAGTAGGCCGCGAAGCCGGGGCCTAAAGTTTGCGGTGCCCGGAGGTACCGGCCGGGATCTGGAGGGAGCGAAGCGGCGCATGCACAATACCGGCCGCGGGAGCCCACCCCGCGGGCCGGAGAATCAGGGGGCCCGGAAGAAGGAGCCCGGGATAGAACCTTTCTGCGGCGCCCGACCGACCGGAAGACAGCCTCTCCGAGCACCTGCGGTCGGCCGGGGTCCGCTGAACACCGCAGTCATGCCGGCCGCGGGAGCCCACCCCGCGGACCGGAAACAAGGGCCCTACGCCGCAGCAGTTAGGAGAGGGCCCAGGCCCTGAGCCGTCTCAAGGAGGGATGCCTGCGCACCGGTAAGGCGATAGGGGGGGGATGGGGGACCCTGCAAGGAGAGAGGCAGCTCCCTGGGCGGCATGATAGGGACGCCAGCATAACCCCTCAGTGGATGCACCTATAGTGGAGGGGAGGAGAGGGAACTAATAAAACAAACTAGGGTGGCCAGACCAGTATGGGGGTCAGTCAAGCAGGAGACCGGGGTGGGGGGGAGGGGGTCGTAGGGCTGGAGAAGCCACTCTCTCACCACAGCCGTCTTCACCCTCGGTCCGTTCCAGCAGGGTCGCCCCTTCAGCTACTGGCACCGTAGTGGCAGGACGCTGGAAGAGGGACTTGGCGTGCGGGCGACCCTTACGCTGGCGGGATGCAGGGGAGCTGGGCTGCCCTGGTCCACCTTGCCTTCTGTGGGGGAGGCAGCAGTGCGGATACCGGCACTGGCGCAGCTCAACCCCGGGAGAAACAGAGAGGTCTAGTGCGTCTCTGTTGTCCCGTATTCTGGAACAAAAGAAAATAAAAAAGTAAAAATCAAAATTTTTTTTTTTTTTTTAAAAACAACAAAGGAGAAAACAGCCCTGCAGTAGCAGGGAGTGTCTTGCCTCCTTGGACACTAAGCAAAAACTGGCAGCCTCTCTCTCTCCAGGCTGAGGGTATAGCTGTGGAGGAGGGGCTTAACAGTTTTCACTTAGTGTCACGCCTCCTATGGAGATGAGCTATACCCAAGGTCTTCTGTGTCCCCCAAGGAAACTGGGCGAGAAATTTTGTTTCGATACCATAAAAAAAAGTATTGTGATACTACGCAAAAAAAACCCCCCACCATTCCGCATTTTATGGAACGTCCAGCCCATAATAGAACAGTCCTATCCTATTTTTTGGGGGGACAAGGTTACACTGTTATAATTTTTTCTTTTACGACCGCATAGGAGATTTTTTAATGGTGTGGACTTTTCGCACGTGGCGATATGTAATATGTTTATTTAGTGTTTATATATTTTATAAGTAAAATTGGGAAAGGGGGCGATTTATACTTAAAGGGTTTGTCATCAGAAAAATCGTTATGTATCTGGCTGACATTAGCGATGTGCTAATGTCAGCAGTACAGAACTGTATGATTTTTAACTCCTTGCCTGCCGCTGTTCCCTCAAAGACATTTATAATATGCTAATGAGCCTCTAGGTGCTACTGGGGCGTTGCTGCAGCACCTAGAGGCTCCGTCCATGTCCAGTTGATTGATGTCCTAGAACTAGGACGTCAGTCAACTGGACATGGGCGTGCCAAAGGGTGAGAAGACGGAGCCTCTAGGTGCTGCAGCAACGCCTCAGTAGCACCTAGAGGCTTATTAGCATATTATAAGAGTCTTTATTTTGAGAGAACGGCGGCAGGCAGGGAGTTAGTCATACTGTTTGCCAGATAATATAATATTTTTTTCTGATGACAGAAACCCTTTTTAATATTTTGGTTTTTGTGTTTTTACTTATTTTTTTATTTCCTAACTTAGCCCCCTTAGTGGCTACAACCCTTGTCCTATTCGCCCTGATAGAGCTCTATTAGGGTGTATAGGACTTCACACTCTCCCTGCTGCCCTGTGCATAGTACACACAGCAGCAGGGAGCTTACCATGGCAGTCAGGGTTTCAGTAGCATCCTGGCTGCCATGGTCACCGATCGGAGCCCCAGGATTACACTGCTGGGGCTCCAGTGGGAACTGCCACTGAGGAGGAGGGGAGGGGATCCTGACTTTAATACTTGGAGGGGCGTGCACTGCTCCACCAATGTTTTTAATACTGGGTCTAAGAGGGGTTGGGGGGGAAGGGGGGGGGGCACACCGCGCCACTAATTGTTAACTCGCCCATTAATTCAAATACAGGAGGCGGGTGCTGGCTGCAGAATCACATAGCCGGCACCCGACCTCTGACAGGTAGCTGCCATCTGCGGCAGTTGAGGGGTTAACTGCCGCTGACCGTCGCTACCTGTCACAGAGCTCGGCTGCCGGCTATGTGATTCTGCAGCCAGCACCCGTCTCCTGTATTTGAATTAATGGGCGAGTTAACATCATTGCGTAGTGGCCACAGCCCCGCCTCCTCCCGTCTCTTCTCATTGGTGGCAGCGGCACAGGTGGGAGGGAGAGAATTTTGGGCGACTTTGATGCACACTGTCACATCTTCAAGGGGCATTCCAAGGTTGCTTTTTATTTTAAAATCTTCCCACCGGACGGACCCCTGAAGGTAAGCATACTTACCTGCTTCTAGCGGCTTTGCCCCTGCTCTATGGGTCCACCTTTGTCTTCACCATGCTTTGTCCCAGCATGTAAACTTCCTGCATGGTTGGTGTCCCGTGTGCTGCTGCAGCCAGTGACTGGCTGTAGGGGTTACGTGTCCCTCCAGACAGCACATGACTGCAGGGCACAGGACCCTGTCCATGTCCTAAGTTTACATACAAGGACTGAAACACAGTGAAGAAAGCAGTGCACACAAGGAGCCGGAACAAGAGACGTGGAGCAGGCAAGTATGGTTCCCTTCACAGTTTGGGGGTTGGGGGGGATATAAAATAGAGTTCCCCTTAAGGACCATCCACTGTCTTTTATTCATTTATTGTGCCTTTTGAAAAAAAAAGCACACTTGTTAGGTATGCACGGTACCAAAATAGCTTCTACTCAGTGTTAAAATATGTACAGTATGCATATGCAGTTATTTTTCGGGCAGAAAGCCGTAAACCTGACTGGTCCCGTTATAGTGAATGTGGATTAGGCGGTGTCCGTCTGTAATAGATACGGTCACTCCAGCATTCTGCTGGGACTGAGAACTTAGTCTTAAAGGGGTTGTCTCACTTCAGCGAATGGCGTTATCATGTAGAGAAAGTTAATACAAGGCACTTAATAATGTATTGTGATTGTCCATATTGCTTCCTTTGCCAGCTTGATTAACTTTCTATTACATTATACACTTTTCGTTTCCATGGCTATGACCACAGTGGCCGAGTTTGCACACTGTAGAAAAAAAAGCGTCATCCTTTTCGCAGTCCCACTGTACCGGCCACCAGAGAGGCCAGCCAATAGTCTGCAAGCACAACCACCACTGATGGATTGCAGGGTGGCTGTTAGAATGGAAACAAGCAGTGTCTAATGCAATGGAAAATTAATCAAGCCAGCAAAGGAGGCAATATGGACAATCACAATACATCAATAAGTGCCTTGTATCTGCATGATAAATGCTACTTGCTGAACTGAGACAAGAATAGCTAGACAGTTAATCCTAGTCTATTCACTTTAATATCGCTAACTTTGTTTTTTGTTCAACAGGTTGATACTGTAAACATGTCTTACCCACCGCATCTTAACCGTCCACCTATGGGGATTCCAACTCTCCCTCCAGGCATTCCACCCCCACAGTTTCCTGGGTTTCCTCCCCCTCCAGGTAAGTAGCAATGGTTGTGGAGTAATCTGTGGCAACACAAAATAAATAATAGTTTTCCCCACCAAAAAAATTGGACAAAGGTTTAACTTTTTCTATCTGTGTCAATGGTACTAATAAACCTTATCTCTAAATTACTAAGAGGTCATAAGTACTTATTTAAGCCACATTCATATCAGTAAGATAAGAACTGAGCTATAATGTGTATTTATAAGGTCAGAGGCTGAGCCCGTCAGGTAACTGGCTGACGGAGCAGACAGAAAATTCAGATCCCCTATTAGAGCATCTCGGCTCTGTACAGAAAAAAGAGCTCCATATTTGTAATAAAGACCAATTTAAAGTCCATGTTCATACCAGAACTAATTCTTATAGTATTCAATGTCTTTGGTGGTAACACTATTATCTTGCTTATTTTTACTATAACATAACTTCAACAAATTAATTTCATGGAATTTATGTTGCAGGTACTCCAATGATTCCTGTACCGATGGGATTAATGGCCCCAGGACCAACTGTAAGTTTGCATTACACTCTTGAATTGTGGATATAGCAATGATCTAAAGACTCCCATGTTGTCTATGCATTCACAGATATTTAACAGTAAACATAATAGCAGACTGAAGCTGGCTGTACACATAAGAAGTTACAAGTTTGTCAGCCGAGTGCTCATATAGCAGTAGGTTCCCATGTTATTCCACTGACAGCTGTTATATACACTGCATTATTATGTCAGCATATGCTTCATATAGAAATGGCTTACAGTAAAAAAGTGTGAAAAAAGAAAAAATTGGTGTGAGAGTTACAACATTTGTTGAAAGGGTTATGCCAAGTTCTGAAGTTATCACCTATCCATAAGATAGGGAATAACTGATCGGTGGGGGTCCAATTGCTGAAACCCTCTGATTCTGATAAAGGGGGTCCCGTTCCCCCGATCTGATGGAGCGGCAGGGTGCACTCGTTCTTTCTCTATGGGACTGACGAAGATGGCTGAGTATAGGTCCTTCCGGCAATACCGTAGAAAGTGAATGGAGTAGCAGGGTGCATGCTCGAACTGCAATGCCATCAGTTTCTGGGAACAGGGCCCCCGTTCTGGGGATCGGTGGGGGTTTCAACAGTCGGACCCCCATTGATCGTATAGTTATCACCATCCTATAGATACGGGATAACTTAAAATCTTGGCACAACCTCTTCAATACTTATTCAAAAGTTGACGTTTTAATCTTCTTCTTTTTTTTTTTTTTTCTCTTTTCAATCGCAAGGTTTTGTTGCCAACTGTACCTATGGTCGGAAAGCACATGGGTCCTCGTAAAGACTTAATGGGTATGAAAAATAAGGAAAATGACGAAAACAGCGGCCCTACAACCACCGTTTTTGTAGGAAATATTTCCGAAAAAGCATCAGACATGCTTATTAGGCAGCTCTTGGCTGTGAGTATATATAGTTTTTTTCCAGTTATATATCCACGTGTTGTAACTAAAACTGACACATAGTTGTAAGTTAATTTTAGGTAGGGATTGACTGATATAGATTTTTTTTAGAGCCGATACTGATAACCTGTGAACAGCCGATATTCTGTGCATTTTCATAAAAAAAAAAAAAATAAAATTCTGTTACGGCGTAGAAGACTTTTTTTTTTTTTTTTAAAGCATTTTAGTAGTTTGGACTTTTTGGACGTGGCAATATGTGATATGTTTATTTAATAACTATTCCCCCCCGGCAACTGAGGGGTTAACTTCCAATGATCGCAGCTTCCTATCATATAGGCTGGGCACCGCCTCCTGTATTTGTATTAGACGTTAACTTTCATTGGTGGCGCAGTGCGACCGTCTCTCCTCATTGGCGGCACGGGGGGGGGGGGGGGAAACTCCTTCTCCCCTGTGCTACTGAGGGAACATGAGCGCGCTGACAACAGCACACTCATGTTCTGTGATAGCGTGCTGGACGTATTATCGGCAAAGTTAGATACCGATAACGTTAAAAATCATGAATATCGGCTCATAATATCAGTAACTCCGATAATCGGTCGATCCCTACTTTATAGTAGGAGTGCTTTGTAGGCTATACAATTCTATGTGGGGATTACAATGGTGAATATGTTCTCTATGAAATTCAGAGGAAGATATAGTGGTGAAAACTAATTGGTGTTCTGCCCTGGGATGTATGTACAGTTTTCTATAGCTTTATTATTATTTGCTCTCTCTCTAGAAATGTGGTTTGGTATTGAGCTGGAAAAGGGTTCAAGGGGCATCTGGGAAGCTGCAAGGTAAGTGTGGTATGTAAATCTTTTTTTCTATTTCACTTAGACTAATTTATTACAATTTATTACAGCTTTTCCTGTATAGTCTTGTCTGTGACATTGCTCTAAACCAGTTAATGACCTCCCATTGTCTCGACAGCCGACAGGATCCTCAGTTTGCAGTGACGTCTTTTGAAATCGCACCTCCTGCTGTACTATCTGAATTGGAGGAAGTTTCAGTCCTGTCTGTTTAGCACTTTTGATTCAGTCTGTGCCTGCAGCATTATCAAAAACGGGGACTCCCCTCCTTTTGATCAGGTCACCAAGTTTCCCAGTGAACTTATCAGAGATTAGGGGCGGGCCTGCATTGAGTCCTGGAAACCCACAAAAGACACCAGGGCCATCAATACACTTAGCCTGCACTTTGGGCACTTGAAGTCGCGTTTGGACTGCCTCTTTTGCAGACATAATTTGGTGTGGATTCTGTGGCAAAAAAATGCTGGGTGGCTTCTTGAAATCCATCTCCCATTTTTATTTTATTTTTTCAAGTGGAGGCTGATGCCGTAAACCGTGGCTGTATGAACGACAGTGCAGCCTCCCACATTAAAAACAATACTGATACCGTCTGGCAGTAATGTGACATATAATCCACACTAAATACAATCTGCAAAAGGCGCAGTATGGGGAGTTCCTAAAATGCCCTTGAGCAGGCTTTGTGAGAGAGACAGCATAATGTACAGGAATATGTTAGTGCATTATAAATGTAAAAAATGTCAAATAGTAATCCCCTGATGGGGAAATAAAAAAATTTGGTCTGTAGGAAGTGAACAAAACCTACAACATTCAATGCTAAAGATTAACAGTATAAAATAGTGCCAACATTGTGTACATTACGCACTACTTCATACACAACCCAAAGGCATCCACAAAAATAAGATAATTTCCCTCATATTAAACAAGGCCTCGTGCAGCCATGTCAGGGGGGAAAAAAAATCTAGTATTTTCGTCCTTTTAAGATGCACCTAGGTTTTAGTGTCAACATTTTTTTTTATTAAGGACATCAAGAGCAAAATGACAAACTACATATTCTCACATTGAAGTAGTGTCATGCCACTGCGTAAGGAATATAACCAATACAAAAGATGTCATTTTGTCCAGTGTACAAATACCATAGTTGCAATTCCCATTAAGACAATGGATAGTCCACATAAAATGCATGGCATTATGGAGAAACATACCTGTGTAGTGTGGTGATAAAAAAAGTCAAACCATAAATGAACAAAACCATAGAAAACAACTGGGGTAATGGGGAGTCAGAGGGACAGGAGGGAAAGCAGGAGTGGGAGAGGGGATAGTAGAGATCCGGTTAGTTCCTTTTCTCGCATAGGGGAAATATTACTCTGCAAGACCCGGAACCATTAAGACGCACCTAGGTTTTAGAGGAGGACAATAACCCTGGGTTCACACCTGAGCGTTTCTGAGACGCGCGTATTTGTCGCGCGTTTTTATGCACGTTTTTTGCAATAGTAAACGCGTGTTTGTGTGATTGACTGCAGTGTTGTCCAATGAGTCTATGGGCCAAAACGCGCGACAAACTCCTCAAAAAAAGCTCAAGGACTTGTTTATGCGTCGGGCGTTTTACAGCGCGTTCAAACGCGCTGTAAAACGCTCAAGTGTGAACCAGGGCCATAGGGAAGCATTGGTTTTCACTTGTTGAGCGTTTTACAGTGCGTTTGAACGCGCTGTAAAACGCTCAGGTGTGAACTTAGGGTTAGGAAAAAAATATTTTTTCATTAGACTGCAGATCAGACCTCAGCTCACAGCTCCAATCAGACCCCCAATGTTAATAAGACCCTCAGTCATACCTCAGCTCAGACCCCAATGTGTATGACCCCCAATCAGACATCAGATAAGAGCTCCAATATAAATACAGACCTCAAAGCAGCTCCCAGCCTTAGATCCACTTACCTCTCTTGCTCCAGACGCTGCCGCCGCTCCTCACCTCCAGCATTCTTCTTCCTGCTGCAGCTGTGACTCAACGTGCACAGCTTGAGGTCATAGAGCGCCCTCGCGCTGTGCGCAGACACAGCACAGCCGGCGGCAGAGGACCAGGAAGCGGTGAGTACAGAACCCGGGGAGCGCTGCATTCACTGCTTCCCGGTCCTCCGGTACTAATGACCGATTCCATAATGGAAGTGGTCATTAGTATTCACCCCACATAAAACGCAGTGACATTTTTTTCCCCCCACTTTGGAGGAAAAAAAGTGCATCTTATGGGATTGAAAAATAGGTTATTTCTTGTGAAATGCTGAGGCAAAAATGAAGACATTGTACCTGGCCGGGGTTTCCTGGGAGTAAAATATTGATGACCTAGGTCATCAGTATCCAATTTTTGGGGGTCTGACACCTGGCTCTATGGTGAACTCTGTGGCCTCCACACAGCATACCAAGCAAAGCATCATGCATTGTATAGTATTCTCAGTAAAGTCAAGAATCGGCACTCCAGTATCCTCTGTGGAAGCTTTTTAAAAATGGTTCCATCTAGGGACTGACACGTTACTGTTCTTTAGGTGAATAAGTGACAGAATTTCTTCAAGATATTGAAGTGCTGCTTCTTCACTGGGGATATGTTTAAGGCTACTTTCGCACTTGCGGCAGAGTCATCCGGCAAGCAGTTCAGTTGCCGGATCCGGCAATCTGCATGCAAACGGACAGCATTTGTAGACTGATCCGGTTGCAGATCAGTCTCACAAATGCATTGCAAGAACGGATCCGTCTGTCTGTTTGTCATACGCACATTCACATTTTTAAAGGTTTGCGCATACAGGAGGGACGGATCCGGCATTGCGGTATTTTTAATGCAGGATGTGGCACTAATACATTTCAATGTAAATTAATGCCGGCATTCCGATAAGGAATTTTGGGCGGAGATAAACCCACAGCATGCTGCGGTTTTATCTCCGTTCAGAAAAGTCAAAAAGACTGAACTGAAGACATCCTGATGCATCCTGAACGGATTGCTCTCCATTCAGAATGCATGGGGATAAAACTGATCAGTTATTTTCCGGTATAGAGCCCCTAGGACGAAACTCTGTGCCGGAAAAGAAAAACGCTAGTGTGAAAGTACCCTAATCTGAATTTTTTTCAATTGTTTATTTATTAAAAATGTTTAACAGTTTTTTTTCCTCTACAGTGCATTTGCAGACTTTTTTTGTTCCCGATAATTGCCTTCTCGACAGATGGTGAGATCTGCATTTGCATTAGCAGGCACCTCTGCAGTATGGGACAAGCATTTCTGCTGAGATTCCTCCTCCTCATACAGATTTTCTGGGTAGCAGATTGTGCTGTGTAAATAGCGCAATCTGCTGCCCAGAAATTATGATTTTAGATGTTCACATCAACGGTGCTTTCAGCTGATAAGAGCTTTTACTTGTTCATTTGGTGATTAGCGGCACCTTATTACACGGGTTGATTATCAGGCCTAAGTAAAGGAGCCTTGAGTTTTCTGTATGCCAAATCGCCCATTATATACACATTTACTTTCACCAAAAATCATTGATCTCTGCCCAGTGAAAAACTTAATGGAAAGGAATGTATATTAAGATGTATGCACACAACATTATTATAGTAGCTTTAGTTTGTAGCCTGACCATTTCTAAACATTCAGCCAGATTTACTAATCCTGCTGAAGACACTGACGACATAAAGTTAGTCAGACAAAAAAAAAGCCACCTTGTAAAGTAAAATTGGTGCATAGCTAGACACTTGTCTCTATTAGTTGACTGACTTTGCGCCCTAATTTTGGCAGTTAGTGCACAATGTCTCATCTTAAGAGCTCATGCAAACGAACGTATCTTCTTTCCGTGTCCGTTTTTTTGCGGACTGTATGCGGAACCATTCATTTCAATGGGTCCGCAAACAAAACTGAAGTTACTCCATGTGCATTCCATTTATGTATTTCAGTTCCGCAAAAAAAAATAGAACATGTCCTATTGTTGTCCGCATTACGGACAAGGATAGTACTGTTCTATTAGGGGCCAGCTGTTCCGTAAAATACGGAATGCACAATTTTTTGCAGACCGCAAAATACATACGGTTTGTGTTTATAATCCCTAAGGCACACTTTTTTCAGTAAGCAATGCTCCATTGTCGAGCTAAAACACGCACAGTGGATTATTTTTTACCACAATTGCTTCATAAATAGGTTTAAATCCTGCTGCAACATTATGCACCATAAAACTGCCAAGTTTTGGGTCATTTTAGGACAAGGTCTAGTAATTGTGGTCTATTGAGTTTTATTAATAACAGGTGTTCACCCTTCAGCTTCTGAGATGTTTGTTGTATCTTTTTGTAAGACCTTTTCTCTCTCATCTTCCTTCCTATATAGCTTTTGGATTTTGTGAGTATAAAGAGCCAGAATCTACTCTGCGAGCATTGCGGTTACTTCATGATCTACAAATTGGAGAAAAGAAACTACTTGTAAAAGTAGACGCTAAGACTAAAGCTCAACTGGATGAATGGAAAGCCAGCAGGAGGGCTTCTAATGGGGTGAGTAGCACATAGAGAGTTTTCTTTCTAGAAGTCTGTTTGTTAACAAACAAGTCTTGTTTTTTTTTAATTTTATTTAATAAATATATATTATAACCTACGTTCCAGAATGCCCGTCCTGAGAGCGCTGCTGAGGAAGATGATGACCTTGATGAAGAAACAAAAAGAAGGGATAGCATTTTTAAAACTTCAATTGAGCTTCTAATAAAAGAGTATTCTAGTGAGCTGAATGCACCATCTTTGGACTCTGACTCGCATCCTAAAAAGAAAAGGAAAGATAAAAAGGAAGAATTGTCAGTAAGTATTCCATTGTGTGTAGATGAGGGCTAAGTCAACCTGACTGCACAAATTAAGCTACCCATACACATTCAATAACTGTTAATCAAATGATCATTTGGCTGACGGGTATCTCTCCTGGTTTCCACATATATGTACACGTTTGGCTTGTGTATTCTATGGCGAAAGTGAAGAAAGCCACTGCCACACACTTCTGGCGGCAGCTTATCTCCTGGGATCCGCCAAAAATACGGATGACGTCCGTGTGCATTCCGTATTTTGCAGAATGGGACAGCTGGCCTCTAATAGAACAGTCCTGTCCTTGTCTGTTATGCGGACAATAATAGGACAAATTCTAAATTTTAGCGGAATGGATATACGGAAACGGAATGCACACTGAGTACCTTCACAACCCCCCCCCAGAAAACTGAACGGACATGGAATGAAAATACGTTTGTGTACAAGAGGCCTTAGTCTAATGCTGGCCGAACCCACCTAATGTGTATGCTGCTTCTTTTAGTTCGCAAGGAAGATATGCTGTCGCCAGAGGAATCTGGCAGTGACTTATCCAATATGATATCGGGCTTATTATCAAGAGCAAGTGTTCATATACACAATTGTTCCCAATAATTGGGCTGTATCATCAGCTGATTAACAGCTGCTTGGCATCTTTTATCATAATGAAAGATGCACGGTTATTGGTGGCACATTTCCCTGTGTAATCAGGGATGTGCTGGCGATAATTGAGCGAGGGAGGAACGTCTGCAGTAGCAATCGTTCTCTCCTCATTCACATTGCAGGGGGTTGGGGGAGAGCTGACGGCTCTTTACACAGGCTGATGCACAGTCAATTATCAGGAACGATCGAACGTTCACGATTATTGCCTGATTGTGATCATAGCTGCTTTTTACTGCAATTGTTTATTCCTATTCAGGTTCATTGTTTGGCAGCACATACTGTTAAGGGTACTTTCACACTTGCGTTGTTTGATTCCGGCAGGCAGTTTCGTTGCCTGAACTGACTGCCTGATCAGGCAAACTGTATGCAAACGGATGTCATTTTTTCTGACTTATCAGGATCCTGATCAGTCAGAAAAATGCCTGATCAGTCAGAAAAATGCATTGCAATACCAGATCCGTTTTTCCGGTGTCATCAGGCAAAACTGATCCGTTTTTTCTTCTTTTTTTTTTAAAGGTCTGCGCATGCGCAGACCGGAAGGACGGATCCAGTATTTTGAATGCCTGATCCGGCACTAATACATTCCTATGGAAAAAAATGCTGGATCCGGCATTCAGGCAAGTCTTCAGTTTTTTTCGCCGGAGATAAAACCGTAGCATGCTACGGTTTTCTCTTTTGCCTGATCAGTCAAAACGACTGAACTGAAGACATCCTGATGCAAACTGAACGGATTACTCTCCATTCAGAATGCATGGGGATATGCCTGATCAGTTATTTTCCGGTATAGAGCCCCTGTGACGGAACTCTATGCCGGAAAAGAAAAACGCAAGTGTGAAAGTACCCTTACACAGTTCAAATTGCTGCGTACAAACAATTATACTATATGTAACATAACACGTGTTATCACCTGATGAACAATTTCCTTGTACATGGGGCAGTTAAGATAATTACACCAATCCTCAGTTTGTGCAAAATGGCATTTTACAGTAATTGCTATCACCCCTTTGAAACAGATCTTCAATACTCAAGTTGTGTTTATCAATTTATAGCAGGAAGACATAAATGCAATAGAAATGGAAGAAGATAAGCGAGACCTGATATCCCGCGAGATCAGTAAATTCAGAGATACACACAAGGTAATGTTTGATTTTGTTTCTTCCTTTCTGATAAAAAAAACAAAAACGTGCTTCTTGCAGATTCAAGAACCACATAGCTTTAACACAAGCATCATGCCTAATATGTGAGAGAAGGTAAATGTAGATATTGAAATTCAGCATTTTATATCTTTCCTAAATAGTGATTGGCATTAACAATTGTAACTCGCTGTTATTGTCACGGCAACAAAGAAAACTGACTAAGCTTTTATCATCGAATGAAAGCTAAGAGATTTGAAATATTTATAGCCATCTCACCACCATATACAACCTTTAACAACATCACACGTAATATTTTCAAGAGCTAAATGAGTAAAAGGCTTTCTACATACATGTAGTGAATCAAAATAGATCAGTGGTTTCCACATGTGCCACAGTTAAGATGCATGGAAGATTTGTAAATTCCCTATAAAGCTAATCTATTCATTGACCCCCACCATTATGATAGAGATCATATGGTGACTAATGCAAGATGAAACTCAGCTTGGAAAGTAACATGGAATAAGAATGTAAGTATGAGCTCCCATTTTTTTTACTATATTTTTCGGATACCCCCTCTGAAAAATGTGCAAAGCGGCAACTGGCTTGGTTATTGATCATTTTCTGAGCATTTATGGCCCCTTAAATCATCATTTTTTTTTATTAATTTTTTTGCGCTGTGGGGTTTTAATAGTTGTATAGAAACTATTCATTAAACTCCACTAATATTGCAGTTTAGAAGTTTATATTTATCTGAACTGTATTATGAATCTTCCACTTTGACAGTACACAACTATATATGTATGTGCTTTACCTTCTCCCTAAGGTTTATTTGTATTTAATCTGTGTACATGGAGTATATTTGCAAAGGCGTGGTAATCGGTTCTAGCATTTAGTGTAAAGGCTCTGCTGTGTTTTTGTAGAGCTGTGGTAGCACAGTGAACCTTTGCATGTTTGATAGGGATTTCTAAAATAACACTGCAGCCACCTTGCGGCTGTCAGGGTATGAGTAATGTAGGGGGTGTCCATTTACAGCACTGATGAATCTGAAGAACATAAGGTAAGATTTTTCTAGTTCTAAACTTTCTCTTTGCCGTGATTTCTGTTTTACCCTATCCTTTCCCTTCTGTTTCTTCTAATACTAACAAAGTGCAAATAAAACTACACCTCATTATGAACTATTTTTGATTGATCTGTATCACCATTGCTAGCCTGAAGATATAGCTTTATACAAATAGCATATTTTTATAACTCTTGGGATTTATATAATCCTTTCATATAATATTTTGGATCATCCTTTGGCTCTTCTAGAAATTAAAATGTAAGTATTAATTTTGGTGGAGATACTTTACAGTTGTAATGCTTGAAAGAGGTAAGTTTCCCAAGATATACATTACAATTTCAGTAGAACTTATAACTTTAATTGATGACCACGTAGATACAGTTCTCTTTTGTGTGATGCACTTTGTGTGTTTATTATTCCTTTCCATTTCTTGCCTTGCCTGTACTGCTAAAACACGCGAGGCAAACCATGTCTCATGACCAGCTGCATTTGCACTGTGAATGCCTTCCCTTCTGTCTGTGTCCTTGCTCTATTCCTTCTTACCTGTATGTACTTTTCCCCGGGATCCAAAGGCAGCTGATTTGTAAGGTAAGATGCCTTTTAATGATTTATTTTAATTTTTTTTTTCTGTAAAATGCATTGTTTGTATTCTTGCAGTTTAATTATCTATGACATGAAATTGAAGGGATGAGCGGTCATCTGTTGGTAAATGCGATGAAATCTAAACTGTGATGCGTAGACATTTGTGCACCTAGACTTGTCTGTCTTTGAAAATGTACTTGCTCTTCCTCCCAGAATCATAGCTTGTAGGCAAAGTTAATCCCGTGTTGGAGAGCCATGTCCTAGCACATCATCTGTAAGTTAATTCAAAACAATTGTTAACAAGGATGGGATATATGATCTGTGGATGTCGTATTTCCAATGTGTTTAAGGTATTTTGGGCATAGACACATTCCTCCCCTTTCCCCCACAATAAAAATAATTGCTATTTTTTTGGCCATTGCTATGGAACGAACGGATACCCCTGTAGCTTTCATGTCGCAAGCGATTTCCAACCATCCTGCAGTTTCTATGTTTAGCATCCTTCTGTGAAGCGCTAAACCAACATTTGTAAGTTTACTGACGTTCCTAGTCTTGTTGTAGGTAAATGTTCCCATTGCATTTAATCAACGTGCCCACCAATTTTTGCCAGTAGAATTTGACCTCAGATAGTGTACTTGAAGCTTTTTAATGTCCCCAAGTACACATTTCATTTTCTTTCTCTTGTGTTTGTGCTCTCAAAAGCAGCATTTCATGTTTGCACTTTTGAATGTTTTAGTTTTTATTGAATAATCTCTTAGAAAAACGTGTCATTTCTAAATGATTGACGTCTGGACCACCTCGTCACCAGCTATTTCGACTTTTAACTCCAGCAGTCTCTTGTCAAGAGCCTGGACTACTTTGACCACCCCTGGCAGTAGCTGTGTGCCAGAAAAAAAAATTGGATGCTGTGCTAGATTTTGGTACTAGGACTAAGTGCAACAGAATTTTATATATCTTGGCCACGGTGTATCCCATGTCATACACTTTTTTTATTTTTATTCCCCCCCCCCCCCCCCAAGCTGTTTTTTTTTTTGTAGTGGTTATGAAGTGCTGCTTTACTTGGAGCCCTGGATCCTTTAGAAAACATGGTTGGCGATTGCTGGTCCTTTTGTAGCAATATACTTCTTGCACGAAATCTAGTCTTGTGCCTTTTGCCTTTTTTCTTTTTGCTACACATTTTGATTGTCTTTCATTTTTTTAAAATATTTTTTTAATTAAAATAAATAAATATATATAATTTAGCATTAATATGTTCTTTCTCTTTTCATAGAAACTGGAAGAGGAGAAAGGCAAAAAGGAAAAGGAGAGACAGGAGATTGAGAAAGAACGGAGGGAAAGGCAGAGGGAACGTGAGCGAGAAAGAAGAGAGCGAGAACGGGAACAAGATAAAGAGCGTGAGAAAGAGAAAGAAAGAGAGCAGCGGGATCGTGACAGAAACAAAGACCGAGACAGAGACCGGGATCGTGATAGAGACAGAGAACGTGAGAAAGAAAGAGACCGTGGGAGAGATCATAGTAAGGATCGGAGTCGATCAAGGTACATCTATTCTTTTTATACATGAGGCTATAGAGATATCACCCCTTTTTCCTTTTATTTGGACCAAGAATTTCCATCATGTTTGGTATATCTTTGTAATAGTATTGCCTTGTGTGCTACAGATATTAGATACATTTTCTATAATTTTGTGTCCTTGTGCACATTTACTAGATGATGAATATTGGTCTCAAATGTTACCAAAAATATACATATCTAGATGAACAGATAGCCATGCTCATGCTGCAGAAAAGACCTTATTCACATTCATGTAATGGATTTTTCAGTCCCAAAAATAAAATTATAGAGGGGTGGCAAATCTGTCTGTGAATATATACATCTTTAGACCTAAAGTGGTTAGCTTTATTATTAAAGCGCTATTCATTCCATAGCGCTGTACATATAAGGGCTGCACATACATAATACAGACAAGTTACAAACTGGTACAGAAGGAGAGAGGGCCTTGCCTGTGAGGGCACACAATCTACATGTTAGGGAGAAGGACACAGGAGGGGAGGGTGAAGCTGGTCATGGCGGTATAGAGGCAGCAATTTCACTGGTTGTGGGCCTGTTTGAAGAGGTGGGTTTTTAGCTTTCTTTTAAAGGATTCAACTGTAGGTGAGATTCTGATATGTTGGGGTAGCAAGTTCCAGAGTATGGGGGATGCAGGTAAGAAATCTTGAAGGCAGTTGTGGGAAGAGGTGATAAAAGAAGGAGGCCTGGGAGGATCGGAGAGTGCGTGTGGGAATGTATCGGGAAAGTAGCTCAGAGATGTAGGGAGGGGACAGGTTGTGGACGGCCTTGTATGTGTTGGTATTTTGAACAGAATTAACTGGGCAATGGGGAGCCAGTGAAAGGGATTGGCTGAGGGGAGAGGCAGAGGAGCAACAGGGTGAGAGGTGGATTAGTTGGGCAGCAGAGTTGAGGATAGATTGGAGGGGTGCGAGAGTGCTAGATGGAAGGCCACAGAGGAGAATGTTGCAGTAGTCTAGGCATTAGATAATGAGGGCATGTACTAGCATTTTCTCTGATTCAAAGTTAAGGAAAGCGCGGATGCGGGAGATGTTTTTGAGTTGGAGGCGGCAGGTGGTGGAAAGGGCTTGGATGTGCAGTCGGAAGGAGAGGGCAGAATCCAAGGTCACTCCAATGCAGCCGACTTGGTTGATCGGGGAGAGTGTGCAGCCATTACTCGTGATTGATAGGTCTGTTGGGGGGGTTGAGCAAGATGGGGAAAAGATGATGAATTCTGTTTTTATCCATGTTAAGTTTTAGAAAGCGAGATGAGAAGAAGGAGGATATAGAAGATGGACATTGTGGGATTCTGGATAATGTGATGTCGTCTGGACCAGAGAGGTAGATTTGTGTGTTGTCAGCATAAGAGTGATACTAAAAGCCATGGGACTCTGAGATGTCCCAGGCCAAAAGTGTAAATAGAGAAGAGCAGCGGTCCTAGGACAAAGACTTGCGGGACACCAACAGAGGGGGAATGAGACGAGGAGGTGGTGTGAAGGTGGGAGACGCTAAGGCCCCTTTCACACGGGTGAGTATTCCGCGCGGATGCGATGCGTGAGTTGAACGCAATGCACCCGCACTGAATCCTGACCCATTCATTTCTATGGGGCTGTGCACACGAGCAGTGATTTTCACGCATCACTTGTGCGTTGCGTGAAAATCGCAGCATGCTCCTCTTTGTGCGTTTTTCACATAACGCAGGCCCCATAGAAATGAATGGGGTTGCGTGAAAATCGCAAGCAAGTGCAGATGCAGTGCGATTTTCACGCACAGTTGCTAGGAGACGATCGGGATGGAGACCCGATCATTATTATTTTCCCTTATAACATGGTTATAAGGGAAAATAATAGCATTCTGAATACAGAATGCATAGTACAGTAGCGCTGGAGGGGTTAAAAAATAATAATAATTAAACTCACCTTAATCCAATTGATCGCGCAGCCCGGCTTCTCTTCTGTCGTCTTTTTTGCTATGTGATGGCCCATGTGATGACCGGAGTGATGTCACCACAGGTCCTTTTCCTGAACACAGCAAAAAAGAAGACAGAAGAGAAGCCGGGCTGCGCGATCAAGTGGATTAAGGTGAGTTTAATTTATTTATTTTTTAAGCCCTCCAGCGCTATTGTACTATGCATTCTGTATTCAGAATGCTATTATTTTCCCTTATAACCATGTTAAAGGGAAAATAATACAATCTACAGAACACTGATCCCAAGCGAGTTTGGGTACCAAACATTTTTCCTCTTTACCCGAAGGATCCGATCCTCCACAGACCACCTCTACAGGGTTAAGAAGATTGGCAAAATAGTGAAGCACCCTCTTACAAGTTGGTTTAAAAGGTTTTATTCTACTCACAAGCGTTAGTAGACAAAAGGCATATAACAGTTAAAAACCGTCACGTTCCTGCCCGACCCGGGTTTCGCTCTCTGGCTTCCTCAGGGGCGACAACCTGAGGAAGCCAGAGAGCGAAACCCGGGTCGGGCAGGAACGTGACGGTTTTTTAACTGTGTTTATATGCCTTTTCTCTACTAACTCTTCTTAACCCTGTAGAGGAGGCGGTCTGTGGAGGATCGGATCCTTCGGGTAAAGAGGAAAGAGGCTGGTGCCCTGCTTCATTCACCTGTGAACCGGATGACATAGTCTCAAGCTGCGCGGTTCTTAAACTTCTATTACCTGATTATCCAGTGTGAACTACCTACCACACTAAATCGGAAACAGCAGCGCAAGTAACTGTCCGTGTTGGGACACAGGACTGACTTTTATATTTTATTTTATATTGGGTACCAAACATGCCGATTTTTCTCACGCGCATGCAAAACGCATTACAATGTTTTGCACGCGCACGGAAAAATCGCGCATGTTCCCGCAACGCACCCACACCTTTTCCCGCAACGCCTGTCTGAAAGAGGCCTAAATGTCTGTTCTGTGAGGTATGATGTGATCCAGGAGAGGGCCAGGTCAGTGATGCCAAGAGATGAGTTTGCAACAGAAGGGAGTGGTCGACAGTGTCAAACGCAGGGGACAGGTCAAGGAGAAGGAGGACAGAGTAATGTTTTTTTGGTTTTGGCTGTTAGTAGGTCATTGGTGACTTTGGTAAGGGCAGTCTCAGTCGAGTGCAGGGGTCGGAAGCCAGATTGTAGCCAGTCAAAGAGGGAGCAGGAGGAAAGGTGAGAAGACAGTTCCGAATGGACATGTTCAAGTAGCTTTGAGGCGATAAGTGGACAAAGATGGGTCAAGTGAAGGCTTTTTGAGGATGTGTGTAATGGTAGCATGTTTAAAAGCAGAGGGGAAGACACCAGAGGTTAGTGATAGGTTGAAGAGATGAGTTAGGGCTGGGATAAACACTATGGTGAGGTTAGTGATAAGGTGGGATGGGATTGGGTCAAGTGCACAGGTGGTGAGAGGAGATCTGGAGAGTTTTTCTTCTGTAATGGAGAAGTGGGTTTTGGGAGAAGAGGGCTGAGCAGTTGTGTAGAGGGTCTGTGGGGACTGTGTACTGAAGCTTTCTCTGATGTTGACTATCTTTTTGTTTGAAGTATGTGGCAAAGTCCTCAGCTGAGAGGAGAGGGTGGGGGCGCTGGGGGACGGAGAAGGGAGAAGTGTTAAAAAGTTGTTTAGGGCTGTTGGGACAGGAAAGATGAGGGACGAGAAGTAGGCCTGTTTTGCATCAGCAAGTGAGGATTTGAAAATGAGGAGGGATTGCTTGTATGCAGTGAATTGATTTTTAGAATGGGATTTCTTCCATCGCCGCTCAGCAGCCCTGGAAGCTTGTCTGAGTTTTTTGGTCAGGTTGGTGTGCCAGGGTTGTCTGTCTGTTCGGGTTTTGTTGTGTGTGAGGGGGCAAAAGTGTCCAGAGCTGTACTTATTGTGGTGTTATATAGAGTGGTGGCAGCATCTGGTTCTTGGAGAGAACAGATGGTAGAGATTGGAAGAAGAGTCAGAAAGCAAGTGAAAGTCGAGATGTTTAAGGTTCCTGGGGGTGTGTGCTAGTGTGTGGACCGGGGGAGCAGTAGAAGAAGAGACCAATGAAGAGAAGGGGGAGAGGCGAATTAGAAAGGTTAGATAGGGAGCAGAGGCGGGTAAAGATAAGATCCAGAGTGTGACCATCTCTATGGGTGGGAGCTGAAGAACACTGTGAGGGGCCAAAGGAGGAAGAGAGTGATAGGAGTTTAGAGGCGGCTGAGTGGCAGGTGTCAATAGAGATGTTGAAGTCACGCATGATGATAGTAGGGATGTCGGCAGAAAGAAAGTGTAGTAGCCAGGTGTTAAAGTGGTCACGAAAGATGGAGGCTGGGCCTGTCGGGCGGTAAATGACAGCTACTTTAAGGTTGGAGGGAGAGTGTATGTGAGGTGAGTGTAATGGAGGGTGGCAGTGGAGTTGGGCTGTAGGAGCAGGTGTCTGATAGGAGAAGACCAACTCCTCCACCATGTTTGCAGCCGGGGCGGGGTGTGTGAGTGAAATGAAATCCATATGAGTGCAGTAGGGGAGGAGGTGTCGGGGTGTCAGCCATGTTTCTGTGAGACCCAGAAAGAAACATTTTTGAGATGAAAAGATCATGAATGTAAGACAGTTTGTTACAGACAGAGCGTGCATTCCATAATGCTCCTGCAAGAGGAACCAAAGGAGCAGGGGTCAGAGGAATGGTTATTAGGTTTAAGGGGCTGCAGAGATTTGTACTTGGACATGGAGGTGATGGTGGGGATTTGCTAATTATCTTTTTTTATTTATTTTTTTGCCTTCCTCTGGATCAACTTGCAGGATAACGGGCAGAACTGGATGGACAAATGTATTTTTTCGGCCTTATGTGCTATGTTACTATGCTACTATGTTATCTCCTAATTAATGTAAAAAATTAAAGTTGGACATCACAAGACAATCTCTTTCTAAGGGTACTTTCACACTAGCGTTTTTCTTTTCTGGCATAGAGTTCCGTCACAGGGGCACTATACCGGAAAAAAACTGATCAGGCATATCCCCATAAATTCTGAATGGAGAGTAATCCGTTCAGGATGCATCAGGATGTCTTCAGTTCAGTCATTTTGACTGATCAGGCAAAAGAGAAAACCGTAGCATGCTACGGTTTTATCTCCGGCGGAAAAAACTGAAGACGTGCCCGAATGCCGGATCTGGCATTTTTTCCCATAGGAATGTATTAGTGCCGGATCCAGCATTCAAAATACCGGAATGCCGGATCCGTCCTTCTGGTCTGCACATGCGCAGAATAGTAAAAATGAGAGAAAAGATACAAGACGGATCCGTCTGTCTGCATGACAAGCGGAGACACGGATCCGTACTTGCAATACATTTGTGAGACGGATCCGCGTCTCACAAATGCTTTGTCACATCCAGATCGGTGGATCCGGCAGGCAGTTCCGTTGACGGAACTGCTTACCAGACCACACTGCCGCAAGTATGAAAGTAGCCTAACAAAGCTAGAACCAGCCCTGTACCTCACATGGGTCCAGAGATCTCCTCATTCATTGCTTCAATTGCTCTGCTAGATTTATTTCAGACTGGCAGTTCGGGAAGCGTGCCCTTTCTCAGGGGTAATGTTCGTGTCCTTTTTGCTTCAGCTTGCTCCCTATAACTGTTACAGCTCAGGGGGTGTGTCCTTCTCGCCATGTAACTGTCACAGCTTTTAGCAGTCGAAAGGGCTAGGCCAGTTGAAGGATGGAACGGAACATGTACATCCACCTCAGAGAGGCTGACCGCAAAATAAGTAACAGGGCAAACTGGTGCCACTATACAGATACATTTTATTGCATAACTCAATGACCATATTGAATTTTTAGGGTACTTTCACACTAGCGGTTTGCTTTTCCGGCATAGAGTTCAGTCACAGGGGATCTATACCGGAAAATAACTGATTAGACATATCCCCATGCATTCTGAATGCAAAGTAATCCGTTCAGGATGTCAGTTCAGTCGTTTTGACTGATCAGGTAAAAGATAACACAACTGACGCCGGATCACACTGCCGCAAGTGTGAAAGTAGCCTTAATTACACACAATTACAAAAGTATTCAGATCCAGGTGCTGGTTTCAAAAAAATATGGATTTTTGTACTTACCGTAAAATCCTTTTCTCGTTGGATGCATTGCCCAGCTGCCACTAGGAGGCTGACTCTAGAAATAAAGTGTTGGCTCCACCCAGATGGGCTATACCCTTTGCACAGAAACTAAACCAACCAGTTGGTACCAAAGCGGTAGGAGCACCAAAATCCAGAGCGAAAAGTAAAGCTAACATGTCCTTAACCAGAAAGAGGACCAATATCGAAGAGCCTCGGAAAACCAAACGAAGAAAAAAAACAAGAATGGTGGGATCTGTGTCCCCCAATGCATCCAACGAGAAAAGGATTTTTCTGTAAGTACAAAAATCTATTTTTCTTGTGAATAGCATTAGGGGACACATCACCATGGGACGTCCTAAAGCAGTCCCCGAGGGTAAGAAGAAACAGCCATGCGAAAAATCTAATGCACCGCTGCTTGCAGAACCTTGCGACCCAACCTGGCATCAGCAGAGGCCAAGGAATGTATGTGGTAAAACCTGGAGAAGGGGTGAACTGAGGCCCAGGTGGCGGCCTTGCAGACCTGGGAGGCAGAGGCCAGATGCCGGACCTCCCAGGATGCCCCGACCACCCTAATGGAGTGAGCGGTAAACCTGAAAGTGGATCACTACCCTTCGCCACACAGGCTTCCTTGACAGTCGACCAAATCTAAGGAAATGGTGGCTTTGGAGGCTTGTAAACCCCTTTACGTGAGCCCTCGGGTACTACAAAGAGAGTAAGAACGACGGAAGGACTCCGTTAACTGGAGATACAGCAGGCGTGCCTGAACCACATCCAGACTGTGAAGAGACCGCTCTCTGGCATGAGAGGGGTTGGGACAGAATGAAGACAGTACAATATCCTAATTAATGTGGAAGTAGGAAACCACCTTGGGAAGAAAGGAGGGAACTGGGTGCAGGACATCCTTGTCCTGGTGAAAAACCAAAAAAAGAGACTGGCAAGAGAGCGCAGTCAGCTCAAAGACTCTGCGAATGGAGGTAATCACGACTAGAAAGGCAACCTTAAGAGACTAAAGAAAGTGAGATCTCCTTCAAGGGCTTGAAGGGAGAGGACTGAAGGGCATCTAAGACCAGATTCAAATCCCATGGTTACACTGGAGAACGGAAGGGAGGGACGCAATGAGCAAAGGAAGGTTTTCACTTGGGAACGAGAATCCAAGGGCCTTTGGAAAAGAACATAGAAGGCAGAGACCTGACCTTTGAGGGAGGCCAGGTGGAGACCTTTCTAAGGGCTGGCCTGAAGAAAGGCAAGAATCCTAGGTATGGAAATAAAGAGAGGGTGAACTTTGCCAGATTCGCACCAAGCAAAATAAGCCTTCCAGGTACAGTGGTAAATCCTGGCCCACTGGGATTTACGTGCATGAAGCATGGTTTGCATGACTGACTCGGAGAGGCCGCGGAACCTCAGGACTGCGGCTTCAACAGCCATGTTGTTAAATGAAGCGGAGGTAAACTCGGGTGGAACAGTGGACCTTGTGAAAGGAGGTCGGGACGCAGATGTAGCCGCCATGGAGTGTCGGCGAGCAGGAAGATGAGATCTGTTTACCACGTCCTGCAGGGCCAGTCTGGAGCCACCAATATCGCCAGGACCCTATCCATTTTGAGGCATTTGAGTACCCGAGGAAGAAGCGGGAGAGGAGTGAAAAGATACAGGAGACTGAATTGGTGCCACGGGAGCAACAAGGCGTCTACCGCAACAGCCTGAGGATCCCGAGACCTGGCGATGTGAAGCAGAAGTTTGTGATTCAGACGGGAGGCAAAAAGATCCATGTCTGGGATTCCCCAACGCTGACAGCTGTTGAAACACCTCTAGATGGAGAGACCTTTCGCCCAGGTCGAGACGTTGGCGACCGAGGAAGTCGGCTGACTAATTGTCGACTCCGGGGATGTGGACAGCTGAGAGAGCGGGATCGTGTCCCACTGCCCACCACAGGATGCGAGAGTCTTCCTTAAGGACCGCCACGCTTCTGGTGTCCCCCTGGTGGTTCAAATAAGCCACCGCAGTGGAGTTGTCCATCTGAATCCAGACAGGATGACCGCGGAGGAGGTGAGTCCAACAGGAGAGAGCTAGGTAAATGGCCCTGAGCTCCAGGATATTGATCTGCAGGGAGCTCTCCGGTATCGGCCACTGACCCTGGCTGAGAGAGACCCAAAGACTGCCCCCCCAACCTGCCAGGCTGGCATCGGTGGAGATCACCTGCCAACGGGGGCAGGGTGGATTTGATTTAGATCTTAGTTTTCTACATAAAGACCAATTCTTGCTGTTATAACTTATAATATGCAAGTAGATGAAGATTTTTAGAATAACAACTTTTCATATTAGTTTGATTAGGTTGATTCTGTATTCATACGTTTGTAGAAGTTAGGATTAAGGTCTTTTTTTTTTTCTCAACTCTGTTCATGTTATAACATTTTTGCTGTGAAGAAGAGGCATGTGATCTCTGCCGAGTCAAATTCAGTTTTGAGAACTGCAAAAGTAAACCCAGCATCTGTAATATTTTGTAGGCAGAGATACTGCCCAATAATCTTACAAAAACCTCCTGGGAGAGCATGACCATTGTGAAATGGATTTATGGAATTTATTTACCCAAAAAATTAAACATATACAGCCTTATTCTACATAATTAAAAAACAAATCTTTATTTCATGATGGAATATCCTTT
Source organism: Bufo gargarizans (assembly GCF_014858855.1). NCBI lineage: Eukaryota > Metazoa > Chordata > Amphibia > Anura > Bufonidae > Bufo > Bufo gargarizans. The sequence goes on along the minus strand of NC_058090.1, from coordinate 42,796,582 downwards.
GGTTGGTAATATATTTTCCTCCAAAAAGCATTTTTATAAAAAAAAAAATTGATATTTAAATCAAAATCCGATTTAAATAAAAAAAAATATATATTTTTATTTTTTAAATAATTGTTTTTTATCTACCCTGAACGGGGGGGAGGAAGGATCTGCTGAGGGAGACTGTTCGGGGGTTCAGCCACCAACGCAAGTCCCAGCGGACCTGAGAGGAAAGGCGAATTGAGCGATCGAGGCCTGACAGAGGCTTGTTCCACCGTGCAAGAATTGAAAGCTAAAGGGACTCGGGGTGGAATTGGGCATAAGGAATTGCCTCGAAAGCGGCAAACATTCGGTCCAGAATGCACATACACGCCCTGATGGACAGAGGAGAAGGCTTGCCACTACCTTGTCCTGGGGAAGGAACACTCATCCGAGGAGTGTGTCGAAGACCATGCCCAGGAAATCCATCCTCTGGCTGTGAACAAGGGAGGACTTGGAGTGGTTCACCAGCCCCCCCGAACTGGAAAAGCGTGGACAGGGACAGGGTGATGTGGAGGCTGGACAGGTTAATAGAACGGCGGAATGGTACGGATTCCTGAGCCGAGGAGGAGGGGTCTTACTGCACATGGAGGGTGTCCCTAACTGCCCTGATGAGATCCTGCATGGCCGCAGACAGGGCTGTGCTCTGCTCCGATTCAGAATCTAAGTCAGAGGTGTGTCGTCCCCCGAGGCGGAGGCAGGGGAGGATTTGTCGCCAACCTCAGACCTGTCCTAGGAGTGACTAGAGGATGCCGAGGAGGAGCAGGACATAGTTGTGACAACCCAAGGTCGTTTGCGGGACCTGGTGTCTGAATGTGAGCGTGTCCAGTCCCCGGAGGGGTCCCTGGGATGGCTAGAGGTGGTCGCAAGTTTGGCAGGCAAGCGGTCCAGCGACTCCACAATGGATTGGGAGAGTTGGACAATGTTCCCTATGGCTTGGGACAGGAAAGAGTCCCATTCAGGAGGGACTGACACAGAAGGGGAGGTCAGGGCATCCTTAAAGGGTCTGGGGACAAGGCACTGCGCACAACCAGGTTCAGGCTGACAGTATGGCGACATTTTATTGCAGCGGCGCACGTAAGATACGTGGTGACCCCGAGGGGGGGCTGGGAATGGGAGTCCTCTCTAGAAGAGGACATGAGGGCTAAGTGGGAGCCTGAAAAAATAGGCGGTTGAGGATGCAGCCTAGGCGAGGAAAAAGCCAGGGCCTCGATTTGATAAAGCGGCTGGTAGGAACTGCGGGAAACCGGGGGCCCTCTGGAAAAGAAAAAACAGGTGGGGGGGGGGGCTCCTGAGGAGGAAGAGACACCCAGGGAGGTGGAAAAATCGGGCAAAAGGTGCACCTGGGACCCGAGGACAGGCCAGAGAAGATGTGGGACTAAAGTAGAATGGAAGGCTGGGGAGAGGTATGGGTGGCCAGGGAGAAGGGAGCCCAAGGGAGGGAAGAATAAAGTGAATCCCACCCTCTGGCCAAAAGAGGGGAACTAACCCAGGAGACCCCATGGGGCAGGGACACAGGGAGCGTACTTACCGTCCGGCGTCTTCAGGTGCCGCAGGGTCACCCCTTCGGCAAACTCGCACTTGCGTGGAATTGCCGTCATGCCATTGCTGATGCCGTAATGGGGGACTGGATGACCGGCGAGGTACAATAGTATGCGACCGCAGTGGGTGCTACTAAAGTGGAGTCCACGATGAAGCCCCTTCCTGCAGCAGGCAGAGGCCTGCGGAAGAGAAATAGAGAACTTAAAAAAGTAGCAAGACCTGCAATAAAAACAGAACAGGTCATATCTACCTCCTACGTACACTAGACTAAGGCTGAATGCACGCGGCCGTGTTTCGCGGCTGAGAGCGGTCCGTGGTATGCCGGGCTGGATTCCTGTTTATAGCAGGAGCGCACGATGTCATTGGTTGCTATGACGCCGTGCGCTTCATGTCGCTGCTGCACTACAGTAATACACTATACGTGTGTATTACTATAGTGCGGCGGCATGAAGCGCACGGCGTCATAGCAACCAATGAATCCAGCCCGGCATACCACGGACCGCTCTTGGCCGCTGAACACGGCCGTGTGCATTCGGCCTAAAACTGGTTAGTTTAGTGTCTGTGCAGAGGGTATAGCCCATCTGGGTGGAGCCAACACTTTTCCTTTCTAGTGTCAGCCTGCTAGTGGCAGCTGGGTATATACCCATGGAGCTGTGTCCCCCAATGCCATTCATGAGAAATGTAGAATTTTTTTTTTTTGGGGGGCGGGGCACAACTCTTAAATATGAAAAAGTACAGTAGCCTTTGAAACATAACCTTTTTTTTTTTTTTTTTTTTTTTTTTCTCTTTTTTTTTTTTTTAAAGGCTTCACTGTTTGTTTATATTTAACTTCTTTTTTTCTTTTAGGGAGAAAAGTAGAGACAGGGATAGAGAGCGGGAGCGAGAGAGAGAACGAGACCGAGAAAGGGACAGAGAAAAAGAGAAAAAAAGGGACAGAGAGGAAGATGAAGAAGAAACCTATGAGCGACGTAAACTAGAAAGAAAACTGCGTGAAAAAGAAGCTGCATACCAAGAGGTAAATGTTCAAATATTCCACCATTAGTAGGGAGGCATAATTTATTTTAATATTGTCTTCCAGATTTTTATTTTTTTCAAATTTAAATCGGACCTTTTCGTGTGTTTTTTTAATAATTTTTTTATTTTTGTGTGTGTATATATATATATATATATATATATATATATATATATATATATATATATATATATATATATATATATATATATATATATATATTTTCTAGGTCAGTGATGGCTAACCTTGGCATTCCAGCTGTGGTGAAACTACGACTCCCAGCATGCTCCATTTATTTCTATAGAGTTCTGAGAGCAACCAAGCAAGGGGGGCATCTTGGGAGTTGTAGTTTTACCACAGCTGGAGTGCCAAGGTACTTAATTTGGCCTTAAATGCAAAGATTGCACTGCCACATTGAAATGATCTTTCCTTCTTTTTAGCGTCTTAAAAATTGGGAGATCAGAGAGAGGAAAAAAGCAAGAGATTATGAAAAGGAATCTGAGCGAGAGGAAGAAAAACGCAGAGATGTGGTATGTTTTTCTGTGATGGTCTAACTTATATTTTGTCTATTCAACCCACCAACATTAATCCTTTCCTTATTGTGTACAATAATAGGCCTTTTTTTTTTTATTCCTGCCTTCTAAACAGGCAAAAGAGGCAAAAAGGTTAAAAGAATTTTTGGAAGATTATGATGATGACCGAGATGATCCCAAGTATTACAGGTATTCTGCATATTTTAGTTTTCCAGACATGTATTTACTGTAATAAGCAGAATTAATGTTGTAACTGTAATGTGTTTATATTTTTTATTCAGAGGTAGCGCACTCCAGAAAAGATTAAGGGACAGGGAAAAAGAAATTGAAGCAGATGAACGTGACCGTAAAAGGGAGAAAGAAGAGCTTGAGGAAATCAGGCAGCGGTTGTTAGCAGAGGGACATCCCGATCCGGATGCTGAGCTTCAGAGGGTCTGTATTAATCACTTTTGACCACTTTTTTTAAATTATTTTTCTAATTTGCAATCAGCAGAGGCTAGATTTATTAACACATTTGGACTACTGATGTAAAAGTATGTATAATAGTGAATTTATAATCTGATATTATGTGAACTACATTTACCTGTAGCAATGGTAGGATGCTTTTCTTGTTACTTTTAATAAGGTCATGTGAGTAGTAATGGGTGTAGTAGTAGTTCTTACTGCAATGATTTGCTCCAAGACTAAATATTTTACTGTTCAATATCCTCATGTGTATCTTTAATTGCAGATGGAACAAGAGGCTGAAAGGCGAAGACAACCACCACAGATTAAACCACAGCCAGAATCTGAGGAGGAAGAGGAGAAACCCATCAAAGAGGAGAAACATGAGGAACCTATTGAAGAGGAGGAAGAGCCTGAACCAAAACCCTGCCTTAAGCCCACCATGCGGCCTATTAGCTCTGCCCCATCTGTCTCTTCTGGTAGTGGCCACGCCACTCCTAACTCTCCAGGCGATGAATCTCCTTGTGGTATTATTATTCCACATGAAAATTCACCGGAGCAGCAACCACAAGAGGAGTACCGACCAAAAATAGGTCTTAGTCTCAAGTTAGGTGAGCATGAAATGTATGGTGTGGACGTGTTTGTTTTTTTTTTTTTTTTGGAGGGAGGAGAGTGACTTAACAAATCCTGGTTTGTGTAGCAGTAGCTACGAGTATTTTTCTTGTCTGTTACTCGCACTATATAATCTTTCTTTACTATCTTTTCAATCTTAGGTGCTTCCAGTAGCCCAAGCCAAACAAATGCTGCTAAAAGGAAGAAGCTGCCAGTGGATAGTGTTTTCAATAAATTTGAGGATGAAGATAGCGATGAGGTTCCTCGGAAAAGGAAGCTGGTGCCATTGGATTATGGCGATGATGACAAAGGCTCTGCCAAAAATAATGTGAATACCGAGGAGAAGCGCAAACATATTAAGAGTCTTATAGAGAAAATCCCCACAGCTAAACCAGAGTTGTTTGCTTATCCTCTGGACTGGTCCATTGTAGACACTGTAAGTACATTTTTTGTGTTTCAATGATTTTTAGTTGATGGATGTTTGAAATCTTTTTACTATTAAACAGTTTATGCAGACTACAAAAGACTAGGAATTCTGGTACGCTGCCACACTACATTTATTTTCCTGCCCTTTTTTTTAAACCCCAAAAAAAAATGACCCTAAGGAAGGTTGTCTAGACCTTCCTTAAGTGTACACGATCTATAGGATTAGTAAATCTGCTCGTGTTTCTATGACGTTTTAATTTTTATTTTCCTACATCTAACATCTGGATGCAGCATTTTTTATTGCAAGAAAAGCACCACTAGAAGTAGCAGCCTTTTCACAAAGACAGTGTGACACCCACGTAGCTGTAGTTTTTAAGACTATTTGCTGAATCCCATCCCCCCTTCCAAAAGTTTACGTCCTAGTGTGTATGCTGAATGTATGATTAGGGTCCTATTGATCCCACTTGAGTGTCCTGTTAGCATGTGTTTTTCACCTGTATGGTGTTCATATACGTCAGTTTTTAGTGACTTGCTACACAATTTCCCTCCTCTTAGACGTTAATGGAGCGAAGAATTAGGCCATGGATCAATAAGAAGATCATTGAATACATTGGTGAAGAAGAAGCTACACTAGTTGACTTTGTGTGTTCTAAAGTAAGTAAAATAATCAGGCGATTCATATGCATGCTATATGTACTTTTTTTTTTTTTTTTTTTTACAGCATTTGGGGTGCAAAAAGACATTCTAAAGTTGTAATGTGAATGTTATTCAACATTCTCCATTGTGTATTCACAAAGATGTAATTACAACCAAGCCGTTCCATTCATTACAATGGGACGGGTCACTCCTGTTCACTTCTATAGGAGCGATCGGTCCTATTCGGCTTGTGTGTAATTACACCTGCTCACCGCTGCAGATGCGACGGCGAGCAGGTAAACAATAAAGAGAATAGGTCATCAATAAAAAATAACTTGCATAACCCCTTTAAACAATGTGCATCTGGTGGTCACCTATAACATGTTGTGCAAAGCACTTTTGGAAAATTTGACCGCCATTTCCTGCAAAACTTCCAGTGTGTTTCAGTAAATTGTAGCCAAGAATGATCTATCACATGACCCACTTCCCATTGGAAAAGCTTGTGCTGAATTCGACATAAAGCAGATTTCAACATGACAGCTAAAAACATTTCCTCCACCAAGTAATGCAGCTGAAGCCTGAGGCTTTAGTGTCCTTCAGATGAGCAAACACCTTATGGCAGTTTCATTTTATTGTCTATAATATGGTTGCAAGAACCAGGATTCCTACCCTCTGAGCAGGGCTGAACAGACCTTTAATTCAAATTTAAATGGGACAAGGAGAAGTAATCTGGTAATCATATTACATTGTGTTTGACTATTATATTTGACTTGCATTTTTTTGTTTTGCATGATAGGTAATGGCTCACAGTTCACCGCAAAGCATTTTAGATGATGTTGCCATGGTAAGTTTTTCTTCTATGTTTGCACAAATTTTCAACCCTATGTTGTATGGTATGTCATTATATGTGGCATGTCATGATATCATTGGGACCTCCATTGATAACATTAGAAAAAAGGGGCCAAGGTACTAGTAAAGCACAGCAACCATTATATAACTTAATATTTTAAGAATACCTCTTTAAAGGGTTTTTTATATTGATTGCCTCAGGATAGGCCATCGATATCCGATCAGCAAGGGTCCAACACCCCAGCTGTATCTACAAAGCTTCATCCACTACTTGGTTATGGAGCTGTATAGTACTGGTGCTAATCTCCAACAGCTGATCGGTGAGATGTTGGACCACTGCCATTCTGATATTGATGGGCTGTCCTGAGGGGGGTTTACGGATGAAAGTTTTGTGGCTTAAGAAAAAGCCGTTGGTTTCAGTTTGTGATATCCGTTCAGGGCTCTCGCAAGTGGTGCAAAACAGATCAGTTTTGCCCTAATGCATTCTGAATGGAAAAGGATCCGCTCAGAATGCATCAGTTTGCCTCTGTTCCGGCTCCATTCCGCTTTTAAGGCGGACACCAAAACGCTGCTTGCAGCATTTTCGTGTCTGTCTGACGAAACTGAGCCAGACTGATGGAAACTGATCCGTTTTCACTGGCACAATAGAAAACTGATCCGTCCCCCATTGATTTTTTAATGGCGTTAAAGACGGATCCGTTTTGGCTATATTAAAGATAATATAAACGGATCCGTTCTGAACGGATCCAGACGGTTGTATTATCTGAACGGATGCGTTTGTGCAGATCCATGACGGGTCCGCACCAAACGCGAGTGTGAAAGTAGCCTAAGATTTAAAATCTGAATGTGCTTTATGTTAAATACAAGAAACATAACACAAGAATATGAGAAATATTTATTGTTGGAGTGTTTGGGTATTTCTAATTTTAACCAAATACTATTTAGTGTATTAAAATGTTACACTTCCTGATTTGTACTAAAATTTGTAGTAATTTTTTTTATTTTATATTATGACACCTAATGTATTTTTTTTCTGGCTCATAGGTGCTGGATGAAGAAGCAGAAGTATTCATTGTAAAAATGTGGAGGCTACTAATATATGAAACAGAAGCAAAGAAAATTGGTCTTGTGAAATAAAGCACATTGGCTTAGTACAAAAAACAAATCTCGTATGGAGCCATTACATCTTCAGTAGGGCCACTAAAACATCGAGGAACAGAATGTTGCAGCCCCAGATTTCTGCAAGGTTGTTCTTAATTCCTCAGTCCTCAGACATTTGTAAGATCTGGACTTCTGTGCAGACCATGTCTTTTCCCCCCCCCTTTCCATTAATAGTAACTCTGGCTATTGAACTCTTAGAAGTTATCATCACAGTATTTAGGCACACAAGCAATCCGGTGCGTCAACTGGTACGGTTTAAAAACTACAGCTATTGTACAATGGCATCTCCTGGTATTTTTCCAACTTTATGCTGTCCATATTAAAATTTCCATTTTTTGCAAACTGATTGCACTTACCATATGTCCCATGCCTGTTGTACATATGAAGAACAGACTTTTGAGTCACTTGTGTCTTTTAGGATTTAAAGACAGGTCCGCCGCACTAATTTAAACTTATTGTGCTTCAATCTGTTAATTTTTTCATTGCAGAAAAGTTATTGTGTCAGACCTTTTATTCTTCACGCCTGGTTTCAGTGTGGACACAGTTCTCGGTGGCTTTGGGTCGCACACCATGCTGCCTGCCAACGTTGAGGCTTCCTGCCCCTGGTGTGTTCTACATTGCACTGCTTTCTTCCGACTCCCATTTCATGATTGTAATACATATCACTTTGTACCTAATTTCCCAACCCAAAATATTCCTTGAGCATTTTAAGCCATATCCTTTTGTTCTTGTCTACACTGTGCTATTCTGGTGCAGTTTTTGTACTACTTATCTGGAAATCATTGTGGTTTTTGGGTAAGAACATAAATTGAAAAGCTGCACCAAAATTGTACTGTGTGCAGCGGGGGTTGAATCAGTTTTGCCTCTTTACTAAGTTGTAATACCTTTTTGAAAAGGGCTGCAACGTAGTGTCTTATATCAACATTTCTTGCTCTAAATTTTTTTACTCCCTTTTTTAATGTCCTTTATTTAAAATGACTAGCCAAACAAAAGGTTTGCCGTCAGGATAATCTTATTTTGTCCAAAAATAAAAGTTTTTGTTTTTTATATATATATAACAAATCGACACCTTCACAGATTCCATTTGTGTTTTTGGCAATAATTGTTGAAAGGATAAGCACATTTTTAATTGATCTAAACCAACCCCTGAAAGGAAGAGAAGTATGAGGGGTGGGGGAAACCGTTCACATGCTGCCGCTTGACTCCTCTACAAAAAGGGCATCTATTAACAAGCCCAGTGACATTCTCTTTTGGTGCAGTAAGATGCATTTTGGGGGGGAATGTCCTATGTGCAGTTACCTGCTTACATTTATCAGCATGTGCTAGGGTTAAACACTGTAATCCCAATTCAGAGACGAGTCATGGGTTGCTAGATCTCGCTATAATCTATGTAGTTGTAATGTACAGCTGACCAATATTTATTTTGTATTGGGACTGATTAACAATTGAACCTAAACTGCTGTTTCTTTTTTTTTGTAAAACTGCTGCAAATATCAGTTGTTGTATTTAAAACATTGGTTTGTCTAAAATGTGGAAGCTGTGATCCGATTGCCAGACAACTTGCAAATTTGGAAACTGTGTCAAGCCATTGAAGGCTTATTCTGTACATAATTCAAACATTAAAATGTATATATTTGATATGTGAGCTTAGTCTTTATAGGTTTCTGTTTCAATGTCCTGCTTGAAATTCACTGACGTTACAGTATTGATTGACTTTAATGAGGTCCTGCCGCCTCTCCTGACAGGTCTGTTAGTAAATGCTGAAATTCTCCATGACTAGCAATGTTAAAGCATATTTTTTAGAAAGTCAGTTTCTGTTATTCCTCCTGAAAATCTGTGTATAAATTCATGTGTGGGTATTAACATTCCCTTTGTCTCTGCATAGTCCGACACTGTCGAGTCAGGATGTGTTCACATTTGGCAAAGATTTCTGAAACAAATATGTGGATATAGTAAACAATGGATCCTGCTTAAAGGGATAGATGTTAAAGGTATGCTTGCTGGGGTCCCTACGTTTTCAGTTTCAATGGAGAGGTAGTGCGCATATCAGTCCGCCACTTCCTTCACTTTCATGTGACTGACACACTGCTGTCTACATCAATCCCATAGCACGAGTGGAGCATGCAGAGGACTGAAGTGTAGGAGTCTGTCCTAAAAGTTGATTCAGCAGAGTCATCACTCCCGAAGGAACCCATGGATAAGAAAGGGGATTCACTATATAGAAAAAAAATCTGCTAACTCCCCCTTGGCGGCCCATAGAATGTCTCTGCCATCTATTTTTGTGGTAAGGGTAGGCCAAAACAAGCTGCGTTCGGGTTATTTCACACTAGCGTTATTCTTTTCCGGCATTCAGTTACGTCCTAGGGGCTCAAAACCGGAAAATAACTGATCAGTTTTATCCTAATGCATTCTGAATGGAGAGCAATCCGTTCAGTATGCATCTGGATGTCTTCAGTTCAGTCTTTTTTACTTTTCAGGATGGAGAGAATACCGCAGCATGCAACGGTTTTATCTCCGTCCAAAGTTCCGGAACACTTGGCATTTTTTCCCATTGACATACATTAATGCCAGATCCGGCCCCGAGTGTTCCGGAAAAACAGATCTGGCAAAAAATGTGAAAAAAATTCATGCCAGATTCGTTTTTCCAGATGACACTGGCGAGACTGATCCGGCATTTCAATGCATTTATCATACGGATCAGGATCCTGATCCGTCTGACAAATACCATCAGTTTGCATGCGTTTTGACAGATCCGGCAGGCAGTACCAGCGACTAACTGCCTGCCGGAATCCTCTGCTGCAAGTGTGACAGTACCCTTAAGATGTGTAATTGGGTCTGTCAAAAATGCAAAGCAACTACGATACGTCGTTTTATATATTTCAGCGCTGTAGTCCAAACTGATGTGGGTAAGTCTCACACTATAAAAGCAATAACAAAAAACAGACCGCGCTGCTGTACACCAATATGAATCTACTCGTCGCTCACGTTTTTCTTTCCTCCGAAAATTGAAAACACCATCCAGCTCCCCAGGATAGTCTCTCCTCTTCCAGACACTCCTATAGGGATCAAGGATTCGTCACAATAGTGAAGTATTGTCAGACTGTGCATATAAAAAGGTTTCTCGCCCATTCCATTGGGGGACACAGACCATGGGTATAGCTTAGGCTACCACTAAGAGGAGACATTATGCAAATAAGAAAAAACAGCTCCTCCTCCTCCACTGGCTATACCACCATGCTCCAACAGGAGGACCTCAGTTTTAGCTTAGTGTCGGATAAGGAGGTGACACTCCTGCTCCTGCAGGGTTGTCCCTGTAGTTCTTTCTTCTCCTGTTTGTTGTTTTTCTAATCATAGGACGCAGGGTCGCATTGTGCGTCCATGGTCTCTCAGCCGAGCGAGCGCTGAAGTCGAATGACCGTCCCAGGCTACCTCCCTTTCCCCCCAGAAGATAAGTGGAACCGGGCTCAACCTGCAGCTGCGGTGGCCTACCAGATCCAGGGTCACCTAGTCCTGCCCTCTTGCCAGTGCACTGCCACTCCTTGTGCCAGATAACTGAAGAGGTGAACCCCTGCTGGTCCGGAACAGAGGGTGAAGACTGCAGGACTCAGATAAGTACAGCGACTCTCCTGCAAACTCCTCACACTGTGAGATGGCTCTTTAGGGCTTACCTGTGGATCTGGACGGGTGAGAGAGAGGAGGTTCCTTCCTGGGGCAGTGGCTATTTTTCAGTGCCCCCTGCACGGCGGGTGCCATTTTCAGAGTCGGGATCTGCCCTTTTTCCCGTGTGCAAATTTTTTTATGGAACGCATCGCGGCCTCGGATCCACCGCCTGCGATGCCTGTGGTTAGCATTGTTCCACCTCCCGGTGCCTCCCCACAGAGGACGCTCGACCGTTAAGAGGCAGCGTACGCAGCAGCATCCCTCCTCGGATGACTCTGCTTCTCCCCCTCGCCTGGAGGCGTGTTCAGCTTCCCCTCGCAGGGACTGCAGGTCTGAAGGGGAAAGGTCCGGCTCGGACGAGGACACAGAACCGGAACCCTCCCCTAAGCTCTCCACCATGGTGGCAGACTTGGTCACGGTGGTCCGTGATACCTTTGACATCCAGGGGGAACATCCTTCTGCTAGTAGCCAGGAATTCCCCCTTTTCCACTCCAGAAGGGGTGGCGTACCAGAGGCAGTCACATTCCCCATTCATGGAGAGTTTGCCAAGGTCCTTTCAAAGGCTTGGGAGCGCCCTAATCCTATGCGGACACCCTGAACTTCGTCCTCCAGATGTCCCAAGCGACAACATTCCTCTGTGAGCCCTCATTGGACGTCAGCACTCTTTGCGCGGGTTTCGGCCCTCTCGGTCACTCAGCGCAGGGAGGTCTGGTTGAAGGTCTTGGACGCCGACGCTTCCTCCAAGCGCTCCCTCACTAACCTCCTCTTTGCGGGCTCCAGTCTCTTCGGTGCTAAGCTGGACAAGATTATCTCTGACACTACGGGGGGCAAGAGCACACACCTGCCCCAATCTAGATCCAAGCGCGCCTTCAGAGCTTGCCCCTTTTGGCTCTAGAAACCAGTCCTTTCGGCACTCCTCCAGGTCTGCGACAGCCCCCTCCTCCGGCGGCTCTCAGGACTCCTGCAAGAAGCCTTTCTTTAAGCCTCAACCTTCCTGGCGCCCGCGGGCACAATTTCAGGGAAGTTCTGCCCGCCCTGCGGCTCCCAAACAGTCCTCCGCCTGAAGGGGTGCGCCCATCACCTGAGGTGGGGGGGCCGTCTGCTCTCCTTTTAGCATGTCTGGAGATCTCGCGTTCAAGACGCCTGGGCCCTGGAATTTGTAACTTCCGGTTACAAGATAGAATTCGCTTCCAGACCTCCGGAACCTTTCTTCCCTTCTCGGGTTCCAGGGGATCCGGGCCGAGCCTTGGCCTTTTTACAAGCAGTCTCTTCCCTTCTGGTCCGGGGAGTAGTTGCCCCAGTTCCTCTGGAGGAACAGGGTACAGGGTTCTACTCTAATCTCTTTATAGTGCCAAAGGAGGAGGGATTAGTGCGTCTGGTCCTAGACCTGAAGCTCTTAAACAAGTCCCTGTGGGTGCGGAGGTTCCGGATGGAATCCTTCCACTCAGTTATTGCTTCTCTTCCAGGGGAGTTCCTCGCGTCAGTGGACATCCGGGACGCCTATCTGCATGTCACTATTGCAGAATCTCACCACAGATTCCTGCGCTTCGTCATTGGCGGCCGTCATTATCAGTGCGACGCCGCTCATGGCGCTTCTCACCTGGGGCATATCTCTGTTGCCCTACCTGGACGACATACTGATAAAGGCTCCCTCTCGTCCCCAGGCCTAAGACGGCGTCTGGATCACTGTTCAGACTCTTCAACAGTTCGGCTGGCTGATCAACTTCCCGAAGTCCTCTCTCCAACCTTCCTGGGGATGATTCTGGACACCACTGCTGCCCGGGTATTCCTTCCGGATTGCAAGTTCTCGCGGATATGGGAGTCGGTGTCTCGCCTTCTGCATTCCCTGTGTATCTCTATCAGGGAGTGCATGCAGGTTCTGGGGCTTATGGTGGCCTCCTTCGAGGCTGTCCCCTTTGCCCAGTTTCACACTCGGCCTCTGCAACAGGCGATCCTGTCCTTCTGGGACAGGACATCGAGGGGTCTGGACTCTCAGATCCGCCTACCTCCTCGGGTTTGCATGGAACTCCCGTGGTGGCTGTCCCCTCAGAATCTGGCTTCAGGGAGATCCTTCCTCCCAATCTCCTGGACAGTCGTCACAATCGATGCCAGTCTCCTGGGTTGGGGTGGCGTTCTCCGGACTCGGACGGTTCAGGGGGTGTGGTCAGAGGTGGAAGCCCGCCTTCCGATCAACATACTGGAGCTAAGAGCAATTTTTCTCTGTCTCATTGTACCCCCCTCCTAGCGGGTCTCCCGGTAAGGGTCCAGTCGGACAATGCGAGCTGTGGCCTACATCAATCATCAGCCGGACGGACGGTGATGCAAGAGGTGAAAAGGATCCGCCAGTGGGCGGAAACTCATGTTCCAATATTGTCTGCAGGGTACATCCCAGGGGTCGAAATCTGGACGGCAGACTTTCTCAGCCGCAACAGGGTGGATCTGGAAGAGTGGTCTCTGCATCCGGACATATTCAAGGACGTCTGTCGCCGTTGGGGCTGCCCGGACGTGGACCTGATGGTGTCCAGGCTCAACAACAAGGTTCCCACGTTCCTGGCCCAAGCTCAGGATCCGGAGGCGTACGGGGTGGACGCTCTGGTGTCTCCGTGGCAAGACTTCACGCTCCTCTGTCTTCCCACCACTGCCTCTACTCCCAAAGGTTCTTCGCAGGGTCGCGGCGGAAGGGATTCCGACCATACTCATCGCCCCTGATTGGCCTCGCCGCACCTGGTTCTCGGAGGTCACTCTGATGCTGGCAGACGTTCCGTGGCCTCTTCCTCTCAGGGAGGACTTGCTGTCTCAAGGACCGCTCTTCCACCAGAATTTACAGCCGCTTTGTTTAACGGCGTGGCTGTTGAGACCTCCATCTTGAAGAAGAGGGGCTTCTCAGACTCTGTCGTGAGGACCATGATAAGAGCCAGGAAACCAGCTTTCTCCCGGATATACTATCGTACCTGGAAGGCCTTTCTTGCCTTTTGCGAGAAGTTAGGTGTTTTTCCCCTTCGCTTCTCCGTTCCGGTGGTCCTCTCCTTTGTCAAGTCGGGTCTCGAGATGGGAATGTCCCTGAGCTCTCTGAAGGGTCAGTTGTCTGCTCTGGCCATTTTCTTTCAGCGGTCTCTAGCTCTGCTCGGTCCTGTGAGGACCTTCCTACAGGCGGTGGCGCATTCGGTCCCTCCGTATGTCCCTCCCCTCCCATTTCCCTGAGTCTTCTCACCTGGAAGGTGGTCTTTTTGGTGGCCATCACCTCTATCAGGAGGGCATCTGAGCTGGCTGCCCTTTCCTCCAAGGAACCCTTTTTGGCTTTCCACAAGGATAAGGTGGTACTGCGCCCAGTCCCTTCTTTTTTGCACAAGGTGGTCTCCGCCTCCCACCTTTAATGAGGACATAATCCTGCCCTCTTTTTGCCCCGCTCTGGCGAACCCCTGTGCTCTCCATTCTCTAGATGTTGTCCGTGCTTTGCGGGTGTACCTGTCGGTTACTGCCCCATTTTGCCGCTCGGACTCCCTTTTTGTGATTCCCGAGGGGCCTCGTAAGGGTCTGGCGGCCTCCAAGGTCACTGTGGCTCGGTGGATTCGGTCGACTATTGCCATGGCATATCGGTCCCGGGGTAGCGTCCCCCCCCCCAGCGGGGGTTACCGCGCACCTTACCTACCTTTTTATTAAATTCTACCAGCTGCACTCTCTGGCGTCGGCTGATGCTGCCCTAGGGTGCAAGGTATTGCAGGCTTGGGTTCCTGTTTAACAATTGGATGTTTCCCTCTGGAGGTGTTGGTCTCCCACCCCATGGACTGCTCTTGGACGTCCCATGGTCTGTGTCCCCCCCAATGGAATGGGCGAGAAAAGGAGATTTTTTTTTGTGAAACTCGCCTGTAAAATCTTTTTCTCGTCTTTTCCATTGGGGGACACAGCTCCCACCCGTTCTTGTCTGTTACAGGAGGGGTTGGTTCTATCTATTGGGACCTTTATGGTTAATGGCCTGATGGCGATGTTCCTCGGTTCTGTTTTCTTTGTTAATATTTGGTTTTGGTCTCCTACTGCTTTTGCACGCACTGAGGTCCTCCTGTTGGAATATGGGGGTATAGCCAGTGGAGGAGGAGCTGTACCCTATACTGTAAGCTATACCCATGGTCTGTGTCCCCCAATGGAAAAGACGAGAAAAAGATTTTACAGGTGAGTTTCACAAAAAATCTCCTTTTATTCTACTTACAAATGCATTCTTGTTAAAAGCATATCAAGCATAAAACCGCATGCACTTCAATGCCCTGTAATTGGGTCTGCCTACAGAACAGATCCTGATCCTACAAAACTTATTAAAGTCTGCATCATAATTCCTACAGGATGACCCTATGAATGTTGTAAAATTGTCTGGATTCTTCCCACTCTCTAATGCTTCCAGAAGAGCTATTTGCACCAATGTGGCCTGCCAATGTACCATTCAAGAATCATTTCTGGAAATCTGCAGTTTTTCAGGTCAAGTTCACAGACACTAAAAAGAGAGCCCATTAGATTCTTTTGGGGGCAAAAGGAAGCTCTTCAAGTTCAGGCTCAAACAAAATTGCCCAATTTTTGACGCCAGATATATGGTCCAGGCCTCCATCAGATACTTGGGTCTCTTCAACAATAAGAAAAATCTATTCTCTAGGGCAGGCATCCTCAAACTGCGGCCCTCCAGCTGTTGCAAAACTACAACTCCCAGCATGCCCGAACAGCCTACAGGTATCAGTCTACAGCAGGGCATTGTGGGAGTTGTAGTTTTACAACAGCTGGAAGGACGCAGTTTGAGGATGCCTGCTCTAGGGGTTAAGTGAATTCCTTCCAACTGCGTTTTTCTCCAACACAAACAAGAATCCAGTCGTTCTTAATTTCATTCAGGAAATTTTTGGAAAAGGCGGCATTAGAAGAAGTAGCATCTTCAGAGAAAGGTCCCTGTTGAACAGGAATTTCAAAATGAAGACTTTTCAATCAGTCATTAAGTTTTTGGAGAAAAATAATTTCTCGCCCATATTCATTGGGGGACACAGGAACAGTGGGTATAGCTAGGAGGCGTTGACACTAGTAAAAGCTGTTAGCTCCTCCCCTGGCAGCTATACCCCCTCCAGCCTGGAGAGAGAGCTTTAGTTTTTTCCAGTGTCAATAGGAGGCAAGAAGTTCCTTTGCAGGGTAGCTCCTGAAGATATTTATTTTTTTCCTTCTTTTTCAGGTGGGAAACAGTGGTCCCTGTTCTCCCGAGGGAACACTCCAGTGTTGGGCCACCATTCTGCCTCCTTACCCCACAAGAAGACAAGGTGGACCAGGGCAGCCTCCCTGCCCTGCATCCCGCCAGCAGAAGTGTCACCCATCCAAGTCCCTCTTCCAGCGTCCTGCCACTACGGTGCCAGTAGCTGAAGGGGTGACCCTGCTGGAGAAGAGGAAAGGTGAAGATGGTGGCAGGACAGATAAGTGTTGTCTCCTCTCCTCAGGTCACTGTACCCTCTCCAGCCTCAGGTGTGTCCTTTACTGGAGTTCAATCATGTCTGACCCCATGAGCGCTCATCCTAAGCTGCCAATAGCTGTCCATTATGCCTGCTCCATGTGTCAGGCAAAATTGCCCAACCAGATTCTGTCTGCACTGCTTGTCAGGTGCCCAGGCAAGGGGCCCTCCCTTCAGCCCGTACTACTGCCTTCCCTCTTGACATCTGAGTTGCCGGATTGGGGCAGAACACTCTCTTTGCTACAGTATCCCAATCCACCCTATCTATAGTGGGTCACTTGGTTAAGAATCCGCTACCAGCGCAGGCTGCACCTCCCTCGAATGCACCCTCCAGGGCTTCTTGCTCGGGTGACACCCCAGGTCACTTCCCTCCATCAGCACACGGCAATCACAAAAGCGTCCCAGGGTAGCCCACGTTTCTTCCTCTGACGCATCTCCACCCCGTGTACGGTCTCACTCAGGTTTTTCTTCTCCTGGGGACGTGCCGTCCGAAGGAGAGGTGGAGAATTCTGATTTGGACATGGATACGGAGCAGCCTTCCAAGTTGGCCGCCTCTGTAGATGGCATTATTCATACCATCCGTGACACTAGGTGCAGGTGCAGGAGGATCCCCCCCCCCCCCCACTGACCAACAGGGGGTATCCTTTTTCCGTCCAAAACAGGCCTTGAAAGTGTTTCCTTGCCATAATGATTTTACGGCAGTGGTTTCTAAAGCTTGGGATCATCCAGGCATGCGTTTTTCCACCCCAAAAAAGCTGGATGTTCTATATTCATTCCCAGCGGATTGTGTGTTCACGTGGGCATACCCTCCTAAGGTTGACCCACCGGTGGCACGACTAACCAAAAATACGGCTCTTCCTGTAGCCGATGGAGCCTCCCTGAAGACCGTCGGATGGAATCCTTGACGAAGTCCCTCTTTGCAGCTACAGGGTACTTAGGCCCGTGTTCGCCTCCGCGTGGGTGGCGAAGGCAATCTCTGAGTGGGGCAGCCAGCTGGACCAGGACTTGGTATCTGAGGGCCCTGCTCTGGATTTACGAACCTTGGCACAGCTAATCACCCAGGCGGGGAAGTTCCTCTGTGAAGCGTCCTTGAACGCAGGCGCTCTCATTGCGCGCTCTTTAGCGCTTGCAGTTACCTTACGCCGCAAGCTTTGGCTGAAGGTGTGGGCAGCAGACGCGACTTCCAAGCGCTCTCCAACCGGACTTCCCTTGACCCATCTCTTTGGTACCCGGCTGGACGAGATTATTTCCGAGGCCACGGGAGGCAAGAGCACCCATCTTCCTTAACCTAAAGCGAAGCGTGCCTCTCGCGCCAGGTCAGGTTCTTCACGTAGTTGACCTTTTTAATCGTTTCGCTAGTTCCCGCCCCGCGGCGAGCTCTTCCGTGGCGGTTTTGTTTACTTCCCAGGATCGATGCAAAAAGCCGTCCTTTTGGGCACAGCCATCCTGGCGTCCCAGGACTCGGGCCGCTCAACCTTCTGCGGCTAAGCAATCCTCAGGGTGGGGGGCCTCCTCCTCCTCTTCCAGGACATCTGGCGGTCCCATGTCTCCGACGCTTGGGCACTCGAGATTGTTACCAGTTTGTCGCCCTCCCGTTCAGGCTGGCAACTGCGCCTCGGGTCTTCACAAAAATTCTGGCCCCTCTTCTCGCCCTTTTCTGTTCCAGAGGCATCTTCCTTATGCCTTATCTGGACGACATCCTCATCAAGGTTCCTCTTTCGCTCAGGCGTCGAGCAGTGTACAGATCACGCTGGAAGCCCTTGCACGTTTTGGGTGGCTGGTCAATTTGCACAAGTCATCTCTGACTCCCTCCAGACAACTGTTTTTTCTGGGTATGCTTCTGGACATGGAAGCGGCACAAGTTCGCCTTCCTCTGGACAAGCGACTGGCCTTACACCGTTCGGTGAGGGTTCTTCTTGATTGCAGGCTTCCGTCCATTCGCCTCTGCATGAGGATATTAGGGAAGATGGTCGCCTGTTTCGAGGCGATTCCCTTTGCCTCTCGCACGTTCCAGAGAGCGATCCTGTCCTCCTGGGACAAGTCGGCCGAGAGTCTGGACTATCCCATCTGCCTCTCTCCCCAAGTGAAGTTGTCCCTTTGTTGGTGGCTGTCGGTTCCAGTTCTGGGAAGGTCTTTCCTTCCAATATCCTGGACAGTGGTTACCACCGATGCCAGTCTGCAAGGTTGGGGAGAAGTGTTCCCTCCCAGGACAGTCCAAGGCACATGGTCTCGGTCGGAGTCCAAGCTTCCGATTAATGTCCTGGAGCTCAGGGCGATTCTTTTATCCCTCTGGCACTGGACCCCACTCCTGAAGGGTTGTCCCGTCAGGATCCAGTCGGACAACGCCACGGCGGTGGCGTACATCAACCACCAGGGGGAACACGCAGTTTCGCGTTGATGCAGGAATCTGCCAAGATCTTATGTGGCCGGAGGCCCATGTACCAGCAATTTCAGCAATCTACATCCCGGGTGTGGAGAACTGGACTGCAGACTTCCTCAGCAGGACAACAATAGATCCGGGCGAGTGGTCCCTCCACCCGGAGGTATTCAGAAGCTTGCGGCGTGGACGCCCTGATCTCCCCTTGACAGGGGTTCTCCCTCCTATACGTGTTTCCCCCCTTACCCCTCCTACCCAGGGTTCTACGGAAAATCAGGATGGAGGGCATTCCAACGATCCTCATTGCGCGTTGCACGCTGACCTTGTTCTTCTTCTAGGAGACGTCCCTTGGTCACTACCACTCAGAGACTACCTTCTTTCGCAGGGACCGATCTTTCCTCAGCATTTAAGGTCTCTTCGTTTTGACGGCGTGGCCATTGAAACCGCCATTCTGACACAAAGAGGTTTTTTGGCGGATGTCATCCGCACTATGATTCAGGCCAGGAAGCCTGCATTGTTCAGGATCTATTACAGGACCTGGAAGTCCTTCCTTGGTTTCGGTGAAAGCCGGAACATTAAACCACTTTGTTTTTCTCTCCCCAAGGTCCTGTCCTTTCTTCAATCAGTGTTGGAACTTGGTCTGGCCCTTAGTTCTTTGAAGGGTCAGGTGTCGGCGCTTTCTATCCTTTTCCAGTGCCCTCTGGCCACCCTGGGGCCTGTAAAGACCTTTCTTCAGGAAGTGGCACATACGGTTCCTCCGTACCGTCCTCCTTTGCCGCCTTGGGATCTGAATTTAGTTCTCTCAGCGCTGCAGGCTTCCCCCTTTGAGCCCTTGCGGGAGATTTCTCTCCGACTCCTGTCCTGGAAGGTAGTTTTCCTTGTAGCTATCACTTCCATCAGATGGGCGTCCGAGTTAGCGGCGCTCTTGCAGAGAACCCTTCTTGGTTATTCATAAGGATAAAGCGGTTTTCCGGCCCGTTCCTTCCGAAGGTGGTCACTAACTTCCATATCAACGAGAAAATTGTCCTTCCCTCACTGTGTCCCTCTCCTTCACACCCTAAGGAAAAGGAATTACACCATTTGGATGTCGTCAGAGCTCTGAAGATCTATTTAGCAGCCTCCGGTCCCTTCCGCCGTACAGACTCCCCTTTTGTCATTCCGGAGGGTCCTCGCAAGGGATTGGCGGCCTCCAAGGTGGCAATCGCACGCTGGATTCGGGCTGCAATTGCGGAGGCATACCGTGCCCGAGGCAGTGTTCTGCCCTTAGTTGTCATGGCTCACTCCACCAGAGCATGGGCGCATCTTGGGCTCAGAGGAATCTCGCTTACACACACTTATAAAATTTTACCAGGTGCATACTTATGCATCGGCGGACGCTGCCTTGGGCTGCATGGTTTTGCAGGCGGCAGTTTCTTAGATGCCTGCAGGGACTCTTGCTTCCATGGGTCTGTGGTTTTTTTCTCTCCCTGTGGACTGCTTTTGGACGTCCCACGGTTCCTGTGTCCCCTAATGAATATGGGCGAGAAAACTAGGTTTTTGTAAAAATTACCAGTAAAATCTCTTTCTCACTCTTCATTGAGGGACACAGCACCCACCCAGTATTGTTCGACCACAGTTTTGGCAGTTGCTGGTTAGAACCCTGTTGGGTCCTTGGCATGGTTGGTGTTCCATGTTTTTTCATTAGTTGGCTTACTTCTCCTACTGCTTGTTCACAAACTGAAGCTCTCTCTCCAGGCTGGAGGGGGTATAGCTGCCAGGGGAGGAGCTAACCGCTTTTACCTAGTGTCAACGTCTCCTAGAGGACATAGCTATACCCACGGTTCCTGTGTCCCCCAATGGAGAGTGAGAAATATTTTACTGGTAAATTTTACAAAAATCTAGTTTTTCTGGCCACTATAGGTCTTGGATATGTACTTGCTGATTTCCATATTACCCATCCCAGGAAAGTTCCCAGACACAAAGACAAACTTTGGACATTCTTTATCTGTAATTTATTTGTCTGCCCTTTGGCATTTCATCTGCTCGTAGTGTTTTTACCAAGATCAAAGTAATTCTAAAATGGGTCCCAAAGGATGCAAGGAATGACTGATATCCCATAGATTGATGATTGCCGGGTAAAGACCTCCTCCAAACAATGGCTCTGTGCACAACCATGCAGCTTCTACAAGATCATGGTTTCCTGATCAATTACAACGAGTCACCGCTAATCCCATCTCAGAAGCTGAAATACCTGTTTTCATCATAAACTTTCTTGGCTAACAATAAAGTTGTCATCATAGAAGAGAAACACAATCCTGAAGGGGATGAGTCCCCTCTTTTCCCAATCCAAAGTGTTCTTTTGCTGTGACCTAAAAATGTTGGATTTCTTAACTTTGTAATAGATTATTTACTATGGGCCATATCCACTGCCTCTAATTCAATATACACTTCTTGGAATAGATGTCACAAGACCCTAGAGAAAAGGCTTTTTGGATGTATCCATCAACTCACCAAGAGTTGAACTAGTGGCTAAGACCTCAACATATGCTACTTGGAAGCTTGGTGGGGGGGTTCTCGAAGAGGTACGGGGTACAGATTGTGGTGATAGGTGAAGGTTTAAAAACTTTACTTTAGACACCTTCCCACATATAAAATATAACTTTTAATAGATAGCTTTTAAAATTGGAGATAAGGTCAAGCCCAGATCAATTAGTTCCTACGGCACATTTAAGCAATATAAGTAATATACTTGATACCTTCAGCAGCAAGACTGATAATGTCATTGATGTTACTCATGGTTTGTAGAAATCTCAACGTCTTGGTAGAGATGTTAACCACCAAAGACCATAGATGGTCTGAGGTACGTATATAACAGGGAGAAAAAAACAGGAATTACGGACACGGAAGTTCCTATTCTTTCCCTATTTGCCCCTTCCTAGTCCTCAGCCCAGGGACATCCCTTGATGGTAGGGGTTCCCTGTCCTCGTACCTAGTCTGCAAGTCACCTATTAAAACCCTTCAATAAGACATATCTAGGGTAAATGACATATGCTGAGAGAGTTGCTATTAATTGTACCAAAGGGAGCACTTTAAACAAATGCACAAAAAATCCTGACACAGCGTTTCCCCAGAAACAAAAAAACAGACTGGGTCGTCAGGGGATTAGATCAAATCTAACTTGCGCAGAGTCTTCAGGTACAGACTCTGACTTACATGATAAACAAGCAGTGGTACCTTAAATAAGGACCCACTGGGAGATCCCGGCTGTGATGTAGGCTTCTTAGGTAACAGGCTTCTTACATTCAACACTGGCGCCTTAACCGCTTGCCGTCACGGTAACGCCGATAGGCGTCCGGACGGCAGCGCTCTCAGGTCTATTGGCGTCATCTCGTGAGACCTGAGATTTCCTGTGAACGCGCGCTCACAGGATTGCGCAGTATAGAAGCTTAGCTACAGCCTGCAGATCTTTTAAATAACCAAATAGGTATATCAGACGCTATTTTGTAAATAGCGTCTGATATACCTGCTCCCTTGGTGGTCCCTTTTGCTTGGATCGACCACCAGAGGACACAGGCAGCTCTGTAAGTAGCACCACACACACACACACATACATTACCCCCCCCCCCGGTCACTTATTAATCCCTTACTAACCCCTGATTACCCCATATAGACTCCCTGATCACCCCTATGTCACCCCCCTGTCATTGATCACCCCCCTGTAAGGGTCCCTTATCACCGCCAGTTACTTGTTAGGAACTTAGCGCCCAGCCCACCGCAGTCACTGATTAGTTGCTGATTAGCGTCATCGCTGTCGCTAATCAGCACTAGTACTATATAGTATCTGTAAGTGATCAAGACTGATCGCAATCAGATCTATATCAGTACATTAGGGTCACCTTAGGCTCTACAAAAAACGCAGTGTTCGCCCGATCAGGCCTGATCTTGTGCGCACACTTGTGTTCAGTCCGCCCCACCGCAGTGACAGAATTTTATTTTTTTCTGATCACTGCAAAAACACTGTAAAATCGCTGCGGCGCTATAAAGATCACTTTTGAGCTTTTTGGATCTTTATTAGCGATCGCAGCTTTACTTCTCAAGCACTCGTTTTTACTAGGTAGGTTTGCTCTTTTTCCTAGGTAGTCTCAGAGGAATACCCCCTAAATTTAGTAAGCCCAAAATGTCAAAAAAGGGGTATTCCGCTGAAGAGGCCTACAGGATTCTGGCCCTGATGGATGAAAGCAATGGGGACGCCTCACCCGCTGAATCCAGTGGTTCAGAATATGAACCTGTAGACAGCAGTGGCACTCTAACCGCTAGTAAAGATGACAAAGTTGAGGTCCCTGCTATGGTCAGGCGTCCCCGACCCCATGTCAGTGTTCTGCATACCCCGCGTGATGAGCCTCATTTGCAGCAGAGTGGTGCTAGCGCTGATCTTTTTTATGGTGCCTCATACACCAGCAGCGCAGCACATTCTGGACCTTCTACCAGCACTGCCGTATTCCCTGGTGAAGTGGCGAGCACCAGAAGGGCAGTTCAAGCTGGTACGGTGGCACGTGCAGTAACTCCCAATCGCAGCCACCACGTTCACAGGCCCGTAGAGCCCTTAGTATCCCAGAGGTGCTGGCAAACCCAAATTGGCACTCCCCTGCTTCCACCGCCCAGTCTGGAGTTCGCGTGGAGACAGCTCATTTAGGATCAGCCCTCGAGTTTTTTGAGCTGTTCTTAACCGTGGATCTCTATGACTTTGTTGTGGCAGAAACCAACTGCTACGCCATACAGTATATAACCGCCAATCCGGAAAGCTTCTATGCCCAGCCTTTCCTGTGGAAACCAGTCACAGTTTCCAAATTTAAATTATTTTTGGGCCTTATCCTCAGCATGGGTCTAACAACAAAAAAATGTATTGCGGTCCTATTGGTATAAAGACCCAATACATTACATGCCCATGTTCTCTGCTGCTATGTCCAGGGCACGTTTTGAGGTTATCATGCGCTTTATGCATTTTACTGACAATAAAACCTGTCATACAAGAGGCCACCCTGCTTATGACCGGCTCCCCAAAATTCGGCCCCTCATAGACCGTTTGTCATCCAGGTTTGCAAATGTGTATACCCCCAATCAGAACATCTGCATTGACGAGTCGCTTGTACATTTTACCGGGCGCCTTGGCATCAAACAGTACATTCCCAGCAAGCGCGCCCAGTATGGGGTCAAACTGTATAAGCTCTGTGAAAGGGCCACAGGCTATACATATCGTTTTAGGGTCTATGAGGGAAAAGACTCAAAACTGGAGCCGGTCGGATGTCCTGACTACCTGGGGAGCAGTGGCAAGATTGTCTGGGACTTGGTGTCACCCTTACTCCACATTTTTACACAGGCGTGGCCCTCTTTCGGCACTTACATATAGTCGGAATTCAATGCTGTGGCACCGCGTGACCTAGTCGCCGGAGCTTCCCCCAACAGCTCGTTAATACCCGACTTGCACGGGGGGAGAGGGCTGCCTTGTATGACCAAGAACTGCTCGCGGTGAAGTGGAGGGACAAGAGGGACGTTTACCTTCTGTCCACCATTCACGCAAACACGACAGTACAAATTGAAAGGGCAACTGGAGTCATTGAGAAACCCCTCTCTGTCCGCGACTATAACCTTCACATGGGAGGGGTGGACTTCAATGACCAGATGTTGGCTCCCTATTTAGTGTCCTGCCGCACCAGACGCTGGTATAAGAAGGTGTCTGTTTATTTAATTCAATTGGCTGTGTATAATAGTTTTGTTCTCTACAGTAAGGCTGAGAGAACGGGATCCTTCCTAAAATTCCAGGAAGAGATCATTTCGGAACTCCTGTATTCAGGAGGGTCCGTGCCCCAAGTCCCTGATGTAGTTAGCCAGCTACATGGCAGACACTTCCCGAGTGTCTATCCTGGTACCCCAACACACCGTTCCCCAAGAAAAAGATGTGTCTATAGCAGGACTGGAATAAGGCGTGACACTACCGTTTTTTGTCCTGACCAGCCTGCCCTATGCATAGGGGAGTGTATCCGCAAGTACCACACACAGGTACACTTAGTGTAGGGATCGCGTGACACAGGACAGGCACACAGGGGTCTTAGGGCCCTTTCACACAGAGCTGCTACAAACCTCTTCTTTCACCTGGGACAAAGTGCATAATGTACTTCGCCACATCTCTGGGCGATTTGCGCTTTGCACATTGTCCCATGGGGAAGGAGAGGTTTGTCCTATAAAGGTTAAAAAAAATATAATAAATCACAGGTAAGCAAAAAAGTTAATGTTCTGTTTCAAATGTTATATAAAGTTGATAAAAGTTGATGTTAATAAATTTATTGCGTTGCTGCCTGTTTTTTTTTTAGCTTCTATTAAGCGATTAAGCAGCTGCAGCACTGATGTGCATTCTGACAGAAGCATTACGCTGCTTTTAGATTACACAAAAGTCGGTGTAAGCTCCTCTGCAGTAAAAAATATACGTTTGCCGAGGCTTATGAGCTGAGGGGCGGTGTTCATATGCTTTGGCAAACACTTTGTATAAAAAAAATTAAAATTCTGGCAATGATTTATTCATCCACATCGATTGATGTGAATGGAGAAATCGGGTTTGCCAGGGCATACGAGCTGGTGGCTCTTATGTCCTGGCAGACGCCTTTCCCCTCTTTTTTTTTGCAAATTTTTTGGCAGAGATTTTTTCATCCACATTGATTGATGCGAATGAAGAAATCTGTGCCGTTCATTTTTTCTTTCAGCCCAGAGGCTGAACGTAAAAAAAAAAATCTCATTACCCGTATGCTCAATATAAGGAGAATAGCACAAACTCCTAATGCTGGCCATACATGTAATGATTGTGGAGACCCTCAAATGCCAGGGCAGTACAAACACCCCACAAATGACCTCATTTTGGAAAGAAGACACCCCAAGGTATTCGCTGAGGGGCATATTGAGTCCATGAAAGATTGAACTTTTTGTCACAAGTTAGCGGAAAGGGAGACTTTGTGAGAAAAAAGAAAAAAAAAAAATTTCCGCTAATTTGTGCCAAAAAAATGCCCCTCATGGAATACCTTGGGGTGTCTTCTTTCCAAAATGGGGTCCCATGTGGGGTATTTATACTGCCTTGGCATTTTAGGGGCCCTAAAGCGTGAGAAGAAGTCTGGAATCCAAATGTCTAAAAATGCCCTCCTTAAAAGGTACTCATTGGAATTTGGGACCCTTTGCGCACCTAGGCTGCAAAAAAGTGTCACACATGTGGTATCGCTTGTCATGGTCTTACCTTCTCACTGTTCTCCTTCGTTTGACATGTGCTGGCGGCCATCTTGGTTTCTGGGTTTCTTGTAGCCTCCCACCCTGCGGCTCCTCCTTCCCACTGGGAGGAGCTGGATGCCTAGCTCATATATATAGAAGGTCTGTGGCTTCAGTTCCTTGCTTGGTCCTCCTGTGTGCACATGCTTCAAAGACTGCTGCTGCTTCTGGTTCCTGATCCTGGCCTCGTCTGACTACCCCGTTGGTTCCCGATCCTGGCTTCGTCTGACTACCCCGTTGGTTCCTGATCCTGGCTACGTCTGACTACCCTCCTGGTTCCTGACCTCCGTCTACGCAAGACCCTGCTTCGGTTAAGCCATCCGTTTGGACTTTAGCTACGGCTTGATTTTCAATAAAGCCTTCTTATTCCACCTATCTCTGTTGTACGTCTGGTTCATGGTTCCATGACATTAGGACCAAGCCATGAATTCTGACGGTACAGGGCCATCCTCGCTACCTACGCTGGTTGCCAGACTTGATCAGCAGGATCACCTGTTGGGTCGGTTCGCTGTGGCGTTACAAACCCTGCTTGAACGCACGGCTCATTTAGCTTCCGTTGCCGATGGGTCGGTTGTCGCTCCTGGGCCCGCTCCTACTGCCGCTCCGGTTGTTGCGCCAGAGTCTACCCCGACACCTGTTGCTGCACCTGCGGTGTTTCGGGGTATGACCGGTTCTGCCCCCCTTCCACAGCGCTTTGGGGGAGAGCCAACTCAGTGCCGAGGTTTCCTTAACCAGGTGGCCATTTATTTCGAGTTGCTGCCACATGCCTTTCCTACTGAGAGATCAAAGGTGGGCTTCTTGATCTCGCTGCTCTCGGACAAGGCCTTGGCCTGGGCCAGCCCTTTATGGGAGAACAACAATCCGGTGGTTGCCGAGTTTTCCGGTTTTGTTGCTTCTCTTCGGAAGGTATTCGATGTGCCGGCTCATGCTGCCTCTGCTGCGAAGCTCCTTATGTCCATCAGACAGGGTTCACGATCCGTAGCTGAATACGCCATTGAGTTTCGTACCCTGGCAGCAGAGGTGGGCTGGAATAATGAGGCTCTGGTCGCTGCTTTCTCT
Source organism: Bufo gargarizans (assembly GCF_014858855.1). NCBI lineage: Eukaryota > Metazoa > Chordata > Amphibia > Anura > Bufonidae > Bufo > Bufo gargarizans. Next base: position 42,769,502 of record NC_058090.1, on the reverse strand, counting down.
CATGGTCTCTCGGATGCCTTGAAGGATGAGATTGCAGCCAAGGACCTACCAGTGGAGCTCGAGTCCCTTATTTCTTTCCTGATTTTGATTGACACCAGACTCAGGGAGAGACCTTCCTTTAAGGAGAGCCTGCGGAGGCCTTCTAACAGATTGGCGCCTACGTTTGCTGTCCCACCCGTGCCTCCCTCTCCTCCCACGCCTCCTGGGGATGACTGGTCTGGGGGTCAACCCATGCAGCTGGGGGTTGCTCGCCTGTCCGAGGGGGAGAGGGTACTCCGGAGACGCGAGGGCCGATGCATGTACTGTGGTCTCGGTGGGCATTTTCGGTTGGCATGCCCGAACCGTCCGGGAAACGCTCGCACCTGAGATCCTGTCGGGGGCAGATCTTGGGTGGAGTCTCCTCGTCCCCGGTTTCCCGTGTTGACAAACCACTGATTACTGTTGTCCTCTCCTGGGTCGGGGGCTCGGTGACGACCCAGGCGTTGGTGGACTCTGGTGCTGGTGGCTTGTTCATTGATAGTGTGTTCGCCGCCGCCAATTCCATTCCTCTGCAGCCTCGAGGTTCCCCACTGGCTCTTGAGGCGATAGACGGCAGACCCCTTCTGCCGCCACACGTGACTCATGAGACCCTTCCAGTGGGAATGGCCATTGGTGCCGTTCACAGAGAGTCGGTCTGTCTCCAGGTTATTTCGTCTCCACACTACTCGGTGGTCTTGGGGTACCCCTGGCTCCAGAAGCATAACCCGACTTTCGATTGGAGATCGGCCGAGATCCTCTCGTGGTCACCGCAGTGTGGGGCTAGTTGCATCCATGGGCCTGTCAAGTTGCTGTGTACTTCCTCGGACTCTCTGTTGCCTCCTGAATACGAGGAGTACCGGGATGTATTCGATAAGGTGCGTGCGGTTGCCCTACCTCCGCACCGCCCATACGATTGTGCCATAGAGTTACAATCTGGTGCCGTTCCTCCTCGTGGCAAAGTCTATCCACTGTCGGTAGCGGAGAATGAGGCCATGGAGGAGTACGTGAGGGAGGCGCTTTCACGCGGACACATTCGCAAATCCTCGTCCCCGGCAGGGGCTGGATTTTTCTTTGTGAAAAAGAAGGGCGGTGAGTTGAGGCCTTGCATCGACTACAGGGGTCTCAATCGCATCACGATCAAGAACGCTTACCCGATACCCTTGATTTCCGAGCTGTTCGATCGCCTCAAAGGGGCCACGGTCTTTACCAAACTCGACCTGAGGGCGGCATATAACCTGGTAAGGATCAAGGCGGGCGATGAGTGGAAGACCGCGTTTAACACCAGGACCGGTCATTATGAATCCTTGGTTATGCCCTTTGGGTTGTGCAATGCGCCCGCAGTCTTCCAGGAATTCATCAACGATGTTTTCCGTGACCTGTTGCAGCAGTGTGTGGTGGTCTATTTGGATGACATCTTGGTATATTCTGCATCCATGGAGGCCCACATTCTGGATGTCAGACGAGTGTTGCAACGCTTACGAGAGAACAAGCTGTTCGGTAAGCTTGAGAAATGCGAATTTCACCGATCCCAGGTAACCTTCTTAGGTTACATCATTTCCGCTGAGGGGTTCTCCATGGATCCTGAGAAGGTTTCGGCTGTCTTACAGTGGCCCCAGCCCAGTGGGCTTCGTGCCCTGCAGCGCTTTTTGGGCTTCGCCAATTATTATCGGAAGTTCATCAGGGACTTTTCCATGCTAGCCAAGCCTCTCACGGATCTGACCAGGAAGGGCAGTAATCCTCAGGTCTGGTCGCTCGAGGCCATCCGAGCTTTTGAGGCTCTAAAGTCCGCCTTTGTGTCGGCTCCGATTCTGTCGCATCCCAACCCTGGGTTGCCTTTTGTCCTCGAGGTGGACGCGTCTGAGACGGGAGTAGGCGCCCTCCTGTCTCAGCGTAGAAAACCAGAGGGTCCTCTGCTTCCTTGTGGGTTTTACTCCCGGAAACTGTCTTCCGCGGAGTGCAACTATCAGATTGGTGACAGGGAGTTATTGGCCATCGTGCAGGCCCTTAAAGAATGGAGGCACTTGCTCGAGGGCTCGGTGGTTCCGGTTCTCATCCTGACGGACCACAAGAATCTGACCTACCTCTCTGAGGCCAAGAGATTGACACCACGTCAGGCCAGATGGGCTCTGTTCTTGTCACGTTTTAATTACGTGGTCTCCTACCTACCCGGCTCCAAGAACATCAGAGCGGATGCCTTATCACGGCAGTACTCCGAGCTGTCCGGGGAGGAGTCGATTCCGACTACGGTCATACCCCCGAATCAGATCCTGGCTGCTATTCGCACCAGCCTGACCTCTCCTCTGGGTGAGCAGATTTTGGCGGCTCAATCTGGTGCTCCCTCTGGGAGACCCAACGGCAGATGTTTTGTGCCTGAGGAGTTGCGCACTCGGTTGTTGCGAACCTACCATAACTCCAAGGCCGCGGGGCACCCTGGAAAGAATCAGCTGTCCTGGGCGGTTTCACGTCTGTTCTGGTGGCCTTCTCTACGTTCCGACATCGCCGCATATGTAGCGGCATGCTCCGTTTGTGCCCAGAGTAAGTCCCCTCGGCACCTTCCGTTGGGCCTTTTGCAACCCATAGCCACCGGGGAGCGTCCATGGTCACACCTGGGGATGGATTTCATTGTGGACCTTCCTGCATCCCGAGGCCATACGGTCATTCTCATGATTGTGGATCGGTTTTCCAAAATGTGCCACTGTGTTCCTCTCAAAAAGTTACCCTCTGCACAAGAGTTGGCCTCGATTTTTGCCAGGGAGGTCTTCCGGTTGCACGGTTTGCCCAAGGAGATTGTGTCGGATCGGGGGAGTCAGTTTGTGTCCAGGTTCTGGCGCGCCTTTTGCTCCCAGTTGGGGATTCATCTCTCTTTCTCCTCGGCCTACCACCCTCAGTCCAATGGGGCCGCAGAACGATCCAATCAGGCCTTGGAGCAATTCCTTCGTTGCTATGTCTCCGATCACCAAGACAATTGGGTTGACCTCCTGCCTTGGGCTGAGTTTGCCAGGAACACGGCGGTGAACTCTTCCTCTGGGACGTCTCCCTTCATGGCCAATTATGGGTTCCAACCTGCCGTGTTACCGGAGGTATTCTCTCCCCAGGATACTCCGGCTGTGGAGGATCACCTTTCCGTCCTACGTACTTCTTGGGTACAGATCCAGAGGTCCCTTGAGGTCTCTGCGCAACGCCAGAGACTCCAGGCTAATCGCAGACGAGCGCCCGCCCCTTCCTACCAGGTCGGAGACCGTGTATGGTTGTCCACCCGCAACCTCAACCTTCGAGTGCCCACTCCCAAGCTGGCGCCTCGCTTTGTTGGTCCCTTCCGAGTGCTTCACAGGGTAAACCCGGTAGCCTATGCCCTTGCGCTTCCTCCTGGCATGCGGATCTCCAACGTGTTTCATGTCTCCCTGTTGAAGCCATTGGTGTGTAATCGTTTCACTTCCTCGGTTCCTCGGCCCCGTCCGGTCCAAGTGGGCAATCGTGAGGAATATGAGGTGAGCAATATCCTGGACTCACGCCTGGTCCGCGGTCGGTTGCAGTTTTTGGTCCATTGGCGTGGTTATGGTCCAGAGGAGCGTTCCTGGGTTCCCTCCACAGATGTCCATGCTCCTGCGTTGCTCCGAGCCTTCCACGCACGCTTCCCTCTGAAACCGTTCCTTACTCCGCGGAGGAGGGGCCCTTGAGGGGGAGGTACTGTCATGGTCTTACCTTCTCACTGTTCTCCTTCGTTTGACATGTGCTGGCGGCCATCTTGGTTTCTGGGTTTCTTGTAGCCTCCCACCCTGCGGCTCCTCCTTCCCACTGGGAGGAGCTGGATGCCTAGCTCATATATATAGAAGGTCTGTGGCTTCAGTTCCTTGCTTGGTCCTCCTGTGTGCACATGCTTCAAAGACTGCTGCTGCTTCTGGTTCCTGATCCTGGCCTCGTCTGACTACCCCGTTGGTTCCCGATCCTGGCTTCGTCTGACTACCCCGTTGGTTCCTGATCCTGGCTACGTCTGACTACCCTCCTGGTTCCTGACCTCCGTCTACGCAAGACCCTGCTTCGGTTAAGCCATCCGTTTGGACTTTAGCTACGGCTTGATTTTCAATAAAGCCTTCTTATTCCACCTATCTCTGTTGTACGTCTGGTTCATGGTTCCATGACATCGCTGTACTCAGGAGAAGTAGGGCAATGTGTTTTGGGGTGTCTTTTCACACATATCCATCCTGTGTGTGAGAAATATCTCTGTAAATGACAACTTTTTCAATTTTTTTTTATACAAAGTTGTCAATTTACAGAGATATTTCTCTCACCCAGCATGGGTATATGTAAAAATACACCCCAAAACACATTGCCCTACTTCTCCTGAGTACACCGATACCACATGAGTGATACTTTTTTGCAGTCAAGATGTGCAAAGGAGCCGAAAGTCCAACGAGTACTTTTGGGATTTCACAGGGCATTTTTACGCATTTGGATTCCAAACTACTTCTCACACTTTAGGGCCCCTAAAATGCCAGGGCAGTATAAATACCCCACAAGTGACCCCATTTTAGAAAGAAGACACCCCAAGGTATTCCGTGAGGGGTATGGTGAGTTCATGTAACATTTTATTTTTTGTCACAAGTTAGTGGAATATGAGACTTTGTAAGAAAAATAAAATAAAAAAAATAAATCAATTTACACTAACTTGTGCCCCAAAAAAAAAAAAAAAATCTTCTATAATCTCACCATGCCCCTCACGGAATACCTTGGGGTGTCTTCTTTCCAAAATGGGGTCACTTGTGGGGTATTTATACTGCCCTGGCATTTTAGGGGCCCTAAAGCGTGAGAAGTAGTTTGGAATCCAAATGCGTAAAAATGCCCTGTGAAATCCTAAAGATACTCATTGGAATTTGGGCCCCTTTGTGCACCTAGGCTGCAAAAAGGTGTCACACATGTCGTACCGCCGTACTCAGGAAAAGTAGGGCAATGTGTTTTGGGGTGTATTTTTACATATACCCATGCTGTAAATTGACACTTTTGTATAAAAAAAATTGAAAAAGTTGTCATTTACAGAGATATTTCTCACATACAGTATGGGTATATGTAAAAATACACCCCAAAACACATTGCCCTACTTCTTCTGAGTATGGTGATACCACATGTTTGATACTTTTTTGCAGCCTAGGTGCGCAAAGCGGCCCAAATTCCAACGAGTACCTTTAGGATTTACAGGGTTGCTCACAATTTAGCCCCGCCCAAAATGCCAGAACAGTAAACACACCCCACAAATGACCCCATTTCGGAAAGTAGACACCCTAAGGTATTCACTGAGAGGCATAGTGAGTCCGTGGGAGATTTTTATTTATTTTTGCCAGAAGGGAGTCTACTTGCTGGTAGCAGCCGCAGAAAATCGCCCCCTCGTCCTGTTGACAGGGCCAGCCGCGATCTCCTCCTCCGGCCGGCCCTGTCAGCATTTCAAAAATTGTGCGCCTGTGTTGATTCGCCTGCGCCGATGACGTCACCGAAAGAGAAGACGTAATCGGCGCAGGCGCACTGAGGGAGTGCTGAGAAGGCGAGCCTCCTTATCTCAGAGCGCCTGCGCCGAATCAACACAGGCGCGCGATTTTTTAAAATGCTGACAGGGCCGGCTGGAGGAGGAGATCGCGGCTGGCCCTGTCAATCAACAGAAGGAGGGGGCGGTTTTCTGCGGCTGGTAGACAGGTAATTAGCATATCTTAAAAATACGTTTTTTGCGAAATCTACTGAGCGAAAATGATTAATAACATAATGTATGGCAATATCGCAGGATAGAGATTATAAGTACACAAAAAAAAATATCAGTTTAGTGGGGTGACAGAAGCCCTTTAAGTGGTTAAATACAGCACTCCCCCTAACCACACCCCTCAACTTCCTTCCATAACCCTGAACTACCTATCGATAAAAATCCTTCCCCACCATGCTTGTAGGCTATCATTAACCAAATATCGTGTGTCCCAATTTGTAATATATAATGGGCATAAAAAGATTTTATAATATGTATTCTTGGCAGAATACCTAGAAACGCAGCTGTGGAACGCATATGCGTTCCACAGACAAGAAATACGCACCACATTACATTGGTGCGTTGCACAACGCCAGACCGAAAGTTGCGGGTGCCGGAAGTTCTGTCTGGAAAGCATATTGTCATGGCTGGTTGTGGGGGAAACACCCAGCCGTGCGGTGCCAGGAGATGGTAGGGTTACCCCTTGGCCGGGACCACAGAGTTAGGGAGCAGGTCACCTCCTATTGCATCCCTAACGCTGACCCTGTCTCCTATCTGTATGAGCCGACCTTGGTGGTAGGAGGGCTCATACGCCGGAACCTTAAAGTCCCTACGAGCCCTCAAGTCGGCCCTGTACTAGGGGACAGAGTGAGACGACCTGCTCCTCCTAGGCACGGGGGAGCAGGAGTCTCAACGGCCAAGCAACACAGGGGAAACATCAACAGACATATGGAAATGACAGGTAAGTGAGACTAGTCCTGCACTTACCTGCCACAGACACACAAACCTGGAACCCATGAACAAGTGCTGATGTCCACAGCAACATAAAGGACACAGCACACACCAGACATACAAGGGAAACCAGGAAACCATAAGCTGCACTAACAAGATAACCCCACACACACCTAGATAACACCAAGAAACATAGAAATTCCCAACACAGGTTTTATGACCAGAAGGATGGTCCTCACCAGGCAGATGGAGGAGACAGGCGGCTGCTCCAGCCAGCATGGCTGAGAGCAACCTACTGAAGCCTGCAAGAGACTCAGGCTATATAGGCCAAAAGGCCCCACCCACCAGTCAACCACACCCAGTGACATCACACACTGGGAAGAAGTTAACCCTTCCAGCACACAGAAGGGAAAACACACATAAAAGGGGAAGTGCACATAATACATAACCCACACCACCCCACTCACCTGTTACCGCCAGCAACGGCATGCGTGGCCACCATGTTCTGGGGAACAGCCCGCAGGCCGAAACCCTGCCACCACATGCATACAACAACAGACGTTGCCGCGGACAACCACAGGTGAAGGGAGGTGTCTACGTGCATACAACACATAACCTCGTGCACCACAAAACGACAAGGAAGTGCACACAAACACAGACGACGGACGTGCACACCAAAACACGTTGCCAAGGGCAACCGCACGCATGCCTGTTATTCGCGGCAACCGCACCTGAGGCAAACCACTAAGTGCCCCCAGCTGCGGTTGCGACAACACCAGACCGCGGATAACTGCATGCGGCTCCCAAGGAGTCACGACCATGACCAGGGGTCGTGACACATATATGTTCCACAGACCGGACCTACACTAAGTATCATCGCTGTGCACATACACAAGCGATACATGCGAATGTACTTTTCAGATACCCCATGTGGAGCGCAGAATGCGTTCCTAATATAAAACTGGGCCGATATACATAACGGAACCTATAGGGGATAGTGATAGGTAATATATGTGCCAACTTAAAGGGAAGATTCTATCCCAGACAAATGGGGGGGGGGGGGGGGGTTGGAAGGGGGAAGTGTACTGTATTTTAACATTATACCACCTATGAAACATTATTATAGATTGCCTACATATTGCAAGCCGGCCTCACATATATGATTAGGATCCCCCTGTGGCCAGTATTAATCGATACATATAATAATGGATCTTTCTGATCGGATACATCTGACTACGGTTTAAATTCACAATATTAGAACCTGGATTACCAGATGAAAGAAAGTGAGAATGTGAGGGAGAGGAGGCAGCAAATGGACGGGGATATATACCAGTGCATATAATTATGTAAGCCAAAGATAGGAAACGCCCAAATGACAGTTGTTGATTAAGACCCTCCAGATTTGATGTTCTCAATGTATAAATCCATTGACACTCCCTCTGCAATATTTTCCTATCCCAATCACCCTTACGTGGGGAGGGAGGGGAGGGGGATGACTTCAATAGATTGGAATTTTATGGAACTTGGGTCCCCATCATGAAATTCCTGAACATGATTGGCCACTGGTGTATCCCTTTTGTGTTTAATATCTCCAATGTGTTCACCAATTCTCCTTCTCAATTCTCTTTTGGTTTCCCCTACATAATTTAGAGGGCATTGACAAGTGATAAGGTATACTACTCCACATGTTCTACAATTAGAAAAATCTCTCATGTCAAAAATTCTTCCTGTTGAGACACTCCTACATGTCTTCGATGTTAAAATAAAGGGGCAGGCTACACATCCGGTACATTTAAAAGTCCCCAGAGGCCTCCTATCAAGCCAGGTCCCTGTGGGCCTTGGTTTCGTATACATACTATGTACCAGGCTATCTTTGATGGATTTTCCTCTCCTAAAAGTTATTGCTGGTCTAGCAGGTAATATGTCCATTAGATCTCGGTCTGTCTGTAAGATACCCCAATATTTTCTTAGTATCTCAAAAACTTTTTCATGGGCATTATCATATGTGCCTATTAGGCTACATGCACACGACCGTGCCGTTTTTTGCAGTCCGCGTGCCTTCTGCAATTTGCGGAACGGATCGGGTGGCCTATTGTAAACATGCCTATTCTTGTCCGCAAAACGGACACGAAACGGGGCAACGGATGCGGACAGCACACGGAGTGCTGTCCGCATCTTTTGCGGCCCCATTGAAGTGAATGGGTCCACATCCGAGCTGCCAAAACGGCGGCTCGGATGCGGACCCAAACAATGGCCATGTGCATGAGGCCTTATCCTCATTATATCTTTTTGTTGATCCTTTTTTTTGAGGCCTCAGGAACTCATTTCTGTCCAAAGATATGGAACGTTTAAATGCCCCTTTGAGTGTCTCCAACGGATACATGATTGGTGAAGGTTCCTGCAGTAGGACCCTCACAGATCTAATAGTTCAGTGTTTCCCAACCAGTGTGCCTCCAGCTGTTGCAAAACTACAACTCCTAGCATGCCGGCACAACCAAAGACTGTCCGGGCATGCTGGGAGTTGTAGTTTTGCAACAGCTGGAGGCACACTGGTTGGGAAACACTGTAATAGTTATCCACTATCCTGTGGATAAGGGATAACTTTTACGAATCTGAATACACCTTAAATGCAAAGGCAAGATGTTAGGGCATGTTCACACAACAGATTTAGAAAATCGACCTACAAAATTTAGTGCAGAATTTGCTCTTTTCTGTGTTTTTAGTCTTTTTTTTGCCAATGGGTATTCAATACAAAACTGCACTTTCAGCTTATGATTTTTGCCCAGCATCCACGTAAAAAAGCGTGCAAAAAAACCCCACAACATGGCCATGTAAGGAGTTTTTTTTTTTATTATTTTCTTTCATTTCAATGGGAGATTGTGTGGATACTGCCCCAACATATGGCATGCAAAAAAAGCATGTGCTGCTTACCACTGGAATGAATGGGAGGCTGTTTTACTGTATTTTTTTTGGAGTTGATTTTGAGGCAGAAATGTGGCAAAATCTGCACCAAAAAACTCTTGTGAGCTGGCCCTAAGGCTTCATACACACCTGTGTTAACATTAGGAGTCTCCTTCACATACCATTTAGGTTGTGGCTACACTGTAACATTTGTCTCATGACTAAAAACGTTTATGCCACTATTTCGGAGCTGTGATTTGCTAGTAAAACCGCACAATTGCAGGTAAGTGGCGGTTACACGACTAGCCTTGTGGTCTTTGATAGCAAAGTCATGTGACTTGTAACCTGCAACCAACAGTTTTGGACTCTCTTAGTTGCTAATGTACCTGAATTCGCAGGGACTGTCCCTAATTTTCAGACGGTCCTGGCAAATTGGGCTGAAAATGGCCATGGGTTATGTAGGCCTACCATAAAGGGACAATCCTGTGGTAGGGCCAACTGCTAAAATGGTAGGTAGGTATGGATTGCTTGCAACGTCTTAGTCGCAACACCTGGTGACACGCGTCACTGTTTATAAATGTGGGACAAAATAATGGGAACCCAATGAGCCGCTAATGGTCCATGTTGGGTGCCATCATGCGACATAATCCAGTGCTTCCATTATCTTTTGCTCTTTATTTTCGCTGCTGTGTGCCAGGCTATTACAGTAATGTGAACACACGGACTATAGGAGCAAATACTGAAAAAAACTAGAGCTGCACTTAGCAGTCGCAACTAGTGATGTCACCGTGCCTGCAACTGTGTGAGAAAGGAGTTTCCATGGAGCCTTCGGACTACGACACCCATCCTCCTCCCGGACGGAGGAAGACAGCGCGCACGCGCCGCCGCCATCCCCACATATGCCCATCCCAAGATGGCGCTAGGGTGCTGACACGTGACGCTCCCAGGGGCGGGGCGTGACCCGGATGTGTGCGCGCGACGGACACCTGAGGGAGAGATTCCCGCAGTCAGGAAGCCTATTACCGGGGAGGTGTACGGATACTGCGGGAGGTGAGTGTGGTTACACAGGAGAGCAGAGCCTCCATTGACATCCTCCTTTATTGTCTGTCCGCCGGAAACAGCGCCCCCCCCCAGCCGGCTGCTCTGCCGTGTAGTCCCAGTGATGAGTGCTGCTCATGGGGAGGCTGGGAGTCCATCCATGCCGCTGACTAGACCTGGGGCACGGATGAGACTCCTCATAGTGCCTGCATTATGTCTGTTGCCCATGGCAACCGACTACATGGCTGCTTTCATCTCCTTCCTGTATGCTATGGGTGCAGCACAGATCCATCTCTGACTCCTCAGAGGTAGCATTGCCCTATGTGGCCATGTGTGCGGCTGCGTGCTCATCATGAGCTGTAGTGTTCATTACTGGATGTGATCTCGCCCTGGCTGGGGGAGCGAGTCCTTTCACTAAATCCGTTCAGGGCTCTCACAAGCGGTCCAAAACGGATCAGTTTTGCCCTAATACATATTCTGAATGGAAAAGGATCCGCTCAGAATGCATCAGTTTGCCTCCGTTCCGTCTCTATTCCTCTTTGGAGGCAGACCCCAAAACGCTGCGTGTCCGTCTTACGAAACTGAGCCAAACACAATAGAAAACGGATCCGTCATCCATTGACTTTCAATGGTGTACAAGACAAATCCGTTTTGGCTATGTTACAGATAGAATAAACGGATCCGTTCTGAACGGATGCATGCGGTTGTATTATCTGAACGGATGCGTTTGTGAAGATCCATGATGGATCCGCACCAAATGTGAGTGTGAAAGTAGCCTAAGTGTATTTGGCGCAGAAAATGGTACTTGCTGGATGAACGCTTTTTTTTTATTGATTACCTCACTTCAGGATAGGTAATCAATGTCTGATCCGGGGGGGTGACATCCGGTACTCCCACCGATCAGCATTTTGAAGCTTCCTCTTCATTACCTGTGGATAGGGCATCAATATATATTGCTGCACAACCCCTTTAATCATGGTACGCTACCTTGGTTTATATGGTGTGTAGTAGATGGACAGCATTGACGGCTTTGCAGTCACATGGTGTGGGTGGTTAGGTATACGTTGTCTTGGTTTACATGGTGTGTAGTAGTCTGGCAGTGTCCTCATAGTTAATTGTAAAGTACACTACTCACAAAAAGTTAGGGATATTTGGCTTGTGGCTGAAATTTCAGGATGACCCTAAAACACACTCTAACCTTTACAGGTGAACTTAATGTGACCATCTCTAAACTTTTGAATGCACTTGTTTGACTGTTCAATGTCTTATTACTTTTTGCACAACTTGCTGTTCTCTAACAAGGAGCTTACCGGCAAAATTCACAACAGGTGTTTGATCCATGAATCGCCCAATAAAGTTCCTGGTTCAATTAGAATTGGTATTTACACATTCCTCCTCCTCATCATGCTGTTCACATTTTGACATCATGAGACCAAGATGACGCCTAACAATTGATCGACAGTACCTCGCCATTGCGAGGCTTCAAGCGGGTTGTTCTCAGATGGAAGTGGCCACTGAGCTTAGAGTGTCACAGAGTGCCATCAGCAGGTTGTAACAGAGACTGGAAGAGTCACAGAAAGGTATAGAAGTGGACGTCCTTTGGCCACATCCCACACTGATGACCGCTTCATTGTGAACAATGCTCTGTGGAACCAGATGATGAATGCCACACAACCCCATGCACATTTAAGGTAGGTGAGAAGCACCCAAGTGTCACGTCAGACTGAAACCGCTTACATCAGCGTGGTCTGCGTGCTAGAGGACCTGAGCACACCACCAGGCACAGGCGCCATCATCGTGCATGGGCCAGGGAGCATCTACGCCGGACGAGGGACCAGTGGCCTCAATGCTGTTCACTGATGAGTCGATTTACGCTGAGCAGAAACGATGGCCGCCAGTGATATTGGAGACGTCAAGGAGAGCGCTATGCATCAGCCACTGTGGTCCCCAGACGAGCCTCTGGTGGTGGTGGTGTTACACTGTGAGCAGGTGTGTCTAGTCCATACAGAACTGCCCTACAGTGTGTGAATGGTACAGGGACAAGCCCATACTACTTGAAGAACATCATTAATCCAGTCATTGTGCCTCTGCATGAACAACCCAGGCCTAATTTCATCTTCATGGACAACAATGTACCAGCTCATCGAGGTCACATCATTAGGAAACGGCTGCTGGAGACTGGGGGACTTTCTCCAGACCTATATCCCATTCAAAATCAGCTGAGTCGCCGTCTAGAAGCTCGTAACTCTGTACCCCAGAACCTTAATGACCTGAGGGCCGCCCTTCAAGAAGAGTGAGATGCCATGCCTCCAGACAATAAGACGACTTATGGACAGCAGGAGATGTTTTGGGACACTGACATTTTGTGGGGGTGTACCCAGCACTGGTGTTGGCTTTTGTGTCAATAAATAGTTTGAGATGAGGAAATCACCATTACTGCTTCTACTTAAATGGTCAACTTTCATGATATAATATCACTGGTGCGTGAGCTTATTATGTTTCCCAAAAATTTCACCTAAAAGCCAGATATCCTTAACTTTTTGTGAGCAGTGTATGTAGGAGTTATCCTCTGTTCACACTTGCATTAGTTCTTTTCTGTACGTTTTCCGTTGCTCTTTTAAGGTCTAAATAGCATTAGCATGCAGCGTAGGAGGCAGTGTGAGGGTCCTTTCTTGTAGATTCTGTCAAAAACGCGAGACAGAATAGCAAAGTTGCCGTAGTAAAATGGCAAAATCCCAAACAGAGACCCAACAGACCTGTTACAAGTTTGTCAGTTATGTATCGGATCAGCACTTCAGTTATTTTCCTATAATGGAAAAAACAGTGCAGGTGTGAACCGAGGCTTATTCTAGAAGTCTACTTTCACACTAGCGGCAGCCTTCTCCGGCAGGTTGTTCTGGCCGTGTCAACAGCATGCCGGGTCCGTGCCGCCGCTAGTGCACGCGTGCATTATAGTCAATGGGGCCGAAGCGGACCTCCGGCGGCACGCGTGCACTAGCTGCAGCACAGACCCGGCAGGCTGTTCACCCGCCAGAGCAGCCTGCCGGAGAAGGCTGCCGCTAGTGTGAAAGTAGCCTAAAGTTAAAGGGGTTTTCCAAGAGTTCGATATTGATGGCCTACCCTCAGAGTAGGTCATCAATGTCTGATCGGTGTAGGTCTGACTCCCAGCACCGCTGTTGGTCAGCTGTTTGAAGAGTTAGTGGCGCTCCGATGAGTGCTGGGGCCTCATCACATCTTATCAAGCACAGCGACGTACATTGTATAGTCAAACAAAACCATAGCTGATCTTAGGGAGACCAACTACAAAAAACACTGTGGAACCTCATTTAAAGGGGTTATCTCATCTTAGACAATGGGGGCATATCGCAAGGATATGCCCCCATTGTCTGATAGGTGCGGGTCCCACCTCTGGGACCCGCACCTACAACAAGAACGGAGCCGGGGAGAGTTGTGGCTGGAGGACCCCAGGTTTCCCAGGGTCCGACCACCACCAGGCACAGCTCCCCGCCTCTCCCATTGAAGTGAATGGGAGCGCACCGCACATGCGCGGCCAACGCTCCCATTCATTTCTATGGGGCCGACGGAAATAGGCTCGGCTATTTTCGGCGGCTCCATAGAAATGAATGGAGGGCACATGCGCAGTGCGCCCTCCTCCACTTTCTCTGCTCCGTTCTCATTGTAGGTGCGGGTCCCAGCGGTGGGACCCGCACCTATCAGACAATGGGGGCATATCCTTGCGATATGCCCCCATTGTCTAAGATGGGATAACCCCTTTAAGAGTTTCAACACGGCAACCCAAAGTGCAAAGCTCCCTGGGGAACAGTGATGTGCAAAATAACCGTGGAACCCCAGTTAGGTGTCTTCAACACAGTGAAAGCCAAGCAAAAGGGCGTCCCCATTATAGAGATTACCAGATCCACCATATTGAGTGGCTCCTATTTCAAGATCCAGCTCTTTTTTACGAGCCTTAAGGATGTGACGGGGAAGGCCTAAGCCTGATATCCATCCACTGACTGCTGTTTTGGGGTGTTGCCCCTCATCAGTGTGGAGTAGGATTCTGTCAGCAGATCTGTACCTATGACACTGGCTGACCTGTTACATGTGCACTTGGCAGCTGAAGGCATCTGTGTTGGTCCCATGTTCATACAGTCCTGATCAAAAGTTTAAGACCACTTGAAAAATGGCAAAAAATCATATTTAGCCTGGCTGGATCTTAACAAGGTTCCAAGTAGAGCTTCAACATGCAACAAGAAGAAATAGGAGTGAGACAAAACATTTTTTGAGCATTCAATTTAATAAAAACGAATAAACTGAAACAGGCTGTTTTTCAGCTGATCAAAAGTTTAGGACCACACCTCCAAACCCCCCCCCCCCCTCCTTTTAACCACCTCCGGACCGCCTAACGCACATGTGCGTTCCGGAGGTGGCAGGCTGGCGCACAGTCACGCATATATGCGTCATCTCGCGAGACGCGAGATTTCCTGTGAACGCGCGCACACAGGCGCGCGCGCTCACAGGAACGGAAGGTAAGCGAGTGGATCTCCAGCATGCCAGCGGCGATCGTTCGCTGGCAGGCTGGAGATCCGAATTTTTTAACCCCTAACAGGTATATTAGACGCTGTTTTCATAACAGCGTCTAATATACCTCCTACCTGGTCCTCTGGTGGTCCCTTTTGTTAGGATCGACCACCAGAGGACTCAGGTAGGTCAGTACAGTCGCACCAAACACCACACTACACTACCCCCCCCCGTCACTTATTAACCCCTTATAAACCCCTGATCACCCCATATAAACTCCCTGATCACCCCCCTGTCATTGATCACCCCCCTGTCAGGCTCCGTTCAGACGTCCGTATGATTTTTACGGATCCACGGATACATGGATCGGATCCGCAAAACGCATACGGACGTCTAAATGGAGCCTTACAGGGGGGTGATCAATGACAGGCGGGTGATCACCCATATACACTCCCTGATCACCCCCTGTCATTGATCACCCCCCTGTAAGGCTCCATTCAGACGTCCGCATGATTTTTACGGATCCATGGATACATGGATCGGATCCGCAAAACACATGCGGACGTCTGAATGGAGCCTTACAGGGGGTGATCAATGACAGGCGGGTGATCACCCATATACACTCCCTGATCACCCGGATCAGGGAGAAAATCATGCGGATGTCTGAATGGAGCCTTACAAGGGGGGTGATCACCCTGATCACCCCCTGTCATTGATAACCCCCCCTGTAAGGCTCCATTCAGACGTCCGCATGTGTTTTGTGGATCCGATCCATGTATCCATGGATCCGTAAAAAATCATGCGGATGTCTGAATGGAGCCTTACAGGGGGGGTGATCAGTGACAGGGGGGTGATCACCCTGATCACCCCCTGTCATTGATAACCCCCCTGTAAGGCTCCATTCAGACGTCCGCATGTGTTTTGTGGATCCGATCCATGTATCCATGGATCCGTAAAAAATCATGCGGATGTCTGAATGGAGCCTTACAGGGGGGGTGATCAGTGACAGGGGGGTGATCACCCTGATCACCCCCTGTCATTGATAACCCCCCCTGTAAGGCTCCATTCAGACGTCCGCATGTGTTTTGTGGATCCGATCCATGTATCCATGGATCCGTAAAAAATCATGCGGATGTCTGAATGGAGCCTTACAGGGGGGGTGATCAGTGACAGGGGGGGTGATCAGTGACAGGGGGGGTGATCACCCTGATCACCCCCTGTCATTGATAACCCCCCTGTAAGGCTCCATTCAGACGTCCGCATGTGTTTTGTGGATCCGATCCATGTATCCATGGATCCGTAAAAAATCATGCGGATGTCTGAATGGAGCCTTACAGGGGGGTGATCACCCTGATCACCCCCTGTCATTGATGACCCCCCTGTAAGGCTCCATTCAGACGTCCGCATGTGTTTTGTGGATCCGATCCATGTATCCATGGATCCGTAAAAAATCATGCGGATGTCTGAATGGAGCCTTACAGGGGGGGTGATCAGTGACAGGGGGGTGATCAGTGACAGGGGGGGTGATCACCCTGATCACCCCCTGTCATTGATAACCCCCCTGTAAGGCTCCATTCAGACGTCCGCATGTGTTTTGCGGATCCGATCCATGGATCCGTAAAAATTATACGGACGTCTGAATGGAGCCTTACCAGGGGCGTGATCAATGACAGGGGGGTGATCTGGGAGTCTATATGGGTGATTACCCCCCTGTCATTGATCACCCCCCCCTGTCATTGATCACCCCCCCCTGTCATTGATCACCCCCCCCCTGTAAGGCTCCATTCAGACATTTTTTTTGGCACAAGTTAGCGGAAATTTTTTGTTTGTTTTTGTTTTTGTTTTTTCTTACTAAGTCTCATATTCTACTAACTTGTGTCAAAAAATAAAATCTCCCATGAACTCACCATACCCCTCACGGAATCCAAATGCGTAAACATTTTTAGACATTTATATTCCAGACTTCTTCTCACGCTTTAGGGCCCCTAAAAAGCCAGGGCAGTATAAATACCCCACATGTGACCCCATTTCGGAAAGAAGACACCCCAAGGTATTCCGTGAGGGGCATATTGAGTCCATGAAAGATTGAAATTTTTGTCCTAAGTTAGCGGAAAGTGAGACTTTGTGAGAAAAAAACCCAAAAAATCAATTTCCGCTAACTTATGCAAAAAATATAAAATTTCTAGGAACTCGCCAGGCCCCTCATTGAATACCTTGGGGTGTCTTCTTTCCAAAGTGGGGTCACATGTGGGGTATTTATACTGCCCTGGCTTTTTAGGGGCCCGAAAGTGTGAGAAGAAGTCTGGGATCCAAATGTCTAAAAATGCCCTCCTAAAAGGAATTTGGGCCCCTTTGCGCATCTAGGCTGCAAAAAAGTGTCACACATCTGGTATCGCCGTACTCAGGAGAAGTTGGGGAATGTGTTTTGGGGTGTCATTTTACATATACCCATGCTGGGTGAGAAAAATATCTTGGTCAAATGCCAACTTTGTATAAAAAAAATAGGAAAAGTTGTCTTTTGCCAAGATATTTCTCTCACCCAGCATGGTTATATGTAAAATGGCACCCCAAAACACATTCCCCAACTTCTCCTGAGTACGGCGATACCAGATGTGTGACACTTTTTTGCAGCCAAGGTGGGCAAAGGGGCACATATTCCAAAGTGCACCTTTCGGATTTCACCGGCCATTTTTTACAGATTTTGATTGCAAGGTACTTCTTACACATTTGGGCCCCTAAATTGCCAGGGCAGTATAACTACGCCACAAGTGACCCCATTTTGGAAAGAAGACACCCCAAGGTATTCCGTGAGGGGCACGGCGAGTTCCTAGAATTTTTTATTTTTTGTCACAAGTTAGTGGAATATGAGACTTTGTAAGGAAAAAAAAAAAAAAAATCATCATTTTCCGCTAACTTGTGACAAAAAATAAAAAATTCTAGGAACTCGCCATGCCCCTCACGGAATACCTTGGGGTGTCTTCTTTCCAAAATGGGGTCTCTTGTGACGTAGTTATACTGCCCTGGCAATTTAGGGGCCCAAATGTGTGAGAAGTACCTTGCAATCAAAATGTGTAAAAAATGGCCTGCAAAATCTGAAAGGTGCACTTTGGAATATGTGCCCCTTTGCCCACCTTGGCAGCAAAAAAGTGTGACACATCTGGTATCGCCGTACTCAGGAGAAGTTGGGGAATGTGTTTTGGGGTGTCATTTTACATATACCCATGCTGGATGAGAGAAATATCTTGGCAAAAGACAACTTTTCCCATTTTTTTATACAAAGTTGGCATTTGACCAAGATATTTTTCTCACCCAGCATGGGTATATGTAAAATGACACCCCAAAACACATTCCCCAACTTCTCCTGAGTACGGCGATACCAGATGTGTGACACTTTTTTTGCTGCCAAGGTGGGCAAAGGGGCACATATTCCAAAGTGCACCTTTTGGATTTCACCGGTCATTTTTTACACATTTTGATTGCAAAGTTCTTCTCACACATTTGGGCCCCTAAATTGCCAGGGCAGTATAACTACGCCACAAGTGACCCCATTTTGGAAAGAAGACACCCCAAGGTATTCCGTGAGGGGCATGGCGAGTTCCTAGAATTTTTTATTTTTTGTCGCAAGTTAGTGGAATATGAGACTTTGTAAGAAAAAAAATAAAAAATAAAATCATCATCATTTTCCGCTAACTTGTGACAAAAAATAAAAAGTTCTATGAACTCACTATGCCCATCAGCGAATACCTTAGGGTGTCTACTTTCCGAAATGGGGTCATTTGTGGGGGTTTTCTACTG
Source organism: Bufo gargarizans (assembly GCF_014858855.1). Taxonomy (NCBI): domain Eukaryota; kingdom Metazoa; phylum Chordata; class Amphibia; order Anura; family Bufonidae; genus Bufo; species Bufo gargarizans. The sequence continues at coordinate 42,750,778 of NC_058090.1, read as the reverse complement.
TCTGGGCATTGTAGAACCTCAGGAATCATGACAGGTGCTCAGAAAGTCAGAGCTGTTTCAAAAAGCGGAAATTCACATTTTTGTACCATAGTTTGTAAATGCTATAACTTTTACCCAAACCATTTTTTTTTTGCCCAAACATTTTCTTTTTATCAAAGACATGTAGAACAATAAATTTGGCGAAAAATTTATATATGGATGTCGTTTTTTTGGCAAAATTTTACAGCTGAAAGTGAAAAATGTCATTTTTTTGCAAAAAAATTGTTACATTTTGATTAATAACAAAAAAAGTAAAAATGTCAGCAGCAATAAAATACCACCAAATGAAAGCTCCATTAGTGAGAAGAAAAGGAGGTAAAATTCATTTGGGTGGTAAGTTGCATGACCGAGCGATAAACGGTGAAAGGAGTGTAGTGCCGAAGTGTAAAAAGTGCTCTGGTCATGAAGGGGGTTTCACCTAGCGGGGCTGAAGTGGTTAAACAGAAATCCAACTTCCAAACATGAACTCGGTAATGAGTAGCTCCGCCGTAATTGTTTATCGCTTCAAAAATTCGTTTCGGCATTCTTGATGCAAGCGTTTCCATGAGGTGAGAGGAAACATTTCATCAAGTGGTGAAGATGGCCGCACGAAGGCCATCTACTGTCTGGAACTGTTGTCCATTTTTGTAAACTTCCCTTGCCATCCATCCCCAAAGGTTCTCAATTGGATTTAGATCAGGGGAACACGCAGGATGGGCCAAAAGAGTGATGTTATTCTCCTGGAAGAAGTCCCTTGTCCTGCGGGCATTGTGTACTGTAGTGTTGTCCTGTTGAAAAACCCAGTCGTTACCACACAGACGAGGGCCCTCAGTCATGAGGAATGCTCTCTGCAACATCTGGACATAGCCAGCGGCCGTTTGACGCCCCTGCACTTCCTGAAGCTCCATTGTTCCACTGAAGGAAAACGCACCCCAGACCATTATGAGGCCCCCTCCACTGTGGCGCGTAGAAAACATCTCAGGTGGGATCTGCTTGTCATGCCAGTAATGGAAACCATCAGGACCATCAAGGTTAAAAAAAAATTCTCATCGGAGAAAAAAAACTTTCTTCCACCTTTCAATGTCCCATGTTTGGTGCACTGTTGCAAAGTCCAAACGAGCAGTTCTGTGGCGTTCAAGGAGACGAGGTCTTTTGAAGATGTTTTTTTGTTTTTGAAGCCCTTCAGTCTCAGATACCGTCTGATGGTTATGGGGCTGCAGTCAGCACCAGTAAGGGCCTTAATTTGGGTCGAGGATCGTCCAGTGTCTTGACGGACAGCCAATTGGATCCTCCGGCTCAGTGCTGGCAAAATTTTGGGGTCTTCCACTTGACTTTTTTGTTCCATAACCCTCAGAATCCTTTAAGAAATTCCAAATGTCTTACTGCGTCCCACCTCAGCAGCGATGGCGCGCTGTGAGAGACCCTGCTTACGCAGTTCAACAACCCGACCACGTTCAAAAAGGGAGAGTTTTTTTGCCTTTGCCATCACAACGTGTGACTACCTGACAGAAAATGACAATGAATCCACATCTTTGCACAGGTTTGGCCTTTTAAAGGCATGTGGTCCTAAACTTTGGATCAGCTGAATAACAGCCTGTTTCAGTTTAATAGTTATTTTTAATTAATTGAATGCTCAAAAATGTTTTCTCACTCCCATTTCTTCTTGTTGCATGTTGAAGCTCTTCTTGGAACCTTGTTAAGATCCGACAATGTAAAATATTTTTGCCATTTTTCAAGTGGTCTTAAACTTTTGATCAGGACTGTATGTGCCCACATTGCTGAGAAAAACGATGTTTTAATATATGTAAATGAGTCTCTCTAGGAGCAACAGAGGCGTTGCCGTTACACTTAGAGGTTCTGCTCTCTCTGCAACTGCTGCGCCATCTGCACTTTGACAGGACCAGGCAGTGTAAATGTCATCACACCTGACCCTGTCAATCAAAGTGAAGAGGACATGTCTGTTGCAGAGAGCTGAGCCTCTAGGTGTAAGGCCCCTTGCAGACAAGCGTTCCTCCCGCAGCGAGTCCGCATCGCGATACCTGACTTGACCTCCCAGCACTGATGGGATTCACATAGCATTATATTGATTTATGATGCTATGTAACCCTTAGGCCTCTTTCACATGGGCGTCGCGTGTGAGGGCAGGATAAGATGCGGGTGCGTCACGGGAAAATGCGCAATTTTTCTGTGCGAGTGCAAAGCGTTTTAATGCGTTTTGCACACACGTGAGAAAAATCGGTATGTTTGGTACCCGAACCCAGATTTCTTCACAAAGTTCGGGTTTGGGTTAGGTGTTGTGTAGATTTAATTATTTTCCCTTATAACATGGTTATAAGGGAAAATAATAGCATTCTTAATACAGAATGCTTAGTAAAATAGGGATGGAGGGGTTAAAAAAATATATTTTAACTCCCCTCAACCACTTGTTCGCGCAGCCTGGATTCTCTTCTGTCGTCGTCTTTGATGATCAGGAGGAAAAGGACCTGTGGTGACGTCACTGTGCTCATCACATGGTCCATCACACGATCTATCACCATGGATCATGTGATGGACCATGTGAAGAGTGTAGTGACGTCGCCACAGGTCCTTTTCCTCCTGGTCATCAAAGAAGACGACAGAAGAGAATCCGGGCTGCGCGAACAAGTGGGTGAGGGGAGTTAAAAAATTTTTTTTTAACCCCTCCATCCCTATTTTACTAAGCATTCTGTATTAAGAATGCTATTTTTTTTTCCCTTATAACCATGGTATAAGGGAAAATAATAATGATCGGGTCCCCATCCCGACCATCTCCAAGCAACCATGCGTGAAAGCTTGCTTGCGGATACTTGCGATTTTAACTCGGCCCCATTCACTTCTATGGGGCCTGCATTGCGTGAAAAACGCACAATATAGAGCATGCTGCGATTTTCACGCAACGCACAAGCGATGCGTGAAAATCACCGCTCATGTGCACAGCCCCATAGAAATGAATGGGTCCGGATTCGGTGCGGGTGCAATGCGTTCACCTCACGCATTGCACCCACGCGGAAATCTCGCCCGTGTGCAAGAGGCCTTACAGTTCTGTAATGTATTGGATAACACTGACATCATTATGCCAGTGTTTGTTATCCAATACTTTCTAGAACTGTAAGGCCTCTTTTTCACACGAGCGTGGCGTGTGAGGGCCCAATAAGATGCGGGTGCGTTGCGGTAAAATGCATGATTTTTCCACGCGAGTGCAAAGCGTTTTAATGCGTTTTGCACCCGCGTGAGAAAAATCGCCATGTTTGGTACCCAAACTCGGACTTCATCACTGAAGTTCAGGTTTGGGTTAGGTGTTGTGTAGATTTTATTATTTTCCCTTATAACATGGTTATAAGGGGAAATAATAGCATTCTAAATACAGAATGCAAAGTAAATTAGGGATGGAGGGGTTAAAAAAAAAAAAAAAATTTTACTTACCTGCTCCATAGCTGCCGGTCTCTGTTCTATCTTCAGGACCTGGCAAAAGACCTGTGGTGATGTCACTATGGTCCAATCACATGGTTCATCACCATGGTGAGGGACCATGTGATGTGACGTCGCCACAGGTCCTTAGCCGGCAGCTCAACATTACAGAAGAAGACAGATCCGCAACTACGCGATCAAGTGGACTCGGTGAGTAATTTTTTTATTTTTTTTTAACCCCTCCAGCGCTATTTTACTATGCATTCTGTATTCAGAATGCTATTATTTTCCCTTATAACCATGTTATAAGGGAAAATAATACAGATCGGGTCCCCAGCCCGATCGTCACCTAGCAACCATGCGTGAAAATCGCACCGCATCCACACTTGCTTGCGGATGCTTGCGATTTTCACGCGGCCCCGTTCACTTCTATGGGGCCTGCGTTGCGTGAAAAACGCAGAATATAGAGCATGCTGCGATTTTCACGCAACGCACAAGTGATGCGTGAAAATCACAGCTCATGTGCACAGCCCCATAGAAATTAATGGGTCAGGATTCAGTGCGGGTGCAATGCGTTCAACTCGCGCATTGCACCCGCGCGGAATACTCGCCCGTGTGAAAGGGGCCTAAGGGTTACATAGCATCATAAATCAATATAAAGGTCCATTCATACGTCCATAGAATGGGTCCGCATCCGTTCAGCAATATCCGGAACGGGTGCGGACCCATTCATTCTCTATGGGGACAGAATGGATGCGGAGAGCATACTATGTGCTCTCCGCGTCCGCATTTCTGGAGCGCGCCCCTAAACTTCTGGTCCGCAGCTCCTGAAAAAAAAAATAGAACATGTCCAATTCCTGTCCGCAATTGCAGACAAGAATAGGCAGTTCTATGGGGGTGCCGGCTGGGTGTATTCTGGATCCGCAATGCACTACGGACGTGTGAATGGACCCTAATGCAATGTGACCCCCGGCAGCGATGGGAGGTCAGGCCGGGAGCTGCGTTGCGGACTCGCTGCGGGAGAAACGCTCGTCTGCCAGGGGCCTAACAGCAGCTCTATTTTGCCAAGAAGAACGGGCAAAAATTTTAGCTTTAAAGAGGTTATCCCATCATAATGATCACTGTTAAATCTGTTAATGATTTGACAATGATCATTTTTGTAAATATACTTTATTAACAAATCCCCACCGATTAGGATAAAATTCATCCCCACTTACCTGATTGTTGTGACTTGGTCTCCCCTGGTTACGACCTCCGCTCTTCTCCAAAAGCCGGAAGGTCGCGCTTGCCCAGAAGACGACTCCTTTTCTCCCGGCCGGTCCGCTCGCTGTTCTGAACGCGCACGCTGCCGCGCATGCGCGACGGTGACTTCTTCCCGGCCAGAATAGTACAGAGCTGCGAACGCGCACGCCGGCTCTGTAGGAATAAGTCACCATTGCGCATGCGCGGCGGCGTGCGCATTCAGTCCAGCGCGCGGCACGGCCGGGAGAAGACTTCAATCAAGATGAAGCCCGTCCCCAGCCAGAATCCAGGAAGTGAACGCGCGGTGGCAGCAGGTAAGTATAAAAACGCAAAGTGGGATAACCCCTTTAAGATGTGCAAAGCAGGTAAAGACATACCCCAAAAGACTTGCAGCTGTAATTGCAGCAAAAGGTGGTCCTACAAAGTATTCATTCGGGGGCTGAATACAAATACATGCCACACTTTCCAAATTTTTATTTATAAAAATTTTTGAAAACCATGTATCAATTTCTTCTCACTTCACACATACTTGCTACTTTGTGTTAGAATCCCAATAAAATGTAAGTTTGTGGGTTTAAAGTGAAAAAATGTGGAAAAGTTCAAGGGGTAGGAATACTTTTTCAAGGCACTGTATGTAGGGCCTAGTAGGATGAGGTGACCTCCGTTATTAACTCCGTAGAGCTAATAGATGGGTTTAGAATCTTAGGAACTTATCTGTGTTATTGTGGACTTTGTCTCTTGTCTCGGGCTGGCAGTATCCATTATTACGCTGCAGTTTTCTTTGTGTCTGTATCTACTTGTATTGAGCCAGCTGACATTGCAAAACTACCGCCTTGCACCTATTGAAATAAAATTCCACCATAGAAGCCATTTTTTTACCTTTTTTTTGGTCATATAAAAAAATTCAGCAACATGGAAAGCATGTAGTAACTTTTGGCATTGCCCTTTCCCGAAATAAAACCCCACTAAATACAGCGGTTCAGTTAAAGTCCTATAATGACCGACACCCCCCCTCCCCCAATGCCCTTCCCTTCGTATACATTATACTTACCTGCTCCAGATGCCTGCACGGCCGCCGCTGCATCGCTCCGTCGTGAGGATGGGGGGAGCAGCCAATAGCAGGCCGCGACAGGGACAAGCCTCCCTAGCATCGCGGGTGACACTAGGGAGGCTCATCTCTGTCACGGTCTGCTATTGGCTGCTCGCCCCGGATGTTTTGATCCACGCGACTGGGGGTTGCGGCTGCGGAAGTGCAGGGACCCCCAGTGTCAGGGACCAGGTAAGTAAAATGTATACGAGGGGCCGGACATTGGGGTGGGGGGGGTGGGGGGGGGCTCATCATAGGGGTTGGATAACCCCTATAGTATTTATTGCAGTTTTTATTGTCTGGCTGCAAACAAAAATTTGGTGTAATTGGCTCAATATGTTTGTGGTAACTGTTTCACCTCTGGTCATATGAGACAGCAGCATGCCGCAGTTTCACCTGCAGAACTGTTTGGCTTTTCCCTATGCGGGTAAAACGGCTGTTTTCTGGTAAAATAATTTTGCCTATATAACAGGCATCTTACAAACCACAGTGGACTCATTTTTCAGTAACCCATGTAGCCTCACCCTATGTGTTTATTGCTGTCACCTCTCCTGACATGTATAGTAACTACTTGCAGTCCTCATGTAATACCAATTCTGGAGCTTCTGTCTTATGCCTATGCTGTGCCATTCTACTAATATTCCTGCTAGAAGTTACAAACAAGTATTAGTGGTTTGCCATCAAGGTCCAGATGGGTGTTCCCAGTTGGGGGGTCCCTGCAGTCTGACATGGGTAACACTGATTGAATAATTTTAGAACTTGATTAGAATCTGTTAGGGTACTTTCACACTAGCGTTATTAGAATCCGGCAGGCAGTTCCGGCAACGGAACTGTCTGCCGGATACGGAAATCCATATACAAACGGAAAGCTTTTTTCCGGATCCGTTAGATGGATCCCGTGAAATACCAAATCCGTCTTATCCGGAATAACGGTATTTACATTTTTTTCAAAGATCAAAAGAGAAACCCGCTCCTCCTATATCCCGGCGCATGCACAGAGAGGAAAACCGGATGCTGCAATTTCAGGAACACTTGGTACCAGATCCGGCATTAATACATCTCTATGGAAATTAATGCCGGATCCGGCAAGTGCGGTATTGTTCCAGCATTTTGTCCGTTCAAATACTGTACAAGGGACGGAAGACATCCGTTGCATACTGAACGGATTGCTTTCCATTCAGAATGCATTAGGACAAAATTGATGCGTTCTTTTTTTTTTTCTGGTATTGAGACCCTTTACCGGATTTCAATACCGGAAAAGAATAACGCTAATGTGAAAGCACCCTTAGTAAGTCACTTATAACTTTTGGCAGGAATAATTAAGGAATGGCACATCATAGAGTAATAAGAATAGATGGGTCGCCAGTAGACGCCCCCTTCGTCAGGGTTGCCGGTAGATGGCCCCATTCATCAGGGTCACTGCACTCATGGTCATCTACAAGATGTTCCTCCATTGGGTCCTGGTCCCTTCTCCGTTGCTCCACGTTTATCTATCCACCTCTTTCGTCTTTCAGGGATTGTGAAGAATGGGGATCAATAATACATGTATGGTAGAACTCTAGCAAGGGGAGTATAGGTAATCAGTGGGGGGGGGGGTCCGTCTCCCGACACCTCCACTGATCAGCCGTTTGAAGAGGCTCCGGTAAGCGCCACGGCCTCCACGAAGCTTACCCAGCACAGCTCCATCCATTGGATAGCAGCTGTGTTTGGTATTGCATCTCAGGCCAATTCACTTGAATAGAACTGAGCTGCGCCTAGGTCATGTGACCGATGAACAGGTCACTGGCCGAGGAAGAGTCTCACTGAGTGCTGTGATCTCACTTCAGCAAATGGCATTCATCATGTAGAGAAAGTTACTACAAGCCACTTCCTAATGTATTGTGATTGTCCATATTGTCTCCTTTGCTGGCTGGATAAATTTTTCCATCACATTACATACTGCTCGTTTCCAGGGGTTATGACCACCCTGCAATCCAGCAGTAGTGGTCGTGCTTGCACACTATATAAAAAAAGCATTGACCTATGTGAGCTCCCATAGTCCTGGCCACCAAGAGAGGCTGGCACTTTTCCTATAGTGTGCAAGCACAACCACCACTGATGGATTGCAGGGTGGTCATAACCCCTGGAAACGAGCAGTGTATAATGTGATGGAAAAATGAATCCAGCCAGCAAAGGAGGCAATATGGACAATCACAATACATTAGTAAGTGGCTTGTATTAAAGGAATTCTGTCATCAGATTTGTGCCCTATAAGCTAAACATATGGCCATGTCGGTGCTAATAATATGAATCCTAAACTGCCCTTATTAAAGGGTTTCTACCACTTCAGTTTGACCAAATTAGCTTTCAGACACTAGCGATCTGCTAGTGTCTGATCTCCATAACCATGCAATTCTTAGACCTTTGTGTGGAGCCGTTTTATTAAAAAACTAACTTTTATTCCTATGCAAATGAGCCTCTAGGTGCCATCTTTTCAGCACCTAGAGGCTTGGTCTACTCACACTGTATGCCCGCCCATCTCGTCTTGAATGCCTGCCTCAATCACAGCCATCACGCGCCTGCGCCGTTCACTTCTGTCTTCGGCACAGGCGCAGTGAGTGAAGGCCGCTCTCCTGATGCCGGCTTCCTCACTGTGACGTAGTCGGTGCAGGCGCAGTGAGGAATCCGGCACCAGGAGCGTATCATTTACTCACTGCGCCTGTGCCGATGACAGAAGTGAACGGCGCAGGCGCGAGAATTCGTCCGATGGCTGTGATGGAGGCAGGCATTCAAGACGAGATGGGCGGGCATACAGTGTGAGTAGACCGAGCCTCTAGGTGCTGAAAAGACGCCCCCATATCACCTAGAGGCTCATTTGCATAGGAATAAAAGTTAGTTTTTTAATTAAATGGCTCCACACAAAGGTCTAAGAATTGCATGGTTATGGAGATCAGACACTAGCAGATCGCTAGTGTCTGAAAGCTAATTTGGTCAAACTGAAGTGGTAGAAACCCTTTAATAAGGGCAGTTTAGGATTCATATTATTAGCACCGACATGGCCATATGTTTAGCTTATAGGGCACAAATCTGATGACAGAATCCCTTTAACGTTAACTTTTTTTACATGATGAATGCCACTTGCTGAAGTGAGACAACACCTTTACAACAGCCGATTTTGCGAGTTGTACCCCTGCCAATCAGATACTTATGACCTGTCCTGAGGATAGGTCGTCAGTATTAAACACTCAGACAACCCCTTTAAGGCCAGATCAGCCTGTAATTCATTGGCTCATGTTCCCTATATATAATTAAAGTGATAAATGGTAGCATTAGTCGTAACAGGCAGTAATGTGCTCTCCTTGGACCACGTCTATGTAATTCCTCCCTTCTTGTTTCTTCCCTCGCTTCGCTTGATTTGAATTATTAGTTTTTTGTTTTTCATATTTTTTTTTATTTGTTTATTTGAATTTCTTACTGTTTTGAGGAAATATTTTCCCAGATTATCCTACTAAATTATTCAGCTATGGATATAACCTACAAATGTTCCTAATGCCTACCCTGAGGGTGTCCACAGACCCTCATAGACTGATGAATGATGTGTCCGTTTTTAATTATTGTTTCCATGTATACGGATGTGCTGTATACCTGACCACACCATAAGGACCCATTCACACAACCCTATTTTTCTTTCCGCATCCGTTCTGCATTTTTGCGGATCAGATGCAGACACATTAATTTCTATGGGACTGCAAAATCCACGGATAGCCCACGGTGTGCTATCCGCTTCCATATGTCCGCATAAAAGATGGAACATGTCCTATACTTGTCTGCAAAATGCGGTCCGTGGCCCCATTCTAGTCTGTTTTTTTTGGGCTTTTTTTTGCGGACCTATTGACTTCAATGGGTATGTGGTCCATAGTTGTGGCCAAGAATAGGACATGTTCTGTCTTCTGCGGAAACCATACAGTTGTCTTCCGTGTGCTTTCTGCGTCCGTATGTCCATTCTGCAAAGGATAGAACTAGAGATGAGCGAAGCGAGCTCCGGATGTTACATCTGAAGTCGTTTTGTTTAAAGGGGTATTCCGATCTTAGACAATGGGGGAATATCGCTAGGATATGCCCCCCTTGTCTAATAGGTGCGGGTATATCGAGAATAGAGCAGGGAGCGCTGTGGCTAAAGGACCCCAGATTTCCCGGGGTCCGTCCACCACCAAGCGCTAATCCCCGCCTCTCCTATAGAGGTGAATGGGAGCATGCTGCGCATGCGCGGCCCATGCTTCCATTCATTTCTATGGGGCAGACGACAATAGGCTCGGCTATTTTCGGCGGCCCCATAGAAATGAATGGAGGGCGCATGCGCAGTGCGCTCTCCTTCACTTTCGGGGATACGTTCTCGATATAGGTGCGGGTCTCAGTGGTGGGACCCGCACCTATAAGACAATGGGGGGGATATGCCCCCATTGTCTGAGATGAGAAAACTCCTTTAAAGCTTCGAGTTAATACTGTACGGATATCCGTCTGGCGCCTCAGAACCGAAGTAGAGTTAAGTTTTAAAGTGGTTTTCCAAATCAATTAACGAAGTCACGCGCTGCTTCGCGAATAACTAACCGCCTCGGCGGAGCCCATACATTTTAATACTGTATGGATACGGATCTCCGTACAGCATTAATCCGAAGTTTTGAACAAAGCGACTTCAGATGTAACATCCGAAGCTCGCTTCGCTCATCTCTAGATAAAATATATCCTAAAGAGATTTTTACAGAGCTGATGCTGGCTATACATTATATCAATAGCAGCTGCACACGCCTGGGGGACTCCTGACTCGTTGGGGGTAGGAGGGTGGATTTCAACATGCCCGATCCTTTAATTCATGCCCAAGGAAAGCCACTGCCAAAGGAGTCCAGCAGCAGCAGCTTGCTCCCCTCTCTCCATTGAAAACGCATGCGTACTTGGAGGAGCTGAGCGTGCTATGTATGATGTGTTTGGAAGGAATAGTTGTCAGCCAAATGAGCGTTCTACCGACAACTATGAGAAGTGTATGGCTCGTTCTAGTTTGTCATTTGCCCTGGCTTGCTCTGATTTGGCAGCATATTATCTGCAGTCTATGTAAATGTGGGATGGAATCTGACCAACAAAAAAATAAAAATATGCACAAAGATCATTCGATGCAGAAATGCTGCCATGGGCTTCTGTGGAAAAGGTCCTGTATAGATCCATCCTTTGCTCATTTAACTTCTCCTCATAGTGTTCATCCACAGGGAGCGTGACAAGGTGGCTACTAGTTATTGGGGTTCCTGCTGTCGATCTTCCACTCATCTAAAATCCTCTTTCCTCCCATAATGTACAAAATAAATACCTAAATGATATTTTCAACCCTGATACATTAAAGGGAACACGGCCTCGCTAGATCTTTAATTATGATCAGTTTCTAATGCTCTTTGTAGCTTCTCAATGTGTGCCCCAATTCAGAGTTACGTTATGTAAATGAGCCTCTTGGTGCAACCAGGGTTTTGCTGTTGCACCGAGAGGCTCTGCTAAGTTTTCTCTGCTGGCAGCACCCCCACCTCCTTGACTGACTGGGCCAGGCAGTCTGTCACACCTGGCCCTTAAGTTTCACAGCAGTGCATTTGGGCACATGCGCAGTGCATGGCTGAAGATTACTGGATGCATCTGCCAAGTGATCTGCAGCCATGTACTATGCGTGCACCAAACGCGCTAGTGCAAGACTTCAGGGCCAGGTGTGAAAACAGACTGCGTGACCCTGTTAGTCAAAGAATAGGTGTTGCTACCACAGAGAAATTGAAGAGGATCCTCTGGGTGCAACGGCAATGCTCTAATTGCACCAGGAGGCTATTTACATAACATAAAAACACTTCTTTCCCTGAATTGGGGGCACATATTGAGTAGCAACAAACAGCATTAGAAACTGGTGACGAGCAGATCTAGTGAGGCGGATGGGTTTAGTTACACATGTGATGGATTCCCTTTAAAGGGATTATCCCATGACTGATGTAAAAAATTCAAATCGGACATCATACAGTACATGACAACCTCTTTCTAACACAGCAAGAACCAGCCCTGTACCCCACATGGATCCAGAGATCTCCCCATTCATTGTTCTGCTAGATTTATATCAAGCTGACAGCTCAGGGTGTGTGTTCGTGCTCCACCTATTACAGCTCAGGGTGTGTGTCCATGCTCCACCTATCACAGCTCAGGGTGTGTGTCCATGCTCCACCTATCACAGCTCAGGGTGAGTGTCCATGCTCTCCCCATTACAGCTCAGGGGGCGTGTCCATGCTCTCCCCATTACAGCTCGGGGGGCGTGTCCATGCTCTCCCCATTACAGCTCGGGGGGCGTGTCCATGCTCTCCCCATTACAGCTCGGGGGGGCGTGTCATGCTCTCCCCATTACAGCTCGGGGGGGGGGCGTGTCATGCTCTCGCCATTACAGCTCGGGGGGGGGGCGTGTCCATGCTCTCGCCATTACAGCTCGGGGGGGGGGGGGCGTGTCCATGCTCTCCCCATTACAGCTGGGGGGGGGGGCGTGTCCATGCTCTCCCCATTACAAAACTGAGCATGTGCGGCCATCTCAGTGAGCAGGACAAAAAAATAAAAAACACAGCAGGTGGTGCTATACAGATATTTATATACATTTTGTTGAATAACTCAGTGGCTATACCATATTTTTAATTACATGGATTTGCAAATCTATTCAGATCCAGGTGCTGGTTTGAAAACTAGAATATTATTTGTGGAAGAACCCCTTTAAGTGATGGATCTCTGGTTTACAGAATGATGAGAACCAGGACACCATACAATGGCGCTTGTTGTATCACAGTTACACATGGAAAGTATTTTTGCAAGCCTAAGCTTGTGTGTCTTTTGAAATAGGGAGAGATCATCAGCTTTGTAATATACACGTGTATACGCCCTGGTCTACTTTTGCTTCTGGAAGAAAAAAATACATTTAAAAAAAATATATATACATTTTTTTTTTTTGTATGTAGGTGCTACAAAGACAAAATATTTGTTGCATTGTTCTATAGTTGGTGTCGGTCAGTCTAACTTGTTCTGTTGTCTTTCAGAAACACTCTGATTCCAGAAGTGGCTTCTTGCTGTAATGTTGTGCTGCCAAGAGTAAGGATCTGTAAGAAAAACCCAAAAGGGAGCACTGAATTCTCTTTGATTAAGGTTTGTAAGTAATATTACTTCTCCTAAATGAAATTATCCCCATAATTGGAAACAATACCAAAAAGTTTTCCCCACTTGAAGGTTTACCCTTGCTCACACAGTGAAGGTTTGGGGACGTTTTTTTGGGGTTTTTTTTTGTTTGTTTTTTTAGCTTGCCAACATCAGAAGTAGACCCAGACTAAGGCCTCATGCACAAGACAGTACCTCACGGTCCGCAAAACAGGGTTCCGTTGTTCCGTGTCCGTTTTTTCTTCCGTGACTTTTGGAGGATCACCAGACATGAAGGAAAGTTTAAAAAAAAAAAAAAAAAAAATATAAAAAAAAAGTCTTTTTGGTGTCCGCCTGGCTGTGCGGAGCCAAACGGATCCGTCCTGACTTACAATGCAAGTCAATGTGGACGGATCCATTTGACGTTGACACAATATGGTGCAATTGCAAACGGATCCGTCCCCCATTGACTTTCAATGTAAAGTCAGGAGTCCCTATCAGAGTTTTCTTCAATCCGATGGTATATTTTAACTTGAAGTGTCCCCATCACCATGGGAACGCCTCTGTTAGAATATACCATCGGATTTGAGTTACATCGTGAAAACTCAGGTCCGACAGTGTATTCTAACACAGAGGCGTTCCCATGGTGATGGGGATGCTTCAAGTTAGAATATACTAAGAACTGTGGACATAACTGCCCCCTGCTGCCTGGCAGCACCCGATCTCTTACAGGGAGCTGTGATCCGCACAATTAACCCCTCAGGTGCGGCAGTTGTGCATATCATAGCCCCCTGTAAGAGATCAGGTGCTGCCAGGCAGCAGGGGGCAGACCCCCCCCAGTTTTAAATCCATTGGTGGCCAGTGCGGCCCCCCTCCCCAGTTTTAAATTCATTGGTGGCCAGTGCGGACCCCCTCCCTCCCCTGTATTAAATTCATTGGTGGCCAGTGAGGCCTCCCCCCCCCTCCTAATTAAAAATCAGGCAGCAGGGGGCAGTCATGTACACAGTTCTTAGTATATTCTAACTTGAAGCGTCCCCGTCACTATGGGAGCGCCTCTGTGTTAGAATATACTGCCGGATCTGAGTTTTAACGATGTGAAAACTCGGCTCTGAAAAAGCTGTATGCAGACAGATCTGCGGATCAGTCTGTGCTAAAGTAGCCTACGGATCACGGACGCGGATGGCAATCTTGTGTGCCTCCGTGTTTCTTCATGGACCCATTGACTTGAATGGGTCCATGAACCGTTGTACGTCAAAAAAATAGGACAGGTCATATTTTTTTGACGGACAGGAAACACGGATCACGGACGCGGATGACAAACTGTGCATTTTCCGAGTTTTCAACGGACCCATTGAAAGTCAATGGGTCCGCAGAAAATCACGGAAAACGGAACAACAGACACGAATGCACACAACGGTCGTGTGCATGAGGCCTAAGGGTCCATTCACACGTCCGTAGAATGGGTCCGGATCCGTTGCGGAACAAATCCGGACCCATTCATTTTCTATAGGGCCGGAAAAGATGCGGACAGTGCGCTGTCCGCATCTGCATTTCCGGAGCGCGGCCCCGATCTTCCGGTCCGCTTCCCCCCCAAAAAATAGAACATGTTCTATTCTTGTCCGCAATTGCGAACAAGAATAGGCAGTTCTATGGGGGTGCCGGCCTGGTGTATTGCGGATCCGCAATACACCAAGGACGTGTGAATGGACCCTAAAAGAAAAAAAAAGTAACTGAGGGGGAGGTCATGGTTTTCTGGCATTAACAAGTTTCTAATTTTTGTGCATGCATCATTTATGCTAAATTCACTACTTTTATTTTATTTATTTTTTTAGCCCTAACCTTGGGTTGGAAGACGTATCCTCTATAGGGCCTAGTTCACACTTCAGTGTTTTGATCAGTTATTTTCATCAGTGATTGTAAGACAAAACCAGGTGCAGTTCAAAAACATAGAACAGGCAAAAATCTTTCCTTTACCCTGCTTTCACACCTGAGCGTTTCTCAAATGCGCGTTTTTGTCGCGTGTTTTTATGCGCGTTTTTTGTAATAGTAAACGCGCGTTTGACGCGCGTTTGTGTGATTGACTGCAGTGTCCTATGGCCACAAACGCGCGTCAAAACGCCCCAAAGAAGCTCAAGTACTTGATTATGCGTCGGGCGTTTTACAGCGCGATCGTACGTGCTGTAAAACGCCCAGGTGAGAACCATTCCCATAGGGAAGCATTGGTTTTCATGTGTTGAGCGTTTTACAGCGCGTTTGAACGCGCTGTAAAACGCTCAGGTGTGAACTTAGGGTTATAGCTTACATCTCTGTGTTGGATCCACTACTGGTTTTGGCTCACAATTACTGACCAATTAAATGACTGTGTGAACTAGTCCTAAATTGTGCCAGAAATTAGTGTAAATTATATGACACAAATCTTTGCCTAAACCTGGCAGGAGTAGGTTTGTGTTTCTGGCGCACAGACATCCAAAAGACCCACCACATTTACTAAGAGGCTTGTGGTGCTCCAATGCAATGTAGTTCAAGACTAGCATAAAAAAAATGACAGTCTTGGTTAACACCTTCCCGACTGGCCATAGCCACCGATTGCTTGCTGTTTTAAACAGCAGACACTTGTGATTAAACAAAAAAATATAAAAGTTTAAATCCCCCCCCTTTTTCATAGAATAAAAAATAAATACCATACATAAATAACAAAACATATAAACGTCATGAGTATCACTGCGACTGAAAAACGCCTGTACTATTAAAATATATAAATATTTTTCCAATACGGCGAATGGCTTAACGGAATAAAGGGTCAAAATGGCCAATTTGCTATTTTTTTCATCGCTTCTCTTACCCAAACATTTTTTATAAAATGAGATCAAAAAGTCACACACTCCAAAATGAAATCAATAAAAACTACAGATTGTCCCACAAAAAATAAGCCCCACACAGCTCAGTAGATATAACTATAAAACAGTTATGGGGGTCAGAATATGGTGATGTACCATAAATAGGAAAAAATAAATTCCCACAGTTTACATTTATTTTTACACTATTTAGACATAAAAACGTGTACATATGTGGTATCGTTGTAATCGTACTGACCCAGAGAATGAAGGGCACAGGTCAATTGTGCCACAAACGGAACGCCATGGGAACAAGACCCGTAAAATGGTGTAGGAATTGCTTTTTGTTTTCCAATTCTACCCCATGTGGAATTTTTTTTCTGCTTCCCACTGCATTGTATGCCATATTAATTAATTGGTGGCGCTAGAAAGTACAACTTGTCCTGCAAAAATTAAGCCCTCATACAGCTATGTGAACGGAAAAATAAAATAAGTTATGGCTCAAGGAAGGTGGGGGAGAAAAATGAAAAAAACTCCGTTTTCCTAAGGGTTAATGATGGTGACAGGGATGCTTAGAATCGTGTCTGATTTCAGGAACGGACATTTCTGAGCAGTGCCAAGGGGGTTCCAGTCCCTTTCATTTTGGAAATTGATTTCAGTCCAAAACAGACTTGACTGAAATCTATCGATGCAGCCTTTGTATGTTCAGGATTTGCCGCGGTTTGTCTTTGACTCTTTTTTTGTGTGTTTCTCTTCACAGATTTAACCAAACATTTGAATAGAATTACTTCTCCCTGAGTCCGAATGACTGAATTATCTGCATCACTCACTCAGCTGCAGCAGGGACAGGTGCCGGAAGACTTTGCTGATAGTCACACTGCAACCATGGTATCATCATTTATTGCCCTGTTATTTTAGATTAAATAATTTTATTATAATGTAGCTTTTATAAAAAAAAAAAATTAAGGATAACGTGTCACTGTGATGTGCAGTCAGATCTTTGGGCATCATGTTCTAGAGCAGGAGTGGCTGAGCAGATTAATTTAGTTTTCGATAGCTATAGTTTTATGGCAATAGCTTCAGTGTAACCCTATTTATTGATTGAAATCCCTGCACTTTCTATGTGTAGGAGTCCAGTGGGCGGTCTCTTTATGAGATAGCTGTCAATTGCTGAAAAAGACTGCCCACTGGACTCCTAAGCATAGAAGCTTCAGGGATTTCAATCAATAAATGACGAGGTATACAGATTTTGGTTTTCTTTCTATACTATATATCAATCTTATCAGCATCCCTGCTCTATAACATGATGTCTGTGAAGGTTCTCATTTATCCAGGTCATGGTATATCTGTAAAGAATAAATCAAGGCAACTGAACGTACTGTAGATTTCTTGAAAACGTTTCACTCGTTCTTCCAACGAGCTTTCTCTTCCAACAGCTTATAACATGATGTTGTTTGGATAGCCTTTTCATGGTGACATGTTCTCTTTAAAGTGTTTTGTCAAATTTACAAGCAGACCTCCTATCTAGCAAATGAAGATTGATGAAGAAAAGCCAAAATGGACCACAGTAAAGTAGCATTATGTCCACTTAAAGAGGACCTTTCACTCGTATACAAACTAAAAACTAACTCTATCTGTGGGCAGAGCGGCGCCCAGGGGTCCCCCTGCACTTACTAGTATGCCTGGGCGCCGCTCCGTTCGCCCGGTATAGGCTCCGGTGTCTCAGCTCCGTCTGTTGTATTGGACTGATTTTTTGTAGGAGGCGTGTCCCTTGCTGCAGTGCTGGCCAATCGCAGCACACAGCTCATAGACTGGCTATGAGCTGTGCGCTGCGATTGGCCAGTGCTGCAGCAAGGGACACGCCTCCTACAAAAAATCAGTCCAGTACAACAGACGGAGCTGAGACACCGGAGCCTATACCGGGCGAACGGAGCGGCGCCCAGGCATACTAGTAAGTGCAGGGGGACCCCTGGGCGCCGCTCTGCCCACAGATAGAGTTAGTTTTTAGTTTGTATACGAGTGAAAGCTCCTCTTTAAGACATAGTATAGTATGTTGCATTCAGGCTAGTTTATCTGCAAAATTACTGAATGACATACCCAGGTATCGTTTGAGACTCTATACCAGTGATGGCTAACCTTGGCACTCCAGCTGTGGTGATACTACGACTCCCAGCATGCTCCATTTATTTCTATACAGTTCTGAGAGCAGCCAAGCAAGGGGGGGCATCTTGGGAGTTGTAGTTTTACCACAGCTGGAGTGCCAAGGTTAGCCATCACTGCTCTATACTGATCAGTTTTCCCTGAGCTCAGCTGCAGGAGAAGAGCAGACCAGCTACTATAATGCCTCCCATACACAGAGGAGGTCCCGCTCTCCGGTCTCTCTTTACCACACCATCAGAGGCAGCAGCACACAGATCATTATACAGCAGAGCTATGCAGTGTAGCTGCAACTCCAGCACTGGGTGAGACAGTAAAACACTTACTAGCCAGCAGCATGGTCTCTCTTCGGGTGCTCCCTCTTCCCATAGAATTCCATGGGATGCAGATGTAATCTCATCCTATAATGAGCTGCAAACTCATCATCACTGAAGACTCATTAGAGCAGTGAATTAAGGGCTTATGCACACAGCCGTAGTTTCAGACCGCATCCAATCCGTGTTTTTTGCGGATCGGATGCAAACCCATTCATCTCAATGGGGCTGCAAAAGATGCGGACAGCACTCCTGTGTGCTGTCCGCATCTGCACATCTGTTCCGCAGCCCTCCAAAAAAAAAAAAGAACATGGCATATTCTTGTCTGTTTTGTGGACAAGTATAGGACCTTTTTACAGAAGTTTAAAAAAAATGGTGGCTTGAGCTCGGCCGGGATCCGTGTTTTGCAGATCTGCTATTTGCGGACTTCAAAACACTTACGGCCGTGTGCATTAGCCCTAAAAAAAAGCCCTAAAAATTCCTTCCCAATAAGGCCTGCTCGTCAGTGGAGGTGAAAAGCTGCTTTTACATGCAGCCATCACATTGACTGTATAGAGACAAGTGATTGGTACTGCTATTGCTTGTCCTCATACAAATACATTTTTTCAGATGCCCAGAAACTATCAAAGATCATTTCACCCAACGAACAAATGTTTTGCTTGTTTAACGGTTGATCTGCGGCACCTTTTCACTGGTCAATTATCGATAACGACCATTCGTATGAACATTCATTTCCGATAATCTGCCTGAAAATCTGACCCTGTAAACCAACCATAATTGGGGGGGGGGGGGGGGGCAGGAGAGTAGTCTGATCAGTACAGAAGGAGACATTTTTCTATGATTAGATATATTACAGTCTTTCTTATCGTTGATTGTACCATTGATTTAGATTTAGTTATTTAAAAAAAAAAAAAAAGTTGCCATATTTACTATTCACCTTTTTAGAAGGGTTCTCCAAGCTTTTATTAAAATCCCTCTGTCTTCTAACATGTGGAATAAAGATTGTTTCAGCAGTACTTACCTCCGTTGAGCCGCCGATTCTGCCATCAATGCATGTGACGACCCAGACTGGCTGCGGGCTCTTACGCTGAGGTCCCAAATGGATGTGCTGAAACGATCCTGCTTCCATAGGGGACAGAGAAGGACGTAGGAGAAAAGCTCGGAGAACCCCTTTAGTATTTTGCTTCAGAGATGTATGTTATCCATGTACTGTATTTCTAAGGGCTCTTTCACACTTGCGTTGTCCGGATCCGTCGTGGACTCCATTTGCCCGAAGTGCCCGCCGGATCCGTAACACAGGAAGTGAACTGAAAGCATTTGAAGACTGATCTGTCTTCAAAATGCGTTCAGTGTTACTATGACAGCCAGGACGCTATTAAAGTCCTGGTTGCCATAGTAGTAGTGGGGAGTGGGGGAGCAGTTTACTTACTGCCCGTGTGGCTCCCGGATCGGTCTAGAATGACGTCAGAGAGCCCCATGCGCATGACGCATGGATGCGTGTGGGGCGCCCTGACGTCACTCTGAAGCGCCCCGGGAGCCGCACGGACGGTAAGTATACTGCTCCCCCGCTCCCCACTACACTTTACCATGGCAAACAGAACTTTAGCGTCCTGGCAGTCATGGTAACCATTCAGAAAAAGCTAAACGTCGCATCCGGTAATGCGCCGAAACGACGTTTAGCTTAAGGCCGGATCCGGATTAATGCCTTTCAATGGGCATTAATTCCGGATCCGGCCTTGCGGCAAGTGTTCAGGATTTTTGCCCGGAGCAAAAAGCGCAGCATGCTGCGGTATTTTCTCCGGCCAAAAAAACATTCCGGTCCTGAACTGAAGACATCCTGATGCATCCTGAACGGATTTCTCTCCATTTAGAATTCATGGGGATAATCCTGATCAGGATTCTTCCGGCATAGAGCCCCGACGACGGAACTCTGTGCCGGAAAAGAACAGCGCAAGTGTGAAAGAGCCCTTAGGCCCTTTTAATAAATACAAGTCTGCACAATCATGGTGTAGACTTGATAAAATGTAGCCCCGTCAGGTAGTAGTCTGCTGTACCATCATGCCTGTTATAATTCTCTAAGATTATTAGACACATTTTCTGAGGGTTAAAAATCTCAGAAAAGCCCTGCAAAAAAAATCATCTTATGCTCACCCCTTTCTCCAGTGCCATTCTCCAACACTGGTCCGATCCTTCTGCCCCTGCTTAATTTACCAACTGTTATGGGGGCATGCCAGTATACAGCGCATGACCGCTGCAGCCGATGACTGTTCTCAGTGGTCTAAAGGATGAGGACAGTGATTGGCTGCAGCAGTGACGTTATTATTTATTATTAAAGCGCCATTCATTCCATAGCGCTGTACATATGATAAGCTGTGCACATACATAACAGACAATTGTACTAATCATAAACAAGATGAGTTACAAACTGGTACAGAAGGAGAGAGGGCCCTGCCCGTGAGGGCTTACAATCTACATGGTATGGGAGAAGGACACAGTAGGTGCGGGTTAAGTTGGTCATGGCGGTATAGAGGCAGCAGAGTCACTGGTTGTAGGCTTGTCTGAAGAGGTGGGTTTTTAGGTTTCTTTTGAAGGATTCCACTGTAGGTGAGAGTCTGATATGTTGGGGAAGCGAGTTCGAGTATGGGGGATGCACAGGAGAAATCTTGTAGTCGATTGTGGGAAGAGGCGATAAGAGGAGAGGAGAGAAGGAGGTCTTGTGAGGATCGGAGAGTGCGTGTGGGGATGTATTGGTAAAGTAGCTCAGAGATGTAGGGAGGGGGCAGGTTATGGACGGCCTTGTATGTATTTGTTAGTACTTTGAAGTGAATTCGTTGGGCAATGGGGAGCCAGTGAAGGGATTGGCAGAGGGGAGAGGCAGAGGAGTAATAAGGTGAGAGGTGGATTAGTCGGGCAGCGGAGTTGAGGATAGATTGGAGGGGTGCGAGGGTGCTAGATGGAAGGCCACAGAGGAGAATGTTGCAGTAGTCTAGGCGGGAGATACTGAGGGCATGTACAAGCATTTTCGCAGATTCAAAGTTAAGGAAAGCGCGGATGCGGGAGATGTTTTTGAGTTGGAGGCGGCAGGTGGTGGAAAGGGCTTGGATGTGCGGTCGGAAGGAAAGGGCAGAATCCAAGGTCACTCCAAGGCAGCGGGCTTTGTTCACTGGGGAGAGTGTGCAGCCATTGATCATGATAGATAGGTCTGTTGGGGGGTTGAACAAGATGGGGGAAAGATTAGGAATTCTGTCTTAAGCATGTTAAGTTTTAGAAAGCGAGAGGCAAAGAAGGATGATATAGAAGATAGACATTGTGGGATTCTGGATAGTAAGGTGGTGATGTCTGGACCAGAGAGGTAGATTTGTGTGTCGTCAGCGTAGGAGTGATACTGAAGGCCATGGGACTCTGAGCTGTCCCAGGCCAAAAGTGTAGATGGAGAAAAGCAGGGGTCCTAGGACAGAGCCTTGCGGGACACCAACAGAGAGGGAATGAGACGAGGAGGTGGTGCGGGAGTGGGAGACGCTAAACGTCCGGTCTGTGAGGTATGATGTGATTCAGGAGAGGGCCAGGTCAGTGATCCCAAGAGATGAGTTTGGAACAGAAGGGAGTGGTCAACAGTGTCGAAGGCAGAGGACAGGTCAAGGAGAAGGAGGACAGAGTATTGTTTTTTGGTTTTGGCTGTCAGTAGGTCATTGGTGACTTTGGTAAGGGCAGTCTCGGTCGAGTGGTGGGGTCGGAAGCCAGATTGTAGGCAGTCAAAGAGGGAGCAGGAGGAGAGGTGGGAGGACACTGAATGGACATGTTGTTCAACTAGCTTTGAGGCATACGGAAGTAGTGATATGGGGCGATAACTGGACTGCAGCAGTGACGTTCCCTATACCTGCGCGGCACTGTGACATGCCGGTGTACGAACCGTTCATGTTGCTCTTATTTATGGCTGAATCGTATCCGTAATATATCCTGGTGCAGTTCGTTGGGGAATTTTGTATTTTAGAACATTTATATGTGATCTTTGCTGTGAGATTCCAAACTGATCAAATAAGTAGTCCTGTAGAAACTAGGATGTATATTTGCATTATGAAGTTGCATTTACATGTGATTTCTGATATTGTTACCTTATAGTTACTAAAGCCTTTTACAGTCCATCTTTGTACCAGAACAGCACATAAAGCGTTAATGGTGGGAGGATGATGTCACATACTCAGTCATCAGAATCACATCATGTGATGATTTCGTAATGGTATTATTTAGCCGTGAGTTACAGTAATATGGAGTCTTGAAGCTCGTAGGCCATCATGTACAGACAAGCTCTTTAAATATGTGAAGTAAAGATACTAGATTGTAACTCTGAAGGTGCTGACCTATGGAAATTGTTCCTAGATGTGTAGTTTAGCATCTATATACTACCTTAAGATGGCCTTACAGATCTGTCGGCCACTCATTACATGTGTTGTCATTAGGGAGAGGGGAGTAAGCTATTGCCAGACACCCCCGCTATTGGCTAATCTCCCCTAAAAAACAGAGAATCGGGCATGTTGAAATCAAACTATTGTCCAACCTTTCCTGTCCCTGACATCTGCCTCTCGTATACAAATTTGGCAAGTTTGGCTCACATTAACCTAATATGTATGGCCAGCTATAGGGTACATTCACAAGACAGTGAATAAAAAACAAACAAAAACAGCCATTAAAACGGATAAACTGTCAGTTTTCTGACTATATAATACCCCCCCCCCCCTCCTTCAATCCCAACAGCGCTGACAGATCCTTAAAAAAAAGACTCGCCTCATCCACTTGCACGCTTGCTCAGCACTGGAGGCACCAGGGTCTGGCTTCCCAGCGTCTTGACGACACATAATGTGATGTCATGAAGCTGGGAGCGTTAGGTCCTGCTGCCCCATCATGTGATGTCACGAAGCTGGGAGCGTCAGGTCCTGTTGCTCCCTTCATGTGATGTCACGAAGCTGGGAGCGTCAGGTCCTGTTGCTCCCTTCATGTGATGTCACAAAGCTGGGAGCGTTAGGTCCTGCTGCCCCATCATGTGATGTCACGAAGCTGGGAGCGTCAGGTCCTGTTGCTCCCATCATGTGATGTCATGAAGCTGGGAGCGTTAGGTCCTGCTGCCCCATCATGTGATGTCACGAAGCTGGGAGCGTCAGGTCCTGTTGCTCCCATCATGTGATGTCACGAAGCTGGGAGCGTCAGGTCCTGTTGCTCCCATCATGTGATGTCACGAAGCTGGGAGCGTCAGGTCCTGTTGCTCCCATCATGTGATGTCATGAAGCTGGGAGCGTTAGGTCCTGCTGCCCCATCATGTGCTGTCACAAAGCTGGGAGCGTCAAGTCCTGTTGCTCCCATCGTGTGACATTGCGACGCTGACAGCGTAAGGTCTTGCTGCCCCCATCATGTGATGTCACAAAGCTAGGAACGTCAGGTCCTGCTTCCTCCAGCGCGGCCAAAGCGTTCCCTCACTAGTAAGTGTATGAGAGTTGTTGTTTTTTTGTGTGTGTTTTTATTTTAACCCTTCGAAGACCCTTTTTGACATAGAGTACCCTTTTTAAAGGCCCTTAAGACAGATGCACCTTTGTCTAAGCGGTCACGCTGCCATTTTTCCCACTGGTGTGAATGAAGCCTTATACTTATCATGTGCTCTAGAGTATACATTTCACAAACTTGTGCTGTGGTTAATACATAACTAGTGAGCGATATCCACGCTCGCTATGTTCTGGGAGGCAGGGTGCACTAGAGCTGGGCTGGGACTTCCTCTCAAACCACATGTACAGAAATGTCGGAGGACGAGGAGTCCATACCACTGCTTCTGCTCCAGCCTGTGAGTATTACGGGGTGCAGATCAGGTTTTCTTCTTCTATGTGTGCACATTACTGTTTAAGAGCACCTTAATTAGACATTTAAAAAGTTGAGTAATGTAAGTACATGTGGCTTTATAACATTTCACATTGCCTGAGAGAGATATCCAGAGATTACTTCTTTCTGGTGCAATTATTTGTAAGAAAGTAGCTTCTACCATGTCTGTAGGCTGCCAGCGTGCAAAAGCACATTTTATTTTAGTAATTTCTTTTAATAATTGCACTCAATGTTACTAGAACAGGTTTGTATTCAGCACTGCACGTGCAGTACCTCCATATACAAGTCATGCAGATTAATTCCAATTTCAATATATAATTCTTCTCCCAGATGGACATCCTTTAGAACAAAATCTGTGCACGAGCATGCTAAATATTAGTCAGTATGTTGTATATGAACATTAGCCATGTACCAAGGAATCTTATTTCTCTAAGATATATTATAAGGTAAATTATAACTGAGCTGTCCTTCAAGTATAAGAGATCTAGAAGTAACATTTTCTATGGCTCTAAATATTGGTTATTGCTGTTACGGATTTAACTCCTATCCTTATCTATTATAAAAAATAGCAATAGCAAGGGTTGTTCCCTGAGGTTAGACGAGGGCTTCAATCTTCTGCTATACTGCAGACCATGCACTTGGACCCGGGGTCTGGTTTGTACCGCAGCAATCCTAGACAAGCTGTATCAGAAGGAGCATGCCACATTTACTTATAGCTCTACCTACCAGATGGTGAGTCCACATGTGTCTCCTCTAGCATAGGTCTGGAGCTACGTGATCTGGTAGATCCACCTTTGTTATTGTAGATAGGATATGGGTTAATCCTATACAGATGATAATTAATACTTTTTTCATAATTTTTTAGAAATTTTTTTTTTGCTTATTTTTTTCCTGTTTACATATAAAAATTAAGTCGGCACCAGGACTTCCACTATTAAATTAAGCCACATGTGCTCGAAGAAAGACTCGTGGTTGAGCTGAAATGTTGCCCACATGTGATGAATGAAGCCAAATTTTCTTTGGATCCTGTAGGTCCTGGTGCTGTTACCTGCTCCTACCTGTGACCAGTTACACGGGATTGATCCTTCGTCTGCAGTAACGTGCTCCCGGCATAGATTGATTTGGAGAGTGCTGTATTCTTATAAATGTCATTGTGTAATGTATTCATATTGGACCTAGAGCGTAATGGGTCACTTTTCGGTTTTGCTGTGCAAACTGAATGTTTTCAGGATGATCATGCCATTGTGCCCAGGAGGTGGACAAAAACTAAATGACCATTATGTTGAACTGCTGAGACTAGATAGGCAGGATTATAGCTCTGTGGACACTACCATATACTAGTATGGGGCAGACTTGTCTATGATACTTTCCCAACCACTTTTAGTGGCTTTTATCTTCCGTAAAAGTATATGACTCTTTTAGTCACATTATTATGACCACTTCCTACAGTGGAGCAGCTACAACAAAACTAACCAGGAGGCTACCAGTTCCGTGAACTCTACTGCATATGGAACTCCGAAGCAGACGGATGGACACTGCACCTCTTCTAATGAAGTTTCCTCGGCAGAAGAGCCTTCACTTTTTGCGGCAGTATAGGAATTGGACCTACGCTGATTGACAAAGGGTTGCCTTCTCTAATGAGTTACATTTTCTGCTTCATTGAATAGTTGGATGTTGGCATGTCAGGAAAGAAACCTCAGAGAACAAACACCCAGCAACCGTAGCTGGAAGAACACAAGCCGGTGGGGGCAGCGTTCTGGTCTGGGGAATGTTTTTAGTGCATTCTCTGGGCCCACTCATCCATTTGGAAGGCACTTCTCAACCGATTTGGGTATGAATCCATCCTTGCAGACCATATACACTTATACATGCTGATGTATAAGTAACACAGCCTGAAATGTCCAATATTGGTTGGAAGAGCACGACCAAGACTTCCATCAGACTTGAACCCAATTGAGCATCTGTGAGGTCACCTTGATGGTCGTGTTCTCTCTCTGGATCCTCTCCCACATACCCTCCAGCAGATGCACTGCAGTCATCGTGGCTCCAGATACCTGTGACAACCTACCAGGACTTACTGAGTCACTCCCAGCCCCTTTAGCTGCTGTCCGTGCTGCACATGGAGGTTCCTCTGGATATTAGCTGGTGGCTCGAGCTATGACAAAGCAAAGGATCGGACTGATCTGCTGTATGCCGACTGTGGTGTAATCCTGCCTCTCTAGTCTTCAGCTGTACAATATATGCCATTCAGGCATAGCAACCTAAGCCGCTGTGGAAAATGCCACAATCTATTAATGAAGCCAGACATAATTTAATTAATGAAGACAATTTATCAGTAATTATTTGACTTGAGTTTTTGGTGTAGCTGATTTAGCTCCTTTTATGAATAGCAGCTTGAGGTAGATTTCTTAATGCAACATTTCCTCTTATGATCTGTAATATCCTGCAAGCTCCGTCAGTAAAAAAAAAAATTATAAGACTACTTCCCCATGTCCTCGTGCTCTGATGATTTGGCTGTTGGTCCTCCCCATCTCCGGAGAATATTATGTATTGAATGCCAGAGACAACAGGATGTATTACAATCTGCAGGTCTGTTAGCTCACCATCAGACCAAGGCTTTCATGTTTAATGGCTATGGACACCTCTGGAGCCATTTTTATTGATTCACATGGATTTTGGGCTAAAAAACACTTAATGTAGGTTTTCTATTACAATATTTGCTTTGTTTGGCTTCTGTGATGTGCATGACCTAGCATCTGCAGAATGCCCTTTTTAATGATAAATCCGTCAGACAAGCTGATGGTTCAGTCTCCTGCCGCCTCTCTTCTTCTTCTGAATGACCTGTTAAAGCTCAGTTATGCCCAAATCATAGTTCATAATATTTAGAAATGAAAATATCGCTTTGATATTCCACCTGATAGAATGAGACTTTATTGTTGGCTGATTTTTTTATGAATTCAGGAAAAAAAAATAACTCTTTATAGAATTGTTGGCACACAGAAGAACATTCTGAGCCCATAGACTTCTATTGGTGTCAGTTTACAGCTCCATACAATTTTAAAGGGGTTATACATTGATTAATGTAAAAAATGTAAGTCATATATCATATAATACATGAAAATCTATTTCTACCAAAGCCCTGTACCTTACATGGATCTAGAGCTCTCCCCATTCATTGCTCTGCTAGATTTATATCAGGTTGGCAGCTTGGGGAGCATGTCCTTTCTTAGGAGTCATATCCTTTCTACTGCAGTTGGTGGCAATTGAAGGATGGAACTGAGCATGTGCTTCCATCTTATTGAGCAGGACAGAGCAATTAGAAAAAGAGCAAACAGCAGGTGGCGCCATACAGATAGATTACAGTTAATAACTCAGTGCCTATGCTAAATGTTTAATTACATGCAATTACAAAAGTATTCAGATCCAGGTGCTGGTTTGAAAAATGTTGAATATTTTTCATGGGACAACCCCTTTAAAAGTTGTATGGAACCACTATGCAGTTGTGTGCATTAACCATAGATGGACAGATGCCGCCGCACTGACATTGACTGTTGGCGAGACCTGCCTGTACTGAAATCCGCACAGGGACGAAATGCTGAAACTAATTGGAATCCAAATAAGTGACAAGTTACATGTGGTGTATAAATATCTATTATCATCCCAAAGTGTTGTGCGTTGTTAATATATCTCATATAACGTCTGTGTTTTTCAGAATGACAGCAGTGAACGCAGAAATAACGCCCGTGCTGGATCTCAGAGCAATGGACAGACCCAAAGCAGCTCGCAGCAAGTGCTGGAGCAGGACGAGGAAGAAGATGAAGAGCTTACATTGAGATATGGTGCCAAGCATGTGATTATGCTTTTTGTGCCGGTAACCCTCTGTATGGTGGTCGTTGTAGCAACAATAAAGTCGGTCAGCTTTTACACAAGGAAGGATGGACAGCTGTGAGTATAGCTTCACCCATCACCCGGTCGTGCTGCCGTCCTATCTAACATTATACATGATTTGTATGAACATTATTTGAGTGAGCAAAACGCTTGTTTGTCTTTGTGTATTTGTTCACATGGTGTTTTGATTATTGCAATCGGCCTCATAGATATTAATTTTCAGGTGGAGGTCCAACTCTGGAATCCCTGCCAATCAGCTTTGATCTTTGATTGATAGGACCAGACGTGATGACATTTGCATTGCTTGGTACTGTCAATCAAAGTGCAGAGAGAGCAGAGCCTCTAGGTGTAACGGCAACGCCCCTTTTGCTCCTAGAGGCTCATTTGCATATAGTAAAACATCATGTTTCTCAGCAATGCGGGCACATATGAACATGGGATCAACACAGATGTCTTCAGCTGCCAAGTGCACATGCAACAGGTCAGCCAGTGTCATAGGCACAAATCTGTTGACAGATGCCCTTTAAGCTCAGGATGCTATTAGGATTTTTCTGGCTTTAACCCTTAGGATACCAGCGCCATACATGTACAGCGCAGAAATGTGGGACAGAAATCCCAGCTGCGCCCACCCGATCAGCGGCAGGGGTCTGGCTGTCACTGATAGCCGGACACCTGCTGTATGCGCCAGAATCGGTGAAATCACAGATGCCGGCGCATTAATCCTTGCATGGCCGCGGTCAGCGCTAACCGCGGCACATGCGGTATCCTCACTGGTGCCGGTGTCCATGGGGTCCCCGCGTTGCCGTGACGGGGACCCCATGGCTGGGAAGGCAGCCCGATGCCTTCCTTAGGCATCGTGGCTGTCTTCCGGGAGAGCCTGTGAGATCCAGCCCCCTGGATCTCACAGGCAAGCAAGCAGTAAGTGTATTACACTGGTAATACACTTACAGCCAATGCTTTACAATACAGAAGTATTGTAAAGGGGATCAGACCCCCAAAAGTTGGAGTCCCAGAGTGGGACCAAAAAAAAGTGAAAATAAAGCTAAAGAAAATAACGTTTGTCCTTTTCCCAAAATACCGGTACATTTTTTCCCTAATTTTTACAGTTTGTTTGTTTGTTTTTTTTACACAAAAAATAAATAAAAATTGATGCAGATGCAAATTAACCTGAGATGAGTCAGGGACAGGACTCATCTCAGGTTAATTTGCATATGTATCAAATGGGTTTTTTACACAATAAAAAGGAAAAAGTCTGTTACCGTGTTAGCCAATAGAAAACGAGTTTAGTGCTCTCATTAAGAGAAACAAAATAAGAGTATTGCAGGTTTGATACCTTTTTAATGGCTAACAAAAATGGAAGTAATGATGTTACATAGCGAGCTTTCGAGACATCACCAGTCTCTTCATCAGGCGTACTACAAGAATATATGAAGAAACTGCAATATATATATACAATAAGAACAGAGACATGGGGGGAAAGAATGGACATTTGAAAAAAAAAAACTGAACAACATATTAAAGATCTTGAGAATGAGTCCTTGATTATCTTACAGATAAGGGGTGTGAAAGTTTTATGGTCTCTAAATGGATGTTCTCTCAGAGACCTGGTGCCCCGGCTATGTTTGTAGAAGGCTCTCTAGATCTTGTAGTGTGTCATAAATCCCGGGGACAAATTCAGTCCAGTATTCAAAGCACTCGAGCAGTGTTATAAATTTGTATTCCCAAATTGTTCTAGCTCTTTGGGATTTGAAGTTACCTTTTTATATGAGAACTTTCATGTGTTCTACATTGTGTCCTGGGCTACAGAATTGCTTAGCCACAGGAAAGTGTAGCTTCTTCTCTTTAATTGTGTGGCGGTGGGACCTCATCCTTGCATTGAGTCTCTGTCCTGTTTCTCCAACGTAGAGGCCTCCAACAGGACATTTAGTGCAGAGAATCAGATAAACAACATTAGATGTAGAACATGTGAATGTCCCAGGGATCTTATAGTCCTGCTGTGTGTTGGGGATCTGGATCTTATCTGTTATCATTATATGGGAACAGGTTTTGCATCTTCTTATATTACAGGGATGGGTTCCTTTTTCTGTGGTACATGGCCTTGAACTTGATCTGATCAGAATGTTCCTTAGATTTGGAGGTTGTCGGTAAGCTAGTGAGGGGGGATCTGGGAAGATTGTTTTTAGTCGTTCATCCTTACGTAGGACATGATGTAATTTTTTTGGCAGTTTTCCTCAGTACCTCTAGTTGTAGGTCAAAACCATTTCCCCATGTCTCTGTTCTTATTGTGTATATATATATATTGCTGTTTCTTCATATATTCTTGTAGTACGCCTGATGAAGGGACTGGTGATGTCTCGAAAGCTCGCTATGTAACATCATTACTTCTATTTTTGTTAGCCATTAAAAGGTATCAGACCTGCAATACTCTAATTTTGTTTCTCTTAATGAGAGCACTAAACTAGTTTACACAATAAAAGCACACAGAGCTATGGGGACTGGGTATTGCGGATGTGCTAGCGGCCATCTAGCAACCCATGTGCTCAGCTCTATACACTAAATCCCGGTGACAGGTTCCCTTTAAGGTGAAAAGTGGCTCAGTAGTGAAGGGGTTAAGCTCAGGATGCCATCCTTTATGTGCTGTAAGCATGAAGTACATATATACTCACATCTGCCACTAGGTGTCACTGATGATTAGGTTTTGTTTAATGCCATTGTAAAGCACAGCATACACCCATGTTGTATGGGTTTATCAAGTTGACTTTAAATGAATTGCTGAACGAATGCTGTTTGCTCAGGTAATGGTCTTTCTCTTAATCCAACTATTAAAATACGGTACTTATGCAGAAATTTTCAGTGTCCCTGTACATTGCCCGCAATATAGGTGTCATGATTTGGAGTCTCAGTGAGAACCCTTAGATTTGAGCATTGACAAACCCCAGTATGTCAAGGGTGGGGGAAGAATTTACTATTCATTCAAGGTGATCATGCATGGGCACATGGAGTATCCAACTGGGTGACTGTTGTACTGAACACCTGCAAGCCTGCAGGAACTTCCAGCATCATGGCCCCATGGATGGATGGGCACAATGTAGCCTAAAACTGCTCCGATGTGGGTGTTGGCGGGGTTTGTAAATTGACAATTATCAGTTTTTTGCTCTTGCCAACATATTCCAATATTTTTAAACTGGGCTAACTTGCATGTTGGAGCAATTCCCAGCTGCTTGGCAGCCATGTCTTTGCTGCCCAGACCGTACCCAGATCCCAGTGATTAACTTCTTCATTGCAAGCTGTGACCATAGGGACCGTGTAAATGCTTGTGGGGCATACTTTCCTCTCAATGTGGCGATTGTCTCAGGTAGCCAAACTAAGTATTAATGGGGTTTAGATAGTGCCGCAGCTTTTTCTAGGCTGTGTGACGTCACCTTCATCGGTCACGTGGTCTAGGAGCAACTCGGCCCCATAGAAGTGAATGGGGCTGAGTGCGATGCCAAGCACAGCCGCTGTACAATGTACGACTCTGTGCTTGATGAGCTGAGAGAAGGCCACGGTGCTACTGCGAGTGCCGCTGCCTTCTCAAACAGCTGATCGGCAGGCGTCCCTGGTGTTGGACCCCCACCGATCAGATAAAAATGACCCTTCCAGATAGGATCAGTATAAAAAATCTTGGAAAACCCCTTTAATAACGTACAAGTGACTGGCCTCAGCTCATGTATTTCCTACAACCTTTTATTGTATCTAGAGATGAGACATGGTGGCTATATAATCTTTTCACTTCCTTGCCAAGATTTACTTACTGAAAGTGCAGTATATGTTCTTTTGGGCTTGTGCCAAAAATGCATTAATCTCACTTATAAAAGCTATAAATAAATCTCGAATGATTTACAGTCTGAGGATTTCTTTGATTTATGACCTTAAACAGAATGATTCTTAAGATTTCTCTTCTAAAGCTGTTCTGTTAAAACGAGTACACTAAAATTGTCTGTATACATTAGACTTCTGTTGGCAGTTCTTGTCATTTTCACCCCCATTTACTAAAAGTTTGGCAGAGCTGAGGATCAGCTGTATTGATTTTTTGGGGTCTTCGTTCAGAATCTGCTTCTCCTCCACATAATACTTATGTCTCTTTGGCTGAAATCTATATGCGAGTTCCGAGGGTGAAAACGGATGGTTGAGCAACTTTCTGATAAGTCGCCTTATGTCTGTGGCTAGCTTTTAGTTTACCCGTCATCCCTGAGAAATCAGAGACTTTGTAGTTAAAGGGGTTGTCCAAACTTTTCCATCAACAGTAAATGTATTAAAATACGAAAGAAGGGATTTCTCCCCCACAGTGTCCTGCGTCACGCTCTGGTTCTCCCCACTGGTGTTTTTCCTTCATGCAGTGGTAATGTCCCGTACACACCATGTCACTGCTACTAGTTGCTGACCTCAGCAATCACATGCTGTATACTGCTGAGGCCAGTGATTGGCTGCATGGTGATGAGGTGTATGACGTCATCACTGCAGGACCAGCGCTTCATGCAGGCAGTGAGGAGAAATGAGGGGAGTATAACTTCTCATGTTTTTTCACGTTTAGGCTACATTCTCACCACTGCATTTTAAGTCTGCATCCGATCCGCCTCTAGCGGACGGCGTGGCCAGGCTGCAAATTATAGGTCATGTCCTATTGACCATTTTTCAGACAAGAATAGGTATTTTTTTTTACTATGGGGTTAGTGAAAAGTGTGGTATGCACATGGACCACATCCGTATTTTGCAGATCCATAATTTGCGGGCTTCAAAATTGATACGGTTGTGTGAATATAGCCTTACTATTTCACTCCAGGCGGACAGACTGCTGGAGGTCCGCCTAATTTATGATGGTCCGCTGGTCTTTGTAAATGACCCACATTGTGTAAAGTTACATCATGGATCTGCACAGACTGATCCGTTCAGATAATACAAACGTCTGCATCCGTTCAGAACGGATTCCTTTGTATGATCTTTAACATAGCCAACATTCTATTGTGCCAGATTGTGTCATAGATAACGGATCCGTCCCCATTGACTTACATTGTGTGTCAGAACGGATCCGTTTTCTATTGTCAATGAAAACGGATCCGTCTCTATTGACTTACATTGTGTGTCAGAACAGATCCGTTTGGCTCAGTTTCATCAGACGGACACCAAAACGCTGCAAGCAGCGTTTTGGTGTCCGCCTCCAGAGCGGAACGGAGGCAAACTGATGCATTCTGAGCTGATTCTTTTCCATTCAGAATGCATTAGGGCAAAACTGATCCGTTTTGTACTGCTTGTGAGAGCCCTGAACGGATCTCACAAACGGAAAGCCAAAACGCCAGTGTGAAAGTAAACTTAAGGCAGGTTTATTACTGAAATTTCTGCCACGGCAACATTTCCTACATTTCTGCGAGCCCCATCCAAGTAAATTGGACTGTGGCTAAAACTTCTGCAAAAATCAGCTGTATTTGGGTTACATTTAAGTAACCTAACATAAAATATTAAAAACCCTGTTTATACAGCTTATACAAGGCACTTACTAATGTATAGCAAGTGCCCTGTAGATTGCCTCCTTTGCTGGCTTGATTCATTTTTCCATCTCATTATACGTTGCTAGTTTCTAGGGGTTACGACCACCCTGCAATCCAGCAGCTGTGGTCGTGCTTGCACACTATAGGAAAAAGTGCTGGGCTCTCTGGTGGCCAGGACTGTGGGAGCGCAGCTCGATCCTGGCCTCCTCATATCTGCGCTGCAGCGGTGACCATGACCCCGGGATAGGAGCAGTGTATAATGCAATGGACAAATGAATCAAGCCAGCAAAGGAGACAATATGGACAATCGCGATGCATTAGTATTAACTTTGTCTACGTGATTAAAGCCATTTGCTGAAGTGAGACGACCCCTTTCATTGGCTGGTAAGAATACAGTGGTAAAAAATAATCGAATGTTTGACCCTGCATAAATTTTGTTGCAATGTTATGTAATAACAAGCAGCTCTGGTTTCAAATGTTAATGTTTCTGGAATGCTAGGTGTGGTTGGTCTTTGCAGGTATAGTGGGGACATTTTTCTGAATTTTTGTTTTCTTCTAGCATCTACACCCCATTCACAGAAGACACAGAAACAGTTGGACAAAGAGCCCTGAACTCCATCCTCAATACCGCAATTATGATCAGCGTGATTATTGTCATGACCATCCTGCTGGTGGTGCTGTACAAGTACAGGTGTTATAAGGTGATTGCTCGTCCTTCACTCTGTACAGATATCTGACTTCTGTGCCACTCGGTTATGACGTATAATAACAGAAAATGGGGCATGGTTGGAATTGGGAGCATTGCTTTATAGCTACACAACATAATTTGGCAGTATTATCACGCGCTCTTAAAGGGGTTGTCTGAGGTGCCTCATGCTACTAAATAGCTTAAAATAAAAAATCATCATTTACTCACCTGTTTCTTCCCCACTGTTCTCAGTGCTGCAGCTCTTTTCCTTCTCCGGGTGCTGCAGCGGTGACAGTTATACGACAAAAGACTGCTGAGCACAGTGATTGGCTGCAGTGGTCTCATGCTTTATAATTCTACATCACTGCTACAGCACTGTATACAAACACCATAAAGAAATAAATATATCACCAGTCCGCAATAATGCTATGCAGCAGGTCCGAAAAATGATGTGGGTTCAATCACGTAATAGACAGGTACAATATATGGGGTTCGGACCGCGCTTCTGGTCCTGGTCAGTGTGCAAGTTCTTAATCCTTCTTACTTCCTCGTTTACAGAGAGAGCCGAGGGCTGCAAATATCCCTCAAATAGATATCAGGATATCTATTTGAGGGATATTTGCAGCCCTCGGCTCTCTCTGTAAATGAGGAAGTAAGAAGGATTAAGAACTTGCACACTGACCTGGACCAGAAGCGCGGTCCGAACCCCTTATATTGTACCTGTATACAAACACCGGAAGGTGCGTTGGAGCTAAAGTGCTGAGAATGGTAGGGACAAAACTGGTGAGTATATGAATCCGTTGTCATGTAACGAGGAGAGATAGCTGAGCTGTTCCGCACCTTCATTTTAGCAATCAGTGTTGGTCTGAACGCCCAGACCTGCCCATCTTTGATGTTTCTATTGCAAAACTTACCTGAATGTGTGGTTAGTCTTTAAAGAATAAGGTAGAAGCTCATGGAATGCCTTGTGTCTGCCTATTTAGTTGATTTACTGTTATGGGTTTTCTGCCATTTTAATCCCCTCTTCCCCAAATATGGTCCCGCTAATGCAGCCTACATTTCTTATTAAATCTCTTGCTGATGCAAAAGGGTGGTTACATCAAACTATAGGCAGCCAATGATAGATTAGTGACACAGAACTGCTGCCCCTCCAAAACACCCCGGAAACTAGAGTAAGTGATGTATAGTGTTAGTGTGAGTTCCTGTTATGTACTTTTATATCTTCATACTCGCATTCCGACAAACCAGCAGTAAAATGCATTGAGAGAAATCCTCTTTGAGTCCTCTCAATTATGTGCTTCAGAACACAGCATCAGAATACAAAGAAGTATGAAGATAAAAATTACATAATGGGACCATTTGCACTATACACCAATTACTCTAGTTTGGGGTGTGTTTCAGAGCTTGACAGATTTCCTTTAACTCGCACTGTAGAGTGTCTGTGTATCCTATGAGATGCATCTACAGCCTGCCTCCTGCTTGTTACAAGCAGGAGGCAGGAGAGAGCATTGTGATGCTGCTTTTCTTTGAAATACACTGGAGATTCTGCACACAGCATGCACAGACAGATGAGTTTTATAACTCTTTAGTTAATCATCGTATAGACTGAAATGCGATGTTAGGCTGTCACCAACAGGGAGGGTGGCCTACATGCAAAGAGCCAGTGAAAAATATATTACAATGTGACTGCTGCAGCGTTTACAGAGGCAAAAGCACCTCAGTGGGGGAAGGAAATCAAATAAATTTGCTGAAAATTTGAACAGCCCATTATCGAATTGCAAGTCAATAACTGGTGGCTGATAGTCTCAATGCCTGCAGCAGCACCACCATCACAGGAAATACGTATTGCAGGGATGTTACTGAAGTCCACGGGCATCCACCTCCTTCAGTCGAGGCCTGCAGCCCTTCAGGACCTGGGGGATGGGTCCTCATTGGGGACTAAAACTGATAATATTTTCATCAAAAATTTGTATCATGTCTTCACCCTTAGGGTTTCACTAGATGTCAAAGGCTTATTATGAAAAAATGCTGTAAAACCACTTTACATGATGAAAAAAAATCTTAAAATACAGTACGTAACAAAAGTAACCACGCAGAAATAAGCCTACATGAAAAATGCAGCTGAACATTGTATTATAGGCCAAGTCGGCAGTGAGTGTAGAGCTGGCTTGGAGCGGTCTCATTTGTCACATTGGTAGCAGTTCATTAAAGTGTCTGCTCAGAGATGTCAATCTAAGTGACAAGATGAAAAGAAATTAATCAGAAGCCTGTGGGCTACCCAGGTCATGGTATTTGCTACTGTAAAATAATTGTCCTTCTGGTCCTTTAAATATCACTCTACAGCCATCTACTAATCCTAGATAGAGTTTGAACCCTCCAACTGTGGCAGATTCAGCCAGATAGTCTAATGCAGAGATGCCCAACCTGCGGCCCTCCAGCTGTTGCAAAACTACAACTCCCAGCATGCCCGGACAGCCAACAGCTATCGGAATGTTGGGAGTTGTAGTTTTGCAACAGCTGGAGGGCCACAGGTTGGGCATCCCTGGTCTACTGTGTAGAAGGTCAGTGCAATTGCACCCTGGTTGTTAAAGGATCAGGCATGTTGGACTTCGACACATGCCAGGAGATAAGCCGCTGCCAGGGGTTCCCAATACTGTATTATCCCACTAATGATGTAAACCTAATGGGCTGATCCAGGCATGCATGTGTATGGAGAAGTGGGGAGGGATAGCGGTCAGCTGAACACCCATTTGGCCAACAATTATCTTGTGTCTAGCCAGTCTTCAGCAGGCCAGATACAGAAGACTAGTATTGGCTGTAATATAACCAGTCATACACCAGATCATGTGCACAAAAGATCTGACCTTCAGCATGCCAGACTGAGGTGTTAGATCAGGGCGATAGTTAAAAAAAAAAAAAAAAAAAAAAAAAAAAAAAAAAAAGGGAATTACACAGATCATGTTTTTGGCAGACAGTTGTTGGGTGCGAACTATCTGAATTTAGTTTTTAAATTATGGATGGTCAAAATCGGCCATTTCACCTGGTTTTTATGCATATGTCCAGCTTTAGAGCACTGATCACTGAACTCTGGCTTACCCAAAGTTATTCCTCCAAACTCTACCCCCCACCCCCCACCCCCATGCACACAACTAGCTTGACAACCATAGAGCATGTCATGCCCAGTGGGCCCAGGCATCTGCCAGGCCTCCTTGGGGATTGTAACCCATTAGGGTATGGTCACACACAATCAAAATTCTGTTTGGAATCTGCTGAATTCATCATGGTTTTTTAAAAAAAAATGTTTTTTTGTCCCCTTTTCTTTTTTTTTTCCACATGGAAAAAGAGTATACCTGCACAGACTCACTCTATCCAATCAGTGCTGCCATTGTCCGACTGTGCAGGTACACACCGCATACTGGTTACCTCCCCTGTGTACCCTTACTACAGACTGCTAGCAATTAAAGGGTTTCTACCACTTAGGTGTCACATATTTGGCTGTCAGACACTAGCGATCCGCTAGTGTCTGCTCTGGCCAACCATCCTAATATAATTGCTTTTGGGGCGGTGGTTTGGCTAAAAAAACTACTTTTATTAATATGCTAATGAGCCTCTAGGTGCTATGGGGGCGTCATTAGCACCTAGAGGCTCCGTCTACCTTCAGAAACTGCTGCCGCCGAGCGCGTCCCTCCAGCCCGCCCATCTCCTCCTGAATGCGATCCTCGTATGTATTCTGCGCATGCGCAGTGAATGTCTGACCGCTTCCTTGCTCAGACATCTCCACTGCGCCTGCGCGATGACGCCATAGTGCTCCGAGGAACAGGCGCAGTGGAGATGTCTGAGCAGGGAAGCTGTCAGACATTTACTGCGCATGCGCCGAATACAGGCGCTCACAAGGAGGATCGCATTCAGGAGGAGATGGGCGGGCTGGAGGGACGCGCTGGGGGCGGCAGTTTCTAAAGGTAGACGGAGCCTCTAGGTGCTAATGACGCCCCCATAGCACCTAGAGGCTCATTAGCATATTAATAAAAGTAGTTTTTTTAGCCAAACCACCGTCCCAAAAGCAATTATATTAGGATGGTTGGCCAGAGCAGACACTAGCGGATCGCTAGTGTCTGACAGCCAAATATGTGACACCGAAGTGGTAGAAACCCTTTAATTCATAACTTCTAGCAGGAATAATAAAGGAACGGCACAACATGGAGTCATAAGAATAGAGGCTCCAGAACTGTTATTACATGGGGAATGCATGGAGCTATTAAAACAGGCATGTCAGCAGTGGTGAAAGATCCTCTTTAAATGTGATGGACCTGATGGCGCTTACACTTAAAATGCTAAGCATCCACGTTTGTTTCCATTTTCATAGATTTTGACATTGAACATTAGATGGTGAATAATTGTTCCAGACACTTTATTCCGCAATTATGACAAAAATGCTCTTGTGTAAAAATTTAGTATTGAAATGTAGCATGTCAGCAACTTGCTTTATAGACGTGTAAGGCTTCGTTCAACATCACTGTTCAGCCTTTCCAAACGGAAAGGACGGATTTGGCACATAACTGCGTCCACGGGCCCCATAGACTATAATGGGGTCCGTTAGGTTTCCGCTCAGAAGAAGATTTTTGAGCGGAGACAAAAGTTGTGCGCGCTGGACAAAAATCATCTTCTGAGCGGAAACCTAACGGACCCCATTATAGTCTATGGGGTCCGTGGGCTCCGTTAAGCTCAGTTATGTGCCAAATCCATCCTTTGAGTTCTCCTGCCCCGGGGCAGGAGAATGGAAAGGCTGAACGGTGATCTGAACGAAGACTTAAAGAAACCATTGTTTTCCCCCTTTCTATGTTCAGTAAATTAGAAAGAAGACTTGCAGGATAGAAAGATGTTTGGGCATCACACATAGAAAATGAATACTTACCATGCCATGTAAATCTACACCTGATTAGCAATGTAATCTGTCCAGACTCGCGTGACTGAAGAAATGGGACTTTGTACTTTACAGCTAGGATTGATTGTGTTAGTACGGTGCCGACTACCCGACATTCAGTTACAGCCCTGCTAGGTGGTTCTTCCTGCACAGAATCCGCCCTGCCTGTCCTTCTCCGTATACACATCATCAGATGACTGGACCATAGACAACATTATCAAGACTATATCTCCCTGTATTACAGCCTGGCAGTGGCCGCATTCGCACACGTTTTTTTTATTTTTTTTTCTGTTTGTCCCTGCCCATGCCTTATACTCTTTACCCACCTAAACTTTGTACCAAAAAGTGGCCCTTATGACAAACTTCTGTCTGTGCGGAGGTACCTTGAGCATTTTGAGGGGTCATTCTCATTATACCAGTTGGTGTGATTCTTATCCATATGTTTTGTCTCTGCAGGTCATTCATGGCTGGCTAATTGTTTCCTCTTTGTTGCTACTTTTTTTCTTCTCTTTCATCTACTTGGGGTAAGTACACATGAATTCATTTAAAATGACCCCTGTATATGTATCACAGCATATCAATGGATATAAAGGGAATCTGTCACCAGCGACCTCCCTATCCAGCTGTTTGCTTAGACACATAGCTGTGGTTCACCTGATTTTTAAAATGCTGTTTTTGTTTTGTTGATCCAAGGATCCGTTCCCGAGTTATGATGATACTTTTTTCCAATATAGAAATTAAGTGTTTGGTGCAACAAGGCATCACCGTTGCTCTTGTTGCACCCAAGCTCTACTCACTTCTGTGGCCAGCTTTAAAACAACCTGGTCCTGTCAGATAAAGCAGTGAGGGAGAAGCTGACCACAGAAAGGAGCGCAGCTTGCGTGCAACAGAAGCAATGGTAATGCCCTCATTGCACCAAATGCCTTATTTGCATATTAGGAAAACGTATCCTAACTTGGGAACGGTGCCTCAGATCAATAAAAGAAAAATCTGGTTTTAATCTGGTGCACCACAGTTATTTGTCTATGCTAATAGTTTAACAGGGAGGTCGCAGGTGACAGATTCCCTTTAATTGTCATGACTATTTAATATACAGTGATGTGGTCTATCTTTATTTATTTGAATATATAGAAAAAAAACTAAGCTTTTGAGTTTTGTGTAGTTATTAGTTTAGTCCTTTTTTTCATTCATTTGTGAGAAAGTTGAGCGACTACTGTATAGTCACTGTTACTGCTTCCATTAGGGTTGTCCCTAGGTTTTCTATCCTCCTGAATGACAATTCAGCTTAGTTATGCAGCACTACATTCTTACCCATGTCTTTGTATATGTTCTGGAGTCTGGAATGTTTAGGCGAAAACTACAGTACTATGGTTCTTGTAATGGCAGCCATTAATAATGAAAAAAATCTTTTAACAACTTTACTGAAGACTTAAAGGGGTCATCCCATGACTAATGTAAAAAATGAAAATCACACATCATATAGTCCATGACAATCTCTATCTAACACAGCTAGAACCAGCCCTGTACCTCACATGGATCCAGAGATCTCCCCATTCTTTGCTCTGCTAGATTTATATCAAGCTGACAGCTCAAGGGGAGTGTCTTTTCTGCTCATGGGGGCGTGTCCATGCTCTCCCTATCGCAGCTCAGGATGTGTGTGTGTCTCAGCTCTCCCTATCGCAGCTCAGGATGTGTGTGTGTCTCAGCTCTCCCTATCGCAGCTCAGGATGTGTGTCTCAGCTCTCCCTATCACAGCTCAGGGGGCGTGTCTCAGCTCTCCCTATCGCAGCTCAGGGGGCGTGTCTCAGCTCTCCCTATCGCAGCTCAGGGGGCGTGTCTCAGCTCTCCCTATCGCAGCTCAGGGGGCGTGTCCATGCTCTCCCTATCGCAGCTCAGAAGGATGAATCGGAGCATATGCGGCCATCTCGGTGAGCTGGACAAAGAAATAAGAAAAGAACAAACAGCAGGTGGCGCTATACAGATACATTTTATTGAATAACTCAGTTGCTAATCTATATTTTTTATTACATGCAATTACAAAAGTATTCAGATCCAGGTGCTGGTTTGAAAACTGTAGAATATTTTTCTTGAGACATCCCCTTTACTTATTTTTTACTATTTATTTAGTTTAACTGGTCTGGTCCAGGAAGCAAACATATGTTGGTTTCTGATATCACAGGCAGACATGAGAATACATTCACATCAATCATATATACATATAGGGCAACCATGATCTTTGCTTCCTGGATTCCTATATGACATGATGGCCAGTAGGATGTTAAATCCAGACAAACATTCCTTTTTAAATGTTGTTTAGCTTTATATTCTATATTTCTAATCTTCTCTCCAGAGAAGTCTTCAAGACCTACAATGTGGCCATGGATTACATCACTCTTGCCCTGATGATCTGGAATTTTGGAGTAGTGGGTATGATCTGCATTCACTGGAAGGGACCTCTGCTCCTACAGCAGGCTTATCTCATCATGATCAGCGCATTGATGGCTTTGGTGTTTATCAAGTACCTTCCAGAATGGACGGCCTGGCTTATTCTTGCAGTCATATCAGTTTATGGTGAGCGTAATGTGAAAACCTCAGTATGTGACTTATTAGGGAGTTATTGTGCCTGAGAGGTGGAAATTAGATTGCGACTGGAGACGGGCACTGATGTGAGTGATGAGTCTCTGTACAGCTCTGCCAAATATATATTTGTTTATTTACTAAACAACATGAAGAAATACGAGATGAATTTGTTTCTCGTAAAATTATCAAAATTCAGTTAGTTGTAATAAAATCTCTTTGTAGCTTGGTATCTGTGATTTTTATAAAAAATCTGATTTTGTTCTCCTGTTTTAGATCTCGTAGCTGTTTTGTGTCCAAAGGGCCCCCTCCGTATGCTAGTGGAGACTGCTCAGGAAAGGAATGAAACCCTCTTCCCCGCCTTAATCTACTCTTGTACGTATGCTGTATTCAAGGGGATTACACTGGGCATTTGCTACAGTCTTAAAGGAAAAAAAAAAGTTAAATCCTTTCAAGCCTTGTAGGGGAATCATTTTGCGGTCATCTTTTATGTTAGAGAACAATTAGAGCTGCATCTTTCTTTACTAATAATCACGCTTCCATTCATCTTGCCATGTTATTTCTTCTTTTTTCTCCATCTCCTTACAATACTATGTACTGGAAATCTGGATCACAGACCATATGACTGCCAATAATGAAATGCCTGCCATCAGGTTGTTTTGGAAATCCAGCATCTTTTATCCCAAAATAAAAAAATAAAATAAAATATATATATATATAATTTTTCTCGCCCAGTTTCCTTGGGGGACACAGAAGACCTTGGGTATAGCTCATCTCCATAGGAGGCGTGACACTAAGTGAAAACTGTTAAGCCCCTCCTCCACAGCTATACCCTCAGCCTGGAGAGAGAGAGGCTGCCAGTTTTTGCTTAGTGTCCAAGGAGGCAAGACACTCCCTGCTACTGCAGGGCTGTTTTCTCCTTTGTTGTTTTTAAAAAAAAAAAAAATTTTGATTTTTACTTTTTTATTTTCTTTTGTTCCAGAATACGGGACAACAGAGACGCACTAGACCTCTCTGTTTCTCCCGGGGTTGAGCTGCGCCAGTGCCGGTATCCGCACTGCTGCCTCCCCCACAGAAGGCAAGGTGGACCAGGGCAGCCCAGCTCCCCTGCATCCCGCCAGCGTAAGGGTCGCCCGCACGCCAAGTCCCTCTTCCAGCGTCCTGCCACTACGGTGCCAGTAGCTGAAGGGGCGACCCTGCTGGAACGGACCGAGGGTGAAGACGGCTGTGGTGAGAGAGTGGCTTCTCCAGCCCTACGACCCCCTCCCCCCCACCCCGGTCTCCTGCTTGACTGACCCCCATACTGGTCTGGCCACCCTAGTTTGTTTTATTAGTTCCCTCTCCTCCCCTCCACTATAGGTGCATCCACTGAGGGGTTATGCTGGCGTCCCTATCATGCCGCCCAGGGAGCTGCCTCTCTCCTTGCAGGGTCCCCCATCCCCCCCCTATCGCCTTACCGGTGCGCAGGCATCCCTCCTTGAGACGGCTCAGGGCCTGGGCCCTCTCCTAACTGCTGCGGCGTAGGGCCCTTGTTTCCGGTCCGCGGGGTGGGCTCCCGCGGCCGGCATGACTGCGGTGTTCAGCGGACCCCGGCCGACCGCAGGTGCTCGGAGAGGCTGTCTTCCGGTCGGTCGGGCGCCGCAGAAAGGTTCTATCCCGGGCTCCTTCTTCCGGGCCCCCTGATTCTCCGGCCCGCGGGGTGGGCTCCCGCGGCCGGTATTGTGCATGCGCCGCTTCGCTCCCTCCAGATCCCGGCCGGTACCTCCGGGCACCGCAAACTTTAGGCCCCGGCTTCGCGGCCTACTAGGCCGCAATATTCCGGCCTCGATTGGAGGGGGCGGGCATTCGCAGGCGCGAATTCTTCCCGCCGGAGGTCCCCCCGCCCCCAGGGGATCGCTGCACCGCCCTCAGGTCCGATCTGTATTAACCTCTTGGACGCTGACGGCTGCCATCTGGAGGAGACCCTGGGATGGCTAGCCTCTCAGTGAGGCTGTGCTCTTATATGGTGGCCCCTTCCTGCCTAAAAGAGGCTGTGTTTTACAATAATAAATAGAAAAAAAAAAAAAAAAAATATATATAATAATATTAATAATGAAGTGTGAATATATATCATATATATGAAATATCTGTATTTTATGTTGGCTGCGCAGGATACTGCAGCCTGACCTTAGAGCGCTGGCCGTATGCCTGCCCCTATTCTATAGGTGGCATGTTGCGCTCCGTGGCACTGGCCAGGTATACATGTTTCCCTTTCTAGGCGGACCCTTGCCCTCTCCTGGGGTACGGCGCTGGCCAGGTGCAGGCCGCCTTTTTCTATAGGCAGAATTAGTCGCCCTCTCCAGTCGCGGTGCTGGCCATGTGCATGACCCCCCATTATAGGCGGCATACTGCACTCTCTCTGGCTGCGGGCTGGCCTTGTGCATGACCCCCTTTCTGTAGGCGGAATACTGCCCTTTTACCGCATACGATGCTGACCATGTGCACGACCCCCTTCCATAGGCGGAACGCTGCACTCTCGCTGGATTTGCTACGGCCATATGCGTGACCCCCTTCCATAGGCGGAACGCTGCACTCTCGCTGGATTCGCTACGGCCATATGCATGACCTCCTTCCATAGGCGGAACGCTGCACTCTCGCTGGATTCGCTACGGCCATATGCATGACCTCCTTCCATAGGCGGAACGCTGCACTCTCGCTGGGTTCGCTACGGCCATATGCATGACCTCCTTCCATAGGCGGAACGCTGCACTCTCGCTGGGTTCGCTACGGCCTTATGCATGACCTCCTTCCATAGGCGGAATGCTGCACTCTCGCTGGGTTCGCTACGGCCTTATGCATGACCTCCTTCCATAGGTGGAATGTTGCACTCTCTCTGGCTTCGCTGCTGGTCATACGCATGACCTCCGTCCAAAGGAGGACTGCTGCGCTCTCTCTCTCTGGATTCGCTGCCGGCCATATGCATGACCTCCGTCCATAGGCAGAACGCTGCACTCTCGCTGGATTCGCTGCCGGCCATATGCATGAACCGGCCATGGGCATGACCTCCTTCCATAGGCGGAATGCTGCACTTTCCGGATTCGTTGCCGGCCATACGCATGACCTCCGTCCATAGGCGGAATGCTGCACTCTCTCTGGATTTGCTGCCGGCCATGTGCATGAACTCCTTCCATAGGTGGATTGCTGCACTATCATTGGATTCGCTGCCGGCCATGTGCACGACCCCTTCCTTGGGTGGTGTGCTGCACTCACTGGAATCGCTG
Organism: Bufo gargarizans; assembly: GCF_014858855.1. Taxonomy (NCBI): domain Eukaryota; kingdom Metazoa; phylum Chordata; class Amphibia; order Anura; family Bufonidae; genus Bufo; species Bufo gargarizans. The sequence goes on along the minus strand of NC_058090.1, from coordinate 42,705,818 downwards.
CCAGCAATGAGCATGTATCCTTTCCTCAGGCGGCATACGCACAACACCGCTGACTGTGGTTGTTTTCTCGCCAGTGCGTTGCTGGCCATGTGCATGTCCCGCATCCTTGGCGGGGTGCTTGCATTTTTGCTGGATGCGGTGACGGCCGTGTGCATTACCCCGCCCCTTTCTGGGTGGAATACTGCTCTTTCGCCGGATGTGTTGCGGGCCATACACGGCCCTCCTCATCCATGGGCGAAAAATTTGCACCCTCACGTGACCCATGGCTGTCCGTGATATGCTGTGCGGGATTCTTGCATGTTCTCCTTCATTGTGGAGTAGTTGCACTCTCACAGTATTCGGTGTTAGGTGGGTTATTGCGCACTCGCTTAATGGTTGGATAACCCCGTGCATGTCCCCCTTTCACTGGGCGGACCTCCCTCCTGCGTTCCCGCTGGGTACTGTGCGGCCATGTGATTGGTCACCTTCTGGGCAGACTATGGTATGTTCTACTTCTCTGAAGTTGTTACTGGCCTTGGGCATCCCCCCTTTGGGACGGGCCTTTGCATTCTTACCAGCTACAGTGTTGCCAGATACGTTTCCCCCTTTTCTGGGGGGCCTGCCTGCATTTCCATCGCATGCCATACTGATGTCTTGTGCATAACTCCCTTTCAGGTTGCACTTTGCACTTCCGTTGATACTGTTGGACTCTGTGGCTGATCCCCTTCACTGGGTGTCTATTTTTTTGCGGTGAGCGGTATTTCTGGTGCACTCTGTCCGTTGTTTGGGCCGTGTATGCCTTCTCCTCCCATAGGTGGGTTGGCCTTCTCACTGCTTGCGGGGCTGCTCGTACGTATGCCTCACTTCCTCCTGCGACATTCCCTCTTTTTCTCTTGGGATGTGGTGCTTGTCACGGGCCTTGCGCTCTTCTCTAAAGAGATCATTCTGTCCACCTGTGTAACCCTTGGGTGCTGTCATACAAGCATTAAAAGAATGCCATTGTATTCAAAGGTGTATTCCTTAGATATAGTAGATGGGCTCTACTGCTCTCTACTTCGCCGAGCTGGGTGGTGCTCGTTTCTCTGGTTTGGCCTGTATATTGTGGTCCCGTTGGTCGGCATCCACCATGTCCGTTGGCCTTTCCACCTGGGGAGTGTTCGTGGTTCTTTGATAGGTGCCCTTTCGTTCTCCCGTGCACTCGCTTCCCGGCGCAAGTGGTCACTGGGTCGAGAGTGCCGTTTGCAGTGCCACTCGTTTTCGGCGTTGGCTCTGGCGGGGCTGCTGTTCCCTCGCCTGCTACTGTTTCCTCCTCTTCGGGTGTCGTGCAGTATGAGTCTTTTCTTTTGGCGCCCCCTCCGCGCTTCAGGCTGGTCCGCTACCGGGTTCGGGCCGCTTTTCTCGGGATGGTCACCCAGCTTCTCTTGGGTGCTCGCTTACCCAGGTCCGTAGGACCTCCACCTTGGGTTCTTCAGGGTACTCGCCTTCTGCGTGGCAGTGAACCGGGCGTCTCAGTGAGCGGGGTTCTGCCTTTGAGCTGTCCTATGGCTTCCCTGTTGCCCACTCCTCCTTTCGGTTGGAGGGTGTTATGCCGGCCTCTGTCTCGACTGCCTTTTCTCGCCGGCTCTGCTTGGCTCCCGCTCGGTTCGGCTCGGCTCCCTCCGGTGTGGCTTTTGCCCCGGCCGCGCTTCAGTGGCGGTTCCTTCACTGCCCTCCCATCTGGGGAGAGCTTGGTTGTTCATGTGGATGGTTCTGATGTTCCTCTTGGCCTCGTACTGTCTCCCTTGTTCACTCTGGCTGTAACTTGGGAGGAACCCCCATTCGGTCGAGATTGTCATTAGATCTCCCACACCGGGACTGTAGGACGTCTTCCTGTGGTGGCTACATCGACATGGCCTTTAGCCTGTCTTGTCCTGGCGGTTACTGGGCGGACCCTTCGGTTCCTTTCCGTCTGTCCTTCTGCTCCCCCACTCCGGGTGGTTACAGGACAACGTTGCTCGGGGGCCGACGGGACCAGTTTTTGCCGACCGTACTGCCCGTGTTTCGGGTCTGCGCCTGTTCGCATTGGGTTTTCACCCGCTTGCCCAGGCGACTCTTGCGTGCTCGCTAGTGTTCGCTCCTAATGGTTCTGTCTTTCTCCAGTCCGACCTAGATCTGGGACTGGGACTCTGTTGCTTGAAGTGTCAAGTGTCGGCGCTGTCCTTCCCCTTTCAGCGTTCCCCGGCCCTCTGGGCCTGTCAGGACCCTCTTCCATGGAGCGGCTTTGGGGTTCCCTTGTACTGCCCCTGGGTACCGCCCTGGGCATTGCATACTGGGCTCTTGGCACTCCAGTCTTTCCCTTGGAGCCGTTACAGAAGCTCTCTCTACTCCTTCTGTCCTGTACGGTTATGTTTCCGTAGCCGTCGTGTCTCTGGCGGGTGCCTGGGTGGCGGCCCTTCTTGTTCCGGGCCTTCTCTTTCCTCAGGACAGGGCTGTTCTCCATCCCGTCTCTTCCTTCCTTCTGAAGGTGGTGTTTGTCTTTCATTTTGACGAGGCTTTCGTCCTCCCCTTTCCACCCCCGGGAACGGACTCTTCTTCAGATTTGGGAGTTGTTTGGGCCTTGCGGTTTTTACTTGGAGATCTCCGGCTCTTGTCGACGTTGGGTCACTTGGTTTTCTAGGAGGTCCGCGCAACGGGTTGGTGGCCTCCGGGGTGGCTTTCCTCCGCTTTCTCACTGTGGTTATTGCTGTGGTTACCGCACCAAGGGCAGGGTTCTGCTTTTGGTGTCTCCGTTCATTTCACCAGAGTTGTCGGTGCCTCCTGGGCCGGAGGCATTTGGCTTCGGCCATGCGTCTGTGCGAGGCGGTCACTGGTCTGCCTTACAGCGTTCTACAGGGTGCCTACTCTGGCTTCGGCAGGTGCTGCCTTGGGCCGCCTGGTCTGCGGGCGGCGGTTTCTTGATGCCTTTGGGTGCTTCGCCTTGGTGCTGTGGTCCCTCCCCCTTTTGGACTGCTTTTGAACGTCCCAAGGTCTTCTGTGTCCCCCAAGGAAACTGGGCGAGAAAACGAGATTTTTGTATAACTTACCAGTAAAATCTCTTTCTCGCTCTTTCCTTGGGGGACACAGCACCCACCCATTCTTTGTTTTTCTCTACACGGTTTCCGAGTTGTTTTACCCGTTGGGTAGTTGGCTTGTTGGTTCCACTTTTGGACTTTGCCTTTTTTCACTACTTGGACACGCAACTGGCAGCCTCTCTCTCTCCAGGCTGAGGGTATAGCTGTGGAGGAGGGGCTTAACAGTTTTCACTTAGTGTCACGCCTCCTATGGAGATGAGCTATACCCAAGGTCTTCTGTGTCCCCCAAGGAAAGAGCGAGAAAGAGATTTTACTGGTAAGTTATACAAAAATCTCGTTTTTATTTTATTTTTTTAATGTATTTTACTGTGAGTTAAGTTGAATCAGTAGGCTGTTTTTTTTATTTTATCAGCTTGGGTATACATTAATGTTGATCTGCTTAAACAAATCAGAAAAAAAAACTAACCTACCGGTAATATATCTTTTGCTTTTTATGTTGTCTTCAGCTACAATGATCTGGCTAGTGAAGATGGCAGATGGAGATCCTGGATTTACACACAGTGGGTCAAATAAGCAATCATACAACTCACAAGGTAATGTAGTCTTCATGCTTGTGATAGGATTTATAGTATACAGTATGTGTTGTCTCTGCACGACGATGACAAGGACTTCTCTGCTTTGTATACATAAGTTCAGTTGAACACAACAATGTCCACATTGTGGTAGACTCTTCTGGTGCAAATAGAGACCAAAATACAAAAAAATAAAGCAGTTTCTTCTGTTACATACCTGTCAGATACACTCCTTGATGATGGGACATTCTAAGAATTATTGCAATTGAACTTTTTTTTTTTTAACTCGTTTTATTGAGAATAACAAATGAAAATTGGTACAGTACATACTCGACAATAGCACAATGCATATACATGTATACATATATTCTTCAGTGAAATCGTCCGATACATATGGAATGGGTCACAAAACTCCAGGTACACATTATGAAAGCGGCACAGTTATAAGAAGGATCACAATAGCCCACGTCCAGAAATGAATTACAATACTTCCCCTCTCCCACTCCCCTACATACATGATGAAAACTCAAGGTACATAGAACCGTGGAATTCACGCCGACAGCATATGAGATGGTAATGCAGTAGCTGACGAAGAACACCAAGAGCCCCAAACCTTATCAAATTTCTGGGGACACTTTCTATTACCATACATTATTTTCTCAAACGGCAATATCTGGCTTACCAGAGCTTTCCATTGGCCTACAGTTGACGGTCTGTCCGCCATCCATCGCAGTGCTATGGCCTTCCTGGCTAGGAACAGAGACTCCCTTAAAAAGATGCAGACATATAAGGGGTGGGAATCACAATCCACTACTCCCAAAAGGCAAAGCTTGGGACAGCACTGAATTACCTCTGCAACTAGGGTAGATAAAGTATCCACCACCTTTTTCCAGAATGGTTGTATGTATCGACAGTCCCAAATAAGATGCCAAAAATCCGCGTTAATCTGAGCGCATCTGTGGCATCTCGTGTGGTCTAGTCTACCCATCTTATGTAGCCTGGTAGGTGTCAAGTAACTTCTGTGAAGAATGAACAATTGAATAAGCCTGTTGTTGAGAGCAGGCGACACAGTAGATGGCGCACTCATGGCTTCAGCCCACTCCACATCAGTAATCTGCGTCACCCTTTCCTTCCACCTAGCCTCCACCAGCAAGGGTTTGGATCTTACTTTGAGGTCAAGAAGATGTGTGTAGAGGTTTGAGACCATCCCTCCAGGGCCTTGTGTCTTAAAAATGCCTATTAATGGGTATTTGGAAATACCTTTTGTACTCCCTCGAAACTGGGATTGGACTGCATGTCGTAACTGCAAGAATCTATAGAAGTGAAGCCGCAAAACTCCAAACTTCTCTTGTAACTGAGAAAAAGAATATAGAACGCCCTTCTCATACAAATCCCTCAGTGTGAGTACTCCATAGTCCCTCCAGATAGTCCTCCCTTCACAATGCTGTAGGTGCGGGAACATGGGGTTATTCCATAACTCTATCTCCTCAGGAAGGTCTTGGTATTGCTGGAGCTTCGCAGCTCCCCAAACCTGATGAGCTAACCTATGTATGGGCAGTAGTCGACCCTCTATTACATGTGTGTTTTCTAGAACCGGCCACAAGGTTGACAGGCCCAAATGACACTTCAAGTAATATTCAGAGTTTGGCAAAAGGGACCGTGAAACCCAGGTGGTCAAGAATCTGAGCTGTCCTGCCAAAAAATAGAGAGAGAAATCCGGCAGAGCCGCACCTCCCTGTTGCCAACTCCTCTGCAGGGTGTCAAGGGCTAGCTTCCTTCTCTCCTTCCCCCACACAAACCTCGCTATGGCAGAGTGTAGCCTCACAAAAAAGCTCTTCGGAACTGGAGTGCATGCATGTCCTAGTAAATATAATGCTTTGGGTAAGAGAATCATCTTGACAAGGTTCACCCTGCCCATTATAGATAAAGGCAGCAAAGTCCAGGACCTGAATTTATCTGCAGCATAAGACTCGATGGGAACAATGTTAAGTTGGTGTGACAGTGCAGTGTCCCTGGTAATAATAACTCCTAGGTACTTGAAATGCTCCACCACCTTAAGATTGTGATATACAGGGGGCCACCCCGGAGACCATAGAGGAATCGGCCGAGATTTGGCCCAATTAATACGCAAACCAGAAAAGTCTCCAAACCTATTAATCAGGTCAATCGCCCGTGGCAAGGACAAATCTACCGAGTCCATAAACAGAATAAGATCGTCCGCATACAGCCCCAGTCTATCCTCTCTGCCTCCCATCGACACCCCTTTATAGATGTCATCCTGACGTATTCTAATGGCCAAATGTTCAATAGCTACTGCAAAGAGCAGCGGGGATAGGGGGCATCCCTGCCGAGTACCCCTGTGCAAGGGAAAAGTAGAGGACAGGGAGCCACTGACCATGATATTAGCAGTAGGTCGGTGATAAAGCACCTTTAGCCATCTGACAAAGGTAGGACCAAAGCCAAAACATTCCAGGACATTCAATAAAAACTCCCACTCAATTGAATCGAATGCCTTGGCCGTGTCAAGAGAAGCCAAGGCCCACTGTCTGCCGTCTAAGCATCCCACCTGCGCTATCACCTGAGCACGTCTAATATTGCTTGATGTGGAGCGGCCCGGTATAAATCCAGATTGATCCACATGAACAATTGAGCCAATCACCTTGTTCAATCTATTTGCAAAAATCTTAGTTAAGATTTTATAATCTAGATTCAACAATGATATCGGGCGATAAGACCCACACTCCAAGGGGTTTTTATCTGGTTTTAGGAGGACCACAATAGAAGCGTCATATAGCGTATCTGGTAATTGACCCCTTTCCAGAGAGGCGACATACATCTTACGCAATTGAGGCCCCAAGATGTCCTCGTACTTAGCATATACCTCCAGGGGAATGCCGTCTGGGCCTGGGGACTTTCCCAGGTTCAAGCCTTTAATCGCAGCAATTACTTCCTCTAATGTTATCTCTTCGTCAAGAAGCCCCCTATCCAAGGGGGATAATTGAGGATGAGCCATCTCCCCCAGGTATGATCGTAAATCCGACAAGGCATACTGGTGTCTTGATGAGTACAGCTCACTATAAAATTCCTTAAACCTGGTCAATATTCCCCCTGGATCCTCTGCCACATTTCCGTCCTCAGTCTGGATGCGAATGATCGGGGGAGCCATAGTATTACGCCTGACCACCTGTGCTAGGAGCTTCCCTGTCCTACTACCCTGCTCAAAAGCTTGTTGCTTAATAAAGAAAAACCTGCGATCGCTCTTCTCTTGCAAATACATCATGTACTTCCTGCCTCTCTGCATCCATTCTAGTCTATTCGCCTCAGAGGGATCAGTAACGTATGCATTCTCAGCTGCCTTGCATAGCGCACCCAGCTCTTCCTCCTCAAGTCTCCCAGTCTTCTTAATGTATGATATGGATGACTTGATACATCCCCTCAGAAAGGCTTTCAGGGTATCCCACAGTATAAGAGCATCGCTATCTCCCACTGAATTAAGATCTAGGAACACCCTCAACTGATCAGGTATACGGTCAGTCATGCCCATTAATGACAGCCAAAATGGGTGTATGCGAATACCGTGGCTACGGGGCCCCCCCCATCAGAAGAGACCAATGTCCCCACCATGGGCGCATGATCAGACGGTCCCTGAGGCACATATCTAACATCTGAAATTGCGTGACACACTTGCACATCGCATAGCATATAATCAATACGAGATGGCGCCCCCCTGGAAGGCGTGAAACAGGAGAACTCTCTGACAGACGGGTTTCTCTCCCTCCACACATCCAACCATCCCAGTTCAGAAATAAAGCGTTTAAGGCGCGTATCGCCCGCACGTACACCTTCTGCATGGGGGCTGGCCCGGAACCTATCTAATGACTTATCACCCACCAAATTAAGATCCCCCATACACAGTACCCCGGCCAATGGGAATTGAGCTGCGAAACCCGCCGCGGCTTGCAAAACAGAAAGACCAGCGGGAGGAGGTATATAAACACCAAGCACTACATAAGGCATACCATTCAAATGCGCATACACAAACACATACTGGCCTTCAGGATCTATCACTTCCCGGTGCACCTCCCACCTGACCAACCGATGAACCAGCAAGGACACACCCCTAGAGTATGACGTGCCAAAAGAACTGCTAGTCCACTGCACCCACGGTTTTCGCAGCCTGCCCTCAGTTTCCGCTGTAACATGAGTCTCCTGAAGGCACAGTATATGCGGAGAATATGTACGGATATGCGCAAACACCGCCATCCGCTTCCTAGGACCTCCCAGACCACGCACATTCCAGGACATACACGTCACAGATGCCATTTGTTCTGTATAAAGATCATTGAATAGAATGTACCATGGATCCCACGAACATATGCACTAAACCTATCACAGCAGTGTATATCATAGCAATACATAGAGCACCAATTGACATAGAAACATTCAAACCAAGAACCAAACATTAAATCCCAGCGAACCGGGTAGTAAAGAAATCTGAAGCATGGAACATTTGTGACCATGGTAGTGGGGGACCTGCACAGTGTAGTGATGAAATATACAAGTGCAGGTAAAACAGCAAGCTCCCATAATCAATTACAAGCATGGTCATACATTTATCACAGTGTAAACTAAACCTGAGGCACATGTTAGACAGACCCACGAGTCTCTCACCCCCGTCGGCCGTCCTGTATAATGCTCATGAGGTAGTCCAGTGGAATCCCCGCCGCACAAAATGGGGAAAAACAGATGGTGATCAAGTCCTGGCCAGAATCAGAAAACAAACACCACCACTCCCAGTACAACTTCACCTCATCTTTGGGGCGCATTCCGGGGCCTCACTAGGAGCCAGTCCTCGGCCTCCCTAGGGTTGTTGAAGAAATGCGATTTCCCGCCATCTAGGACCCTCAAACGGGCCGGATAGGCCATGGAGTATTGTAAATCCAGATCCCGCAAGCGCTTCTTGATCGATGTAAAGGTAGCCCTTTTCTTTTGTAGCTCCGCTGAGAAATCCGGATACAAGGAAATGTTGGCAGATCCCAAAGTGATGGTTTGTTTGACTCTCGCTTTAGAGAGTATAAGATCACGATCCCGCCAGTTGAGCATGTGGGCAAGGAGCGGTCTTGCGGAAGCTCCAGGTGGAGGCATCCGAGCAGGGACCCGGTGGGCTCTCTCCACCGCATAGGCCTTCGAAAATGAAGCGTCCGGGAACGTCGATTTGAACCACCCTTCTATAAACGTGGCAGGATCGGATCCCTCAGACCGCTCAGGCATTCCCAATATACGTATGTTGTTTCTTCTGGAGCGGTTCTCCAGGTCATCGCATTTCTGGCGCCACATTTTAACCGCTCCTTCCACAGCAGTCATCCTAGCCGCCAGGGGTCTGGTGGTATCTTCCAGCTCAGACACCCTCTCCTCAGTGAGACGAACCCGCTCTCTCAATTGCTGAACGTCATGGCGCAAGAGGCCTAGGTCCACTCTGACCTCCTCTATCTTGCCCGTAAGTGACGACTGGCAACCCACGATAGCCGCCATCAGCTGACTGTGAGAGGATTGCAGGGTAATTTCGGGTTCCTCCTCCGTCTCCGCCGCTGGGGCTTGTCCAGCTTGCCCCCTGGTGAGCGGTGCACGAGGAGAAGAGGTGGCGGCGGCGCCAGGCTGTGACTCTTGGCGGGCAAATTCTTTCAAGCGATCCGCCGCTTGCTGTGCCTTGCTGGGACCCATGGCCAAGTTCTGCTGCCTCCGGGGATTCCACAGCTCAGGTTAGATCGAAAATAGCTGTATTACCAGCTCAGGATTGCTCAGGATGAAGTTATGGAGCCGGAGCCGCTCTCAGACACGTCCGGCCATGTCGGCAGTTGGCCACGCCCCCCTGCAATTGAACTTTAGTTCTCTCCTTTAAAAGGAATTGCCCCGTGGTCACATTCTGGAGTGTACATCATTTATTGAAAGCATGTCATAAAAAAAATGCAGTGACTTCTTACTGTACTGAATTATTGTCTAAAGATTTCCGAACATATTCGCAAAGATGAATACTATTTCCATGTGGACATTGGTTTCCAGAGCTCCAAACATTAATGTATATAATAATAATCTTTTATTAGCATTAACCTATTCTGTGTGTTATCCATTACGGTCCAATAGTAAATGCAGTGCAACGATCTTTGCTTTTATTGATCTATACTAGTAATTGTATAATCTTGTGTTCTCACGATGGGGCAAAGGATATGGGGTTGACATGGACCATCTAAATAGCTAAAACCCGACATGAACTAGGATTTAACTAAATCAATGCTTTGCCGCTTTCTCAGCATAATCCCACATATATGAAAGACCTAAAATGACAACTGTATACACACACAAACATGCTCGCACTACAGCATTCATGTTAAGGAGGCAGAAGGCCAGATTCCATGGATAGAGGCCTACACTTTAGTTGTACATTTTATATGTCTCAGTTTCTGTATTTGACTATGTTTTGTAGGCTCTGTTTATGGTAGTTTCATATTTTTTTTTTTATCCATGTATCTCTCAAAGTGCCAGTAGAGTCAGGTGTGAACGCTGCTTCGCCAGATAATGGAGGGTTCGATGCTGACTGGGAAGAAGAAAGGGATGCCAGAATTGGCCCAATTGACTCTACTGCTGAGTCACGAGCAGTTGTGCAAGCTCTGCCTAGTAATGCACCTCCAAGTGAAGACCCTGAAGAGCGTAAGTATTTAGTTTTTACTATCCGTGACAGCAAGTGAGAAATTAAGGCTACCTAAGTCGCTGTGTAATGCTACATACTAAATTTGATTCTTGTAGCTCATGGAGCGCTATACATTGTAGGAGTGTCTCTGCATTGGTTGGGATACCACAATTTTTAGAGCTTAGTGGGTGTTCCCTGTAGAGCAGGCTCTTTTTCTTTCTTCCCCTTCCTTCTCCCCTCGGTTTAAAGGGTAACTGTTGTCATATTTATTTTATTACTAGTTTATTAGAGCTAGGCATGTATACCTGAGTTAGTCTGTCAATGATTGTCAAAAGATCTGTAGCTACCTTATAATAACAGCTTTCATTAATGTCCCCTGTCCCTTTCCACTACTCCCTTAAGACAGTTGCTAGGGCTTTTCTGTCTCTGCTAAGAAGACAGAGGGGCGGTCCTTCACACTGCATGCCTGCATTAGGCTTCAGAGTGAGGAGGCGTGTCTCTCAGTAATCCAATCTGTTTGGCTGGCAGGGAGCTGCTGGCTACAGCAAGTGTATATGGAAAGTGAGGGAAAGCAGTTTTGGCCTCAGAACTGGCAGAGGAGCCGTCTTGAGAAGGTCCTCATATTGTAAATGTTTAAACAGCTGTAACTAAGGGAAAAACTTAAGGAAAACAGCGGTATGTGAAGAAACTAAAGATTGCTTTATGCATAATGCTGTTGCAGCAGTAACATATGCTAAAATTGATGTTTTTGATGAAAACATGAGTTACCCTTTAGGGGTTTTACAGGATTTTTATACTGATGAACTATCCTCAGCCTAGTAAAAGCAGAGAAAAGGCTGCAGCGCTCTCCTGTCTTCTCTGACAGCTGTTTTTGATTAAAGAACAGCTTAACCCCTTCCATACCTGCAGAGTACATGTACTGCGTAGCCGGCAGGGAGTTCCGGAACTGCTCTGTACATGTACAGTGCACTAATTGAGTGGGCACAGGAGCTGTGCTTGCCCCTGTGGTAACCACCAGCATTGGTGTAAACTCTGATGCCAGCAGTTTAAAGGGGTTTTCCGAGATTTTAATACTAATGACCTATCCTGATTAGCGTTGCACCGGGTATCGAATTATCGATACCTAAATGATACTTTTGTACTGGTATCGATTCTCAGCGCGCGCCTTGTTCTCACAGCAGCACAGGGAAGAAGGAGGCAGTCTCTCCCTCCCCCCTGTGCTGCTGCTGCCACCAATTAGGAGAGAGAGGGGCGGGGGAGGGGAGGAGCTGTGGCCACTGCGCCACCAATGAAGATAAGTAAGAGGCTGGTGCCGTCAGCAGAATCGCATAGCCGCCACCCTACCTCTATGACAAGGCGCTGCGATCAGCGGCAGTTAACCCCTCAGGTGCCGCACCTGAGGGCTTAACTGCCGCTAATCGCAGCTCCCTGTCAAAGAGTGATCAGTCATGTATGTGGGAGGAGTTAGGGGAACACAGGCTCCATGTAGGACTGTGCTGGTGGAGAATGCAGAGGTACTTTATGTATGGAAGGTGTGTTTAAAGCAGGGCTATGGAGGTGTAACCAGTCTATTGTACAGTTTTGTGTGTGTACTGTGCACACAGTAGTTCTATCTGTGTAATGGACATGTTGCAGAGCTGTGTGTGCAATGTGTATATAGTAAACTATCTGTGTAATGGGCAAGCGGTAGAGCTGTGTATGTAATATGTATACAGTAGGTGGGCGCCGTGTATGGCAGCAGTGGTCTTATGTTTAGTGGATGATGTTGGATAAATGTAAAATTGTCTGCATTTATTTCTGCATGGGAGACTAGCAATGGTTTCCCTGCAGAAATATCAGCCTCAAAACATTGTGTCCTATGCATTATATATATGAATTACCGCAAAGTTCATACTCCTCCGCAGCTAAAAATAGGATGAGTATTTTTACTCTTCTGGAAAAAATGTAGTGCGACCTCTGGTCCCCTCCCCTCCTCATTGGTGGCAGTGGCAGCTTCCGATCGGAGCCCCAGCAGTGAAGTCGCGGAGCTCCGATCGGTTACCATGGCAGCCAGGACGCTGCTGAAGCCTTCCATGGTAAGCTCCCTGCTGCTGTGTGTACTATGCACAGGGCAGCAGGGAGAGTGTAACGTCCTATTCACCCTGATAGAGCTCAATTAGGGGGAAATAGGACAAGGGATTAAAAGATCCCAGGTTCAAGTCCCTAAGGGAAGAAATGGTTACTAAATTAAAAGTAAAAAAAAAAGGATGGCAGAAGAGGAGCCTGGGAACTGATGGATATGAATTCCATGTCGGCAGATGTTTTATTTGTACTCCTGATAAGGTGAAGTTTTTTTTGTCCCCCTGAGAGTTCATTAAACTAGATTTATCTTAATTTACTTGTATTTTAAGCAGTTTTTTAATAAAGATTTTCAGAAATTGACCATTAATTGCTGTATAAGTATGAAATTTATGTATTAGAATCCACCCTACATACATTCTCAGTTCTGCAATGCAACATTGTGATTTTGCACAGTATGCGATGTGGAAGCTGTTGATTGCTGGGTAAAGGACTGGGGAACCTATGTATAGCGATAGCTTTAAGTCTGCTATCCCACACCCAACTGTGCTATGAAGCAAGTTTGTCTAATATGATTAGGCGTGTGAAGTCATATTTTTATCACAGTTTTTCCCTATAGGCAATGTAATGAGATTCCTTATGTGCTGTTACATAGCCCCCAGCACACTTCTCAGGAATGTGCAGAAGGTCTGCGCAAACACAGCATAGCCGCTCTATGAGCAGCACAGTCGCATATCTATTCCATCTTGCTCTGCAGGTGTCCTGGGTAGCCGGCAGGGAGTTCCGGAACTGCACTGTACATGTACAGCACGCTAATCGGGTGAGCGCAGGAGCTGTGTTTGCCCCTGTGGTAACCACTGGCATTGATGTAAACTGTCGGCATACTTATGACCTATCCTCTGAATTAGACTTGAGAGAATCGACCTTCAGATCATAGATTCGAAGTTGATTCGTTCAAATACTTCCATTTTAATGCTGTTTCCATACAGCATTTAGAATATTGGCTCCGCGGAGCCAAAGTTCTTCTCAACCTGAAGTCTCTCGTGACTTCGGGCGTAACTGAGCCAATGCATTTTAATGCAGTACGGAAACGGCATTAAAGTCGAAGTATTTGAACAGCCATTTTTTTGTCACCTTGCCTCCCAAAAATATCAAGCAATCAACTAAGTTGCATGTACTCTACAATGGTACCAATATAAAACGTCACCTCATCCTGCAAAAAAGGGAGCTCTTATACAAGACCATCACCAGAAAAAAATAATAATAATGATTATATTGTGTAAAACCAAAAAAGAAAACAGACTTATTAGGAATCACTTGTCACGCTCATGTGTGTGGGAGGAAAACACCACAGCGAGCATAGGAGGGAAAGGGGATACCGGAATAAGGCCTGGAAACTCGGGTGGGAAGATGGACACCTCCTAGAGGAAACCCGAACTCCAGTCCTGACAAACTACCAGTATGAACAGGCCCCAAAGGTAGGCAAGTTCATACATGGGATACCTAGAATCCTCTCTCACCCTATAGGACCCTGGAACTAATGTCAGGACTGAGTCTACCTGTGCCTCCAAAGGGAAGGACGAACAGGAGTCTCCCTCAGGCCTAATGACAAACGACAGGGAAAGGCCACACACATATTATAATATATATATATTCAATAAGGCTTTGGGAGAAACAGCAATAAATAGAGAAGGTAAAATTACCACAATAGCCACACCTGGGGAAAGAAGGTGTGGCAAGCACCAGAAACAACACAGACATCATTTTATCCAAAAGGAAAATATTTCTGATTAAACCACGCGTTGCCAGTCTCACAGATCTCCTGCCACCTGTTGCGGGTATGTGTCGGTACGTCCGTGACATCACTGCATCCGTAACGACCTGACTGGGCACACCATATTGGGCACTGAAATGCGATCTGTGGAAAAACTCAATTTTCATTTTGCACGTTCCACTGCACTTTAGTTTTTGTAAATTACTTAAAGGCAACCTGTCACCAGTTTTATGGTGTCCTAACTAAGGGCAACATAAATAAGTGACTGATTCGCTTAGCAAAATGTTGGGTCACTTTCTTTAATTGACCCAGTCAAACTGCCAACATCTTGTATTGAAAAGCTCCAGCTGATAATGACGAGTCATGAATATTCATGAGCTCCTGACTCTCCCCGCCCACCTGCTGCTGAGTGACAGTTTGTTTCCATAAGAATCAGCAGCAGGTGGGCGGGGAGTGGCTATAGCTCTGAATTAAATATACGCTGGACTCGACCTCACGCCGGACTCGAATCAGCTCATTAGCATGCGGCATCTTTGTGTGTATATTATGAGGTAACCATCTGTCACACCAGTAAGTGAATACATCTAAGGCACTTTTTAGTAGTTAATGATTGTATATAATTAGTTAGATTATAATCAAATATCCACATGACAGGTTCCCTTTAAATTTAGGAGCCGAGTTTACAAAATGGGGTCACTTCTCGGATTCCATTTATTGTTTCACCCGAGAGCCTCAACAGTTGTCAGCACAGGCTACATAAATCATCACATTGTGCCACATGGTGCTCTTTCTCTTCTGAACCCTGCAGTGTGCCCAAACATCAGTTTATTACCACATAGGAGGTATTGTCGTTCTTGAGAAACATTGGGTTGCTTTTTCTCCTATTAGCACTAAACTACATATAATTGAAATACAATGTAATTTTTTATTTCACGTCCCATCATTCTCCTTAAAACATTTTGTGAAACACCTGTGGGGGAAAGCCAATCTCTGCACCTTTAAGTGCATGCCTTTAAGTACATAGTTTCCAAAATGGGGTAACTTTTTGGTGTTTAACACAGTACTCTGCAAATGTGACATGGCACCTGAGACCCATCCCAGCAAAATCTGCCCTTCAAAAATCAAAGAATGCTCCTTCCCTTCTGAATCCTTCCTACAACCACGTATTCAGGATAACAAATTGTGGGGAGCTTTTTCTCCTGTTTCGTACCTTGTAAAAACAAACAAAAAATGTGGGGCTAAAGCAATATTGTAATGAAGAAAATGTAATTTTTCCTTTTTACAGACAAGTTTCTCTAAATTCTATAAAACTTATGTTAGTTCAAAATTATTTGTGGGGTGTAGTTTTCAAAATACGGTCACATTTGAGATGTTTCTACTGTAAGGGTTCCACAGATTCTCTTCAAATGGGACAAGGCACTTAAAAACCATTCCAGCAAGATCTCCAAAAACCATGTGGGTGCTGCTTCACTTCTGGACCCTGCCGTGTGCCCATATAGCAGTTCTCCACCACATATGGAATGTTTCTGTTAATTGCAGAATGAGAGTAAACAATAATTTGTTGTTTTTACTATTTCACCTTCATTTAGTATTAAAGGGGCTGTCCGCATTATTTAAATTGATGACCTATCCTCAGGACACCCAGCACCCCCATTGATCAGCTGTTTTGAAGAGAAGGCCACACTCCTGCGAGCACTGCCTTCTCTTCATTGTTTACCTGCTCGCCGACGCAACCACAGTGGTGAGCAGTGTAATTATACATAAGCCGTCCCATTCACTTCAAAGGGACGGCCTATTCCTATACAGTTGAATAGGAATGCGCGCCCCATTGAAACAAATGGGGTGGCTTCTTGTAGTTACACCTGCTCCCCGATGCGGTTGCGATGGCGAGCATGTAAAGAATAAAGTAAATGCAGAGCTGGCAGGAGTGTGGCCTTCTCTTCAAACAGCTGATCGGCAGGGGTGCCAATCTGCTATTTATGACCTACGAGGATAGATCACCAATATGAATAAAGCGGACAGACAATCCCTTTAATTCCTGTGGAACACCCAAGAATTAACAAGGTTTTCTAAAATCAGTTTTGAATAGTTTGAGTGGTGTAGTCTCTAAAATGGGGTCATTTATGGGTGGTTACTATTATGTAAACCCCTCAAAGTCACTTCAGAACTGAACTGGTCCTTAAAGTCAGTTTTGGAAATTTTCGGGAAAATTTGAAAAATGGCACCTTTAAAAGCTAAGAAATTCAAATTTAGAAAACTGCTAATTTTTCAAAGATTTTCAGTAAAGTTTGGATTTTTTTTAAATAAAGGTAAAAAATGACCACTATCGTAGAGTACAATGTTAATCTCAGAATGGCTTGGATAAGATTCCAAAGTTGTTACCGTGTAAAACAGGTGTAGAAAATGGTAAATGAGATGGGCTGCCCACGCCACCTCCACAATTTTAGAACTGGCGTGAGCAGGGACAAGTCGCAGATAGTGGCGCAACAGTTAGACATCTGCGCCTTTAAATACGGCTAATGTAGGGGTATTTCAGATTAGTAATTGACCCTCTTAGTGACCATATAAAGAGAAATTAATATTTTGTTCTGAGTTTTTGCAGGGAATTGCATGTGCAAGCTCTATGACCTACTACATCATGGATGTCAAACTCATGGCCCTCCAGATGTTGCAAAACTACAACTCCCATCATTCCCTGATAGCTGTAGTATGCCCAGGCATGATGGGAGTTGTAGTTTTGCAACAGCTGGAGGGCCACGAGTTTGACATCCCTGTACTACATGGTTCATGTGAGTTTGAGAGTGGGCCAGTTAGGCTTTTCCATCTCTACCTTTTACTATGAAATGGCAGACTGTGGAGCACAGTGACCCTTTCATACCATTAAAGACTGTCTTCTTGCAGCTCTGTGTGCACCCTTCCTATTCACTCGCCACAAGAGTTTTCGAAAGAACCCCACAGATTTCCACCCTCCACCTATGCTTTAGCGCAGCGAGCTATTGATCTTGCATTGGATAGGGCATGTCTGGAAGAATCCTTTTTTTTTTTTTTTTTTTTCCTAACCAGTAGAGGTCCGCTGCTAATAGTAAATAAGATTCTGCTGCAAATAACTGCACATTGAATTAGTGGTTATTCACTAGATATTACTGACGTCAGATCACTTGGAGGTTTGAGGCCCTGAAGTGCTGACAACTGGCGACTACCAAAGTGTTCACCTGAAGAATTAATAGGTTAATAATGTGGTCACACAAACTTTGGCTGTGCGATCGTCGTGGTTGTGAATTCTGGTGGGAAGATGCACAAGATCACTACACTTGTGAATTCTTCCAGTAGGTAAAGTTTTCAGAGAATGGAAAGTGAGACAAGCGGCAGGGACAGAGTGAGATGCTTATGGTGGTAAGTGGTAACCACACGATGCTTGAATCCCTTCTCCAAATTTTTGTGTGTCGATGTTGCTAAAGTATATTAGGGAATTATAATGCTATTCACTAATATGAAAAAAAAACACAGCAGGATTGTATAAATTAAAGGGAACCTGTCACCGGGATTTTGTGTATAGAGCCGAGCACATGGATTGCTAGATGGCCGCTAGCACATCCGCAATATCCAGTCCCCATAGCTCTGTGTGCTTTTATTGTGTAAAAAACCCGATGTGATACATATGCAAATTACCCTGAGATGAGTCCTGTCCCTGACTCATCTCACGTACAGGACTCATCTCAGGTTAATTTGCATATGTATCACATCGGGTTTTTTTACACAATAAAAGCACACAGAGCTATGGGGACTGGATATTGCGGATGTGCTAGCGGCCATCTAGCAATCCATGTGCTCGGCTCTATACACAAAATCCTGGTGACAGGTTCCCTTTAAAGTTTAATTTTAACAGATGAGTTGTCTTGGCGTGCTTGGACTAAGGATATATTGCATTTTCTTGCACACTTGAGTTGTGGACACATAAGGCCCTTCTACACGCCCTGACAGAGCAATTGTCTGCTGACAAACCAGGACTTTTTAGTTTGTTCATTTGTCGGGTGAATGGCAGCACGTTTGCTCTGGCCAGTTTTTGTGAACGAGCAGCCGTACGTGTAAAGGGGCCTTAAAGGGGTTTTCTCACTTCAGCAAATGGCATTTATCATGTAGTGAAAGTTGATACAAGCCACTTGTTAATGTATTGTGATTATTCATATTGCTTCCTTTGCTGGCTAGACTCATTTTTCCATCACATTATACACGTCTCGTTTCTATGGTTACAACCACCCTAAAATCCAGGATTGTTGGCTGTGCTTGCACACTATAGGAAAATGTGCTTCCTTTGTGTGTTCCTATGGTGCTGGCCACCAGAGGTACCAGTGCTGTTTCCTATAGTGTGCAAGCACGGCCACCGATGCTGGATTGCAAGGTGCTCTTAACCATGGAAGTGAGAAGTGTATAATGTGATGGAAAAATGAGTCTAGCCACCAAACGAAGCAATATGAATAATATTATCACATTAGTAAATGCCTTTCTCTACTTGATACATGCCACTTGCTGAAGTGAGAAAACCCCTTTTAATGTAAAAAATAAAAACTAGAAACATTACATTCTGTTTTGTCCCGTAGTACAAAAAAATAACTGTCCTGTATGTTTTTGAGCTGACATCCATTTTATGTTCCCCTAATGGCGCTTGTGGTCAGATTTGTACGTGACAGTTTTTTTATTTTTTTTTTTCCCCCAGAAGTCCTCAGATTGACCAGTTGTAATTTTTGTACTTCCTGTTAATTTCTAGGTTTATTACCTGTTTTTAAAAGCTCAAAATATAAAATGCTTTGGTCCTCCCGGACCTTGGTGACCCATATTGCAGGATCAGTTTGAGGACAAAAATATTAGTTGAAGCTGAAGAGATGTGGAGCAGGAGCAGTTCTTACTCATTGTCTCTTCGACTGCAGCTGATATTTCTGTCCTCAATCTGATCCTGCAGTACATGTGACCAAGGTCCAGGAGGACTGAAGCGTCCGATATTTTTAATTAGTGTCACTACCATTTACCCATTTCATGGTTATTATGATCTCGCCATAAATTCTTCTTGCATTTGCTTTGGAGTGTCATAGATTTCTCCCAATTTTCTGTTACGACTGCAGATCTAGAGATCCTTCCAACAGGCCACTAGCGTTTTATTGTAGTGCCAAGCGTAACATTCCTAGTACCCCTTTAAATGAACACAAAAAAACAAATCTTTATCCCAACTATAAGGATCCATTGAGTCTGACATACTGTATTTTAGCTGCGACGCGTGACCTTCAGTTGCACTTGGCTTCGTGCCCTACCCTTACAGCGACATCTGTTTAGAGCTGACATTTTCTGTAGTATTCGATGTGAACGTGCAGCTGTAAAATGTTGTCTTAGAAAGTATAGAGCAAATACGACAAGATGAACATTTTTTTTCTTTCCTCTTTTTTCGTTAGAATGGTTATTTCAAACTGTTGATTAAATTGCAGTTTTGATCTAGATATATATTTTTTTCTTTTTTTTATCTTTCAGGGGGTGTGAAACTTGGACTTGGAGACTTCATCTTCTACAGTGTCCTTGTAGGAAAAGCTTCAGCCACAGCCAGTGGGGACTGGAATACGACCCTGGCATGTTTTGTTGCCATACTGATTGTGAGTAAAATTTCCTGTTTTTGTTGTTGTTGTTTCTTTAGTTGTTTGTTTGTTTTTTTTTGGTTTTTTTTAAATACACACCCACCCATGCTGATTCTCATTCAAGCCGATGTGTAATAATTCCCATCTCAGGTTGGTCCTGTCCCTTTTCTTTATGAATTTATGAATAGTTCTAATTTGTGCAAAGCACTCATTTATCGGGGTCTGCATAGTTTGCAAACAAGAAGGGAGAACCACTGTGCTTTCTAGGGAGAAAAAGCCTTCGTCAACCACCTTCATGGTGGCATATGATCATGAGAACCAACCCCAGGAGAGGGAACCTACCGTATTTTACTATGAGGCCCATTCTACTCTGCAAGCCCTCTGTTTATTATTTAGTTTACTCGCCTATATAGCGCTGACGTATTTTGCAGCATGTTACAGACATTATCATCACATTCTGTTCCCAGTGGGTCTCGCAGTCTAAATTCTGTATGCCCTTGAGGTGTGGAAGGAAACCAGAATCCCCAGAGGAAACACACGTAAACACAGGGAGAACATACAAACTCCTTGCAGATGTTGATTTGAACTTAGGACCCCAGCGCTGCAGGGCACCATTGTTAACCACTGAGCCACCATGGCCATTTATGTTTTCCTGTAAATACCTTTAGAGCTTAAAGGGAATGTGTCATTAGAACATGACCTATTGTTTTTAAAGAACTTTTGGTAGTTATGGAAAATAAAAGTCACTAGAGTTAAACAAAAAACATAAACTCCTTCACTAAGCCTAATAATAGGCGCCACTTCTTGGTCTGTACAGATCACTTTACTGCAGTTATCGGGTTAACTTTACATCCTCATTATATTACCTCTGTATACAGACAACACAGGATCCACCATTCACAATAGGTGACATCACAGCTTATCAAGTCCCTTCTGACCTCTGCGCAGGTCACAGATCACTCCTAGAAAACTCTCCCATAGAAGTCAATGAGGTCCCCTCCTGACCATTGTGTCTATGGGACCTGCCGTAAAGCAATTTTTTAAAATGCTCTCTAAATACGGTTCAGGCAAGATGGCCGCCCCCATAAATCATGTTCAGGAAATATATTTTTAAAAAATCTGTCATCAGAAAATATGCACAGATTAGAAAAAAAGGAGATGTGTCTGGATTTAACTGTCAGATAACCTTTTTGGTGACACATTTCCTTTAAGGGTGGGAATTGACTTTTTGGGCACACAAGCTGGCCCTGGGATCTAAACTGATAGCGTAGCCTGTTCCAACTGATATTTGCACCTTACTATATGGCCAGTACCTTCGTCCAACCATTCTATAATGCTTTATTCATGAATACTTCCCCCCCCCCCCCCAGGCAGAACACCGTTGAATCTCAATATTTGATGGTGGGTGACAATGAAAGTTGGTTTATAACGCTGATTTAATGATGCTGTTTTTACAGGGCCTGTGCCTTACCCTATTACTCCTTGCCATCTTCAAGAAGGCATTGCCTGCACTTCCGATCTCCATTACATTTGGACTTGTTTTCTACTTCGCCACAGACAACTTGTTGCAGCCTTTTATGGATCAGTTGGCTTTCCATCAATTTTATATTTGAGCTCCAGACAGCTTATTTTTTCTGTTTCGGACGTTTGTTTCCGTCAGCGTGACTGTTCATGGATGCAAGCAAGGGAAGCGTTTTGCTTTTCTGGTTGTTTATTTTCCCAAGTCGAATGTTTTGAGTAGTTACTCCCTTTGTGCTGAGACAGCACCGAACCTGTGTACTGTTTGTATGGTTGTTTTTGGACAGTTTTCATCCAGTAATCAAACTTAAATCTAATATGACCAAAGGTTTTCAGAAGGATGGCATTTCTTTACCAGCAAAACAAAAAACAAAAAAAAAAAAAAAAACATTTCAAGGAGTCTTTCGAGGCAACGCGAGAAATCCTTTCCCATGTAATATGGGCTGTTTCCAGAAAAGTGAGAAACGTCTTCAGTGACAAGATAAAAGGGAAGACCAAAGGATGGTAAAATGGTGTGAACACCGTTCCGAGGATTTTTAGTTTATTTCCTTCCACAAGTACAAAAGGCCGAAAGTGGTGGCTGAAGTTCCCACTGTGTGAATTGCAAATACTTTAATTTAAAGCAATACGCTCTAGAACAAATATGATCTTCCTGTAGTAAACTCTATTGGAGGACACCAATACTTTAAGGTGAATGTCTGGCTCAATCATTATTTTTTTTTCTCATGCAAAGTCAACTGGGAGAAATGCTATCTTATACTGTCTGTGCTTATGTTATGACCCTTTAAGAAATATACCTCGTTTTACTGTACTTTCCTACAGGAGAGATGTCGTAGTACAGCACAGCAAGGGGGAAAAATAAAAATGCATGATTTTGTTTTCTTTTGTATGCTATAAATGCAAGGTTTTTTTTTTTATTGTTTTTGTTTGATTACACTGTTTATTGGTACATAGTCACTACTGAAATCCCTGGCAGAAGTTTAGCTGCAAGCTCTTTACGCAGCATGATGGCATCTGGGAAATGGGGATTGTAAAAGTAAAACCAGATCTTGGATCATCTCCTCCCGTTGCAGATGCTGTGGGAGCGGTTCTGATGCAGACTTTACTCTCCAGCTTCTCAAAACTACTGTTTGCCTTCGTGCTTTTCATCACTTTGACTGCGTTTTAAAGCGTGACACTGGAGAATATGAACGAAATTTTCAACAGTTTGTCTTGTACAGCCTTCAGTTTCACTGCATTTGCAGACTTTTCCTTCTCCCTCTCAGTGAATTCCGTTGGAGAGCTGCTATGATGACTCGATCTGCAGCCCTTATCTCTTCATGTCTGACAGCTCATAAACAGTTAAGCTAAACTCTTGTCACACTGTTAGGAATTTAGCTTACATGAGCAATTGGAAAAATTGTTTAGCCCAAGATAAATAGAATGCAAAAGTAACACAAAATTGTTCCCAAACGTGACCTTAGCCTTTAAAGGGGTTTTCCGACACTTTGGATCTGATGACCCATCCTCTTGATAGGTTATCAGTATCTGATTGGTGGGGGTCCAAAACCTGGGACCCCCGCCGATCACCTGTTTGAGAAGGCAGCGGTGCTCACAGTAGTGCTGTGGAATTCTCCAGCTTTTCCTAGGCCATGTGACATCATGTCACGTAGCCTATACGCAACTCTGTTCCATAGAAGTGAATGGGGCTGAGCTGCAATGCCAAGCACAGCCGCTATGTACGGTGCTGTGCTTGGTGAACACTGAGAAGGCCGCAACGCTCGTAGGAGCTACGGTGCCTTCTCAAACAGCTGACTCAGAGGTTGGGTCATCAGTATTAAAGTCTCAGAAAACCCCTTTAAAAGGGGTTGTCTCATCTCACCATTACTAAGGCAAGATTAGACACCGTCCCAACCGCCTCACTGCGCAGAGCGCTCTACTGTTTCAGTAGCTCTCATTGCAGTGCGTAAAAGCTACGGAAAACAGTGTAGCACTGCAAGCTATGTTGTTTCTGAGTTAGGGAAAAGGCCTAGCTTGCTGTGCTACGCTGTTTCAGTAGTTCTTATGCACGACAATGAAAGCTACTGGAACAGCAGAGCTCTCTGCTGTTTCCTGGCCGGAAGGTGGTCGGGACTCACCTTAGTAACAACGAGATGAGACAACCCATTTAAGGGTACTAAAAGGCGAATCACTGTTCATGTGGAGATGCATAACAGGTTGAGCTGTTAGGTCCTAGGTTATCAACCTGTCATACATTTACCCAACAAGGTACCGTATATGCAAGGTCAGGCAGTTCTTCTCAACCAGAGAGCTGGGGGCAACATGTGGATTGAAACCTCCTCTATGTGGCTCGCCATAGGAACCGTAAGCTCTTGCTGCAATTCAACATCCCTGTTAACAATATAACACACATGCTGTCTCCAGAATAGTGCTCAAACTGAAATATATATCTGAAAAATTGCAACTTCATGATTTTGTGTTTAAAGGGGGTTTTCCTGGACTTTAATATCGATGACCTATCCTCAGGATTGGTGGGGGTCCGACACCCCCGCCAATCATCTGGTTGAAGAGAAGGCTGCTCTTTGTGAGAGCGCAGTCTTCCCTTCATTGTTGACCTGCTCGCAGTCAACATCGCAGCAGTGAGCAGATGTAATTACAAGCCCTATTATTCATTTCAATGGGACGGCTAAAGAGGACCTTTCATGTTTATTTTTATTTTTTCAGTTTAGATAAATGCCTTTACTTGCAGCTGATGCTGCCACCCTGCCTGTTTTTTTTTTTCAAATACCGCTCCTACGCCCCGCTGTGCCCCCCTGTAGTTTTCCCGCTCAGTATGTTAATACTGAGCATCGGTACAGGGAGGAAGAGACGCCAGGGTTTCTCAGTGGGCGCCTCCTTCTCCCTGGCTGTAACGCTCTCCGCTGTGATTGGATCGCGCTATAGCCAGGGGGGAGACGACGCCCATTGAGAAACCCTGGCGTCTCCTCCCTGTGCCGATGCTCATTGTTAACATACTGAGCGGGAAAACTGCAGGGGGGGGGCACAGCGGGGCACAGGAGTGATATTTGAAAAAAACAGGCAGGATGGCAGCATCAGCGCAAGTAAAGGTATTTATCTAAACTAAAAAAAAACATGAAAAGCCCTCTTTAAAGATGAATGTGGCTCATGAGGTGTAACTTGGAGCCCTCTTGCTCCTAAGGACACTTGCACATGCTATTCCTTTAGTAACCAGCATGGTGTACAAGCATGGCCTTTGGGGGAAGAGGATGCTTTCATGTAATTTGAGTAAGGCCTCATGCACATGACCGTTGTGTGCATCCGTGGCCGTTGTGCCGTTTTCAGTTTTTTTTCACGGACCTATTGACTTTCAATGGGTCCGTGGAAAAATCGGAAAATGCACCGTTTGGCAGCCGCATCCGTGATCAGTTTTTCCTGGCCGTGAAAAAAATATGACCTGTCCTATTTTTTTCACGGGCAACTGTTCACGGACCCATTCAAGTCAATGGGTCCGTGAAAAATCACGGATGCACACAAGATTGTCATCCGTGTCCGTGATCCGTGTCCGTTTTTTCCTATCATTTCAATGGTAAACTTGACTTATTTTTTTTTTTTTTCATTTTTCATGTCCGTGGATCCTCCAAAAATCAAGGAAGACCCACGGACGAAAAAACGGTCACGGACCTACGGACTCTGTTTTTGCGGACCTTAAAAAAAACCGGTCGTGTGCATGAGGCCTAATTGAGTATTTGAATTAGGAATGTGGAGAAACCCTGGTCTAGACTGTAAATTAAAGAAAGTTATTGGGGAAAATTAAAACTTTCGACCAGCAATACTGTTACAAATTTACAATGTGTATATCCTTGGGATGTCACTGGCTAGGGAGAAGAGCCAAGTGCAAAGGAGAAAGTGGTCATGAATGATCGTAACTGGAGGAACATGACATCAAACAGTATACCCATTCATCTTAAAATTGACATGTATTTTGTTTGACATGCTCAATGCTATTTTGTTATATATGTTCCAAATTAATAAACAAGGATTTACAGTAAAACTCAGATCACTGGCTCTCCTTTCTCTTGTAATGATCCCTTCACCTAAGTTGGACGTGATCCAGGAAAGGTTTTCAGACTCTTGTAAAACAAAAGCTATATTACAAGGTTGTGTAAGCTTTTATTATACAATGAATCATTGGTTTACACTGTAACTGTCAGATGTCTATTCAAGTATTGCAACCTCCACATATTCCAGCCCAGTAAAAAGGCTTTTTGGAGTAATTATCACTGCTTCCTTCACATTCAACTTTTTTGCTTTAAAGGTAAAAGAAGAAAATTATAGATTGTTGAGCCAATCTAAGACCATTGAAATTTTTTATCCAGTTGTAGTTGACGGTCTCTGAACCTATCGCACGTTTTATAATCTAGAATCTGTTGTGACTGTTGTAATTAAAGAGCATCTGTCAGCAGTTCTGTACCTATGACACTGGCTGACCTGTTACATGTGCGCTTGGGCACCTGTGTTGATCCCATGTTCATATGTGCCCGCAATGCTGAGAAAGATGAGGTTTTAATACATGCAAATGAGCCTCTAGGAGCAACAGGGGTGTTGTCATTACATCTAGAGGCTCAGCTCTCTCTGCAACTGCTGTGCCCTCTGCACTTTGACAGGACCGGGCAGCGTAAACGTCATCATGCCTGGCCCTGTCAATCAAAGTGACAGGGCACGGCAGTTGCAGAGAGCGGAACCTCCAAATATAATGGCAATGCCCCTGTTGCTCCTAAAGGCTCATTTCCATTTATTAAAACATATTTTTCTCAGCAATGCGGGCACACATGAACATAGGACCAACACAGATGCCTTCAGCTGCCAACAGCACATGTAACAGGTCAGCCAGCGTCATAGGGACAGATCTGCCATCAGATGTTCAGTTGATATCTTTACAATATTTCAGTGAATCTGCTGAATAATACAAATAACTGAGAGAGGCTGGATTCACTTCACCGTTTCATTTTCCATTCTTCTGATCTGCCATAATAACCCAAAAAACGATCCTGTAAAAAAACAGATCCTGATAATCCGTTATGCACATTTTGCATCCTTTTATTTATATTTTTTAGTTATTTCCTTATTTTAGAGAGGAACAAATGCACTGCATGCAGGGCTTTTTCTCCCGTCAAAAATAACAGATTTCTGGCACAAAGTGAAACTGATGCTCAAAATAACTGATCCGTTTTTTTTTTTAAATCTTTTCTGACATATCAGAAGAACAGAAAGCGAAACAGTGATGTGAACTCAACCTAAGGCCGGGTTCACATCTGCGTTGGCACTGTAATCCGGTCACTGTATCCAGCGTACATGCCGTTTTTAAATCTGTCAAAAAAAAAATGCTACGCGCAAAAAATTTGTCCAGCTGAAAGTCAGCATATATGCGAGAAAGTGACCGGATTTCCGCCAGATCCCATTATAGTGATTTGGTATCCGGCTATGCATATGTGAACCCAGCCTAACAAACTTGAGTTCACAGGGTGCCTTTCAGTTTCTTAGATACTATATATCTCAATGAACAGAAGGAAAAAAACAGGTGATAGTAAACCTAAGATGAATTGGGATCTACATTGTAGGAGATTGATAGTTAAGGGTGCAGAACACGATTTGTCTGCATGGACAATAGTGTGTGCCGTTATATATAATATTGCTGGTAAAAGTAATACTTGCAGCTTCACTTTCTCATTTGGGTGGTATGTTGCTTTCACAGTGTGTTTTTCTTCGTCCTGCAGGGAATCCATTAAACATTTTTATCATTGCATGATTCTCATTTTGGGCTCCAAATTGGTCTTTATTAAAAATTTTCAACAGGTTTTCCTCTACCGCCTTCACTTTTACTACATCTGCAGACTGTTGCTGTTGGCTTTACACGGAGAGGGAGTTGCTCTGTTGTCTTGATCTGTAGCCCACATCTCTGAACTCCTTACAGCTAATTAATGCTCATTTAAAGGGGGTTATCTCACCTCACCTGGGATATGCCACCAATGTCAGATGTGTGGGTCGCATCTCTGGGGCCCACTATTATCTCCAGAATGAGTCCCCCAAATTCAGCATCATGCCTGAAGAAGGGGAAAGCTCCAAAATATTGTGGTAGCACAGTCCTGTGCCTTGTCTGCCTCTGTGATTTGGACTTTTAAAAACATGGACTTCGATTACACTTTTTGAATAATGATGAAATAAAGCAGATGTTAATATAATACAGCGGGCTCTTTTGTTGCTAAGACTAGACATGAGCAATGCAGGTATACAGGATTTGTGGAAAATAATGTAGGAGTTCTTATTGACAGACATTCAGATTTTTTAAAAATCTGTACGTGTTACATAGAGGACACATCTGTGAACTGCTCATTCATTTCTATAGACGTAGGCTCCGAAGGGTAAGAGTTGTGGCTGGATGCTAAGTTGAAGAAAGGTAGTATGCGGAAGAAAGAAGTCGATAAGACATGAAGCATGGTAAAAAAAAACTTGTAGTAGGGTCAGCAAGGGACCGTTCCAGGGGCTGGGACTGGAACTTAAAATGGTCCTGGAAAAAATAATTATAAAAGTAGCCTCATGTTGTAGGCAGGTCCAAACGGAAAGAAGGTGGGGCAACGCAAGTAGGCTGGGACAACAAGTAGGCGAGGCCAGCAATATCGTAGTGCAGCACAAAATACTGTCCCAGCAAAACTAATTACCACAGTGCAGCACAAAATACTAATGCCTCCCCTGCTGCATTATTCAACTGTATCACCATCCTGAGGACTTTAATTCAGATAAGCACCTGCGGCCGTTGCCCAGGCTCATAAGTAGTTACTGGTGCTCCGAGAATTAATGCTGAGAGAATCAGATTATATACCTGGCCAGCATCGTCAGGAGGGCTTCAGAGGCTCCTGAGCTTTGGCCATCTGGAAAAATTCCCCTGTAGGGTCTACGGCGAGTCCACCCCTGGACAGGTTTTACTTGTTTTATAACGCAACAAAATCTGATGAGATAATGCCAAATAGACATGTTTGGTCAAAATGTTTGGGGAGGTGCTCGACTGAGATATTAATACATCACACAGGCCAAGTGGTGCATGTTTTTCAGTATGCTTTAGTAATAAACTAATCCAAAAATGAATCTCGTCTAATGTAAATATTTGGTATGGTCATAACATTTCCGTATTTTTATGCCAAAACTATTCATCAGCCTCATGAGATCTAATAGAGTACCAATTCCAGGCTGAAACTTGTTAAAGAAATTTATTGTGGGGGAGATTACTACTTGTATGCTGTTTTGTATCTCAGTATTGAGCTACATGTGTAGCAGTCAGCATAAGGCTCAAATCCTAATGGATTATTCCACTGTGAGTGGAGGATGGAGATTATCTAGCAAAAGCGGCTTAGTGATGATGGAGAGCACAGACTGTATAAATTACGGACACAATTTGATAGGCAGACTCCCATCACATTGCAAGCTTGCCGTTACCTTGAACTATCTCTTCGAACAATTAAAGCATCATGTCTAAAGAAAAGTTGGATTCACTGGTGAAGACCATGGAAGCCATGCTGTCTGAAGTTGAGCAGCTAAAGGTTCAGTGTACCAAGCAAACAGAGGAGGTCAACCAACTGGTGCAAGACATCCGGAGAGAGAACAAGGACATGACTGAAAAATACACTCATATTATTCAAGACATGCAGGAAGCCAAGGAAGCTATTGGTCAGCTTCAAGACACCAAGTTTGCCTTTGAGGCCAAGGAGAGGCAAGCTCAGAAACTCAGCAGACAGCTCTAAGGAGTTAAATTATCTACAAGATGGAAATTACCCCAGTGTTAAGTGGATGTCCTTATGGAAAATATAATGCCTGTTGAAATAGATGAATATCTGAAGAATGGAGTGATGCGGGTAGCTAAAACCCTACTGTTCATGAAATAGTCTAGTCTGGATGCAAGGTTTTATGGACTCCTTCATTCATGAATGGACGGTGGAATATTGACATGCTAGAAATCTATCCCATTTTTCAAAGACAGTCTTTGACCAGGGACTTCACTGTTTTAGGTGGCAAAGCTCTTAAGACAAAATATCGACTACTCAGAAGCTTGAACATGTGCAGTGATGAAACTTTAGTGGCCACCAGCTTAAAGCCAATGGTGCTCTCTGAACCCAACATAACTAAGCTGCTTTGTCTGCTTAATGTATATTGGTATTCAAGTGAAAACCTTTCGATCTGTAAAGAATAATGATTTTCTACTTATTAGTCACAATCCAGTCTCTGCTACGTCCACCTCCGCTTAAGTAAATTTTCCTTTCTTTTTGTCTTCTGTGAGTATTAATTTGAACAGTTTTATCCATTATCATCTGCCCATTTGTTAATGTTTTATACATTGTTTTATCCTTTATTCATTTATCATTATTTCTGAATGATGACTCTGTGCTAAAAAAATAATTATTAAAGTCATGTATGTAACGGTTTCCCATTTGTAGTCACTTTGTAAAGTTTGTTTTAAGAAGCGGCAGGCTGGAATAATCAAGGGAAAATGCTTTTAAGTTCAAGTTTAGTTTATAAAGCGGTTGTTCCCCCTGGGGACCTTTTCTGCAGACCCACCAGCATCACCAATCCCCCTCAGGTCTACCCCTGTCTGGTTTGACATTGGTCACGTGGTTACCGCAATGATGACATGTCACCTGTGCGTCACATTGCCCAGTGACATGACATCTTGGGGACATTTCACAACTGCAGCCAGTCATTAGCTGCAGCGGTCATATGACCTGCATCAAACTGGATGTTGATGCTAAGAGACCTGCGGCACCCAAAGGGGAGCGATGAAGCCAGAGTCCATTCGGTCATTTAAGTTTGATTTTTGACCATGCTAGGGGGGAGGAGTATGCAGAGGTGAATAATCCAACAAGGAAACAAAACATAAATTGCTCAACAGACATCTAACTATGTGTAAGTCATGCAGTGACTTGCTCACTCCATGATATCACCATTGAACTACTTTGTTCCGCATGCCTAGTAGCCTGCTCAGTGTCTATTTAGACTAGGTTACTATCTGCATCGGAGACTCAGTCAGGAGCCACCATCGTAGATCCAGAAAAAAAAGAAAAACCAGAGCAGCGTGTTGCAATATTTTATGCAGTAAAATGACGGACACCATGATTGAAACTCAATGGACCTTTAGTAGTCAGTGGGGTTCACCAGGTGCCATTGACGTCCATCATATGACTAATCCGCTTATGTTGGTTGGTCTGTTCCTGTGAAAGAGAAGAGCAAAGAAAATAAGAATCACAGGCGTGGACACATGCATTATTTGTGTTTGGTTGTCAAGTTCTCAGGGGCAGACTGGGAACTTAGTCGCCCTGGAAAAAAAATTGTGGCACAAAATACTGCCCCAGCAGAACTGAATACCACAGTGCAGCAAAAAAATACCTCCCCAGAAGTTGCCCTTCTGTGGTGGCCAGCACCAGCTGCCACTTTCCATCCTTCGCGAGTTACCTCAGGATGGCAATACAGTTGATTTCAGGATTCAGTAGGGAACTTGCCGCCGTCAGCCAGGTACAAAAGTTCTTGACACTTCCCATTGCTAATTAACTCATTGAAAATCAGATTATTACTTTACCTCTGGGTATCGGCCCACCAGAAACATTCCCCGAAGGGTCTATGGCCAGACTGTCCTGCAAGTTCTTGATATACTCTGTATTCAGTGCTCTTTAAGGTGTTGCTCAGTACATACATTTTAGAATGCACAGTCTTGAGGTATCTTACAATAGTTGGTTGGTTGTAAGGAGAGCGTTGCGAGTCAGAAGGACTAGTTTATGCTTTTAGCTTGACCAGAAGACAGCTGTGAGCTAATATGGCTGACGTGATATAACTACATCTTGTTTGAAAGAAGCGTGCAGCACAAACAAATGAGCTTAATATATTACTAAACTGCTATTTTACAGTTTAGTAATATATTACAATTAGAAGAGGACCTCCCTGCATAACGGAAACGGGACGGACCCGTTTTGTAGCCCATAGACTTCTAAAGACATTCCGTCATAGAATTGCGTTATGGTCCGTGGTAACGGAATCCATAACGCATTTCACCTTTTACCAACAAACGAAGTGTGAATAAATTTCATAAGCAGAAATTCGCTCATCTCTAATTACAATTAATATATAATTTTATATATATATATATATATATATATATATATATATATATATATATTTTTTTTATTTTATTAGTAATATATTAATTAGATATATAATAATATTACAGTTTAGTAATATATCCAGTGTCTGGTGTCCAATGATGAACCTACATGTCACAGTTTGATTTGCATACAACACGTTTGTTGGGTAATTTTAGTTGCAGAAAATACCCAAAAAGTTGAATGAGATGTTACCAAACACCATTCACTTACAGTGTGGAAAATTCTCAGCGTATGCTGCAGATTGTAAAATTTGTAGCGTGTCAAATAAGCCAACTGTTCAGTGGTGTGTGCTTCCAGCCTAATATATGTTATTAATTTCTTTTATTTTTCTATGAAAAGCCTTGATCACTCTTAAATGTTCCATATGACACATGCTTTCCATATGTTCTTTTGTAATTAATGAAAAACGTAATGCATAAAAAAAACTATTTTATGAAATTACTGTAGACAGTGTATACATGCATCTTATTAGTATGGAGACACATTTCAAAGTAAAGATTATTTTGATGTGTTAAAAGGGTTTTCTAAGTTCTTTTCTAAATATCTAAAACTGCTATAATAGAAAAAAAGACCTTTTGCGAGCAGACACTCTAAACTCCGATCTACCGCTACCCCTCTGTCCTCTCCACTGGGCTGCAGTCATGACATCTCGTTTTCTGCAGCCAATCAGTGGACTCAGCTGTATACAGTACGAGACTGCCAGAGACTGGCTGCAGCGGTTTACACAACATCGACTCCGCAGCCTGGGGAGGAGGATACAGCGGCGGTGCTGGATCAGAGGGGGCAGTAGGTAAGGAAAGGGATAGGAGGGGTTAATTGTTATAATAGGCTCCTGGCAGTTTGTAACAATAAAAAGAAAATAAACTGAAAAACTCTCATATTGCTTTAAATAATACTTTCAACTTCAATTCTTTTCTAAAACACTCTTGACATTAAAGACATTACATATATATTTTTTGTACTGAGGTAACGTTTACTCTATACTAACATTTATGAAAAGCTTTAAACCCCTGAGTATTATATGAGGAAAGTTGCATGCAAATATTGGGGATTAGTTTTGACCGTGTCGTAAGGCCTTTACCATTTTAAAAATTTTACCCTCCCTTATTGACTGGAACAGATTGATTATTTATTTTACTCCCTTTTTAGGTATTCTAAACAGATTAGACAGTCTAAGGCCTCATTCACATGTCTGTGATGACATCTGTGACAAGATGGTCAGTGGATCATCTGTGAAGGATCAGTATGTCTGTTTTTTGCCCTCCGTGTGTCATCCAGATTCCTTGTATACTGCTAGGCTGAAAATTAGTTTCCAGAGCATCTCCTACCAATGGTTTGTGAAAACCATGGACCAAAGACGGATTCATATGCTATAATGTGCATGAGGGATCCATAATCGCGGACAAAGTAGGGCAAATGGTGATACCACACGACAGACCTACAGTCGGTGGAAAACCACTGATGGTTTGAATACACACGTTAAAGACAATAAATGCGTGAGTGGTCGTAGAGACCATGGACAGCACATGTCTGAGATTCACTGGGGTGAGAAAGAGGCCTAGACATGTTCTAAATTTTCCCCAGTGACTGATGCTGGATAATAAATCTGTTGCACAGACTGTCTAGTCTACCTTCATACCACCTATAAGTTGGCGTACTTTATGTAAAGAGTTTCTGTCCAACGATGAACCTACATGTCATGGTTTGCATACAACTCTCGAGTGCAGCGGGCGCCTAAACTGCCTGGTTTCTGATGTTTAAAACAGCAGACGTCTGACGCTAATGTCTGTCAATTGGTGATATCAACAATAGTAGACATTTCACCCCTCAGATGTTGTGGTCTGTTGTAGCCAAAGTATCTGAGAGGTCTTTACCCAGGAACGCTGCACACCTGGGGCCTGAACAGCTTCCCCATGTGGAGATCGGGAAAGCCATTAGTTCTTTAATAGCCTGGAGCCTTAGGAAGTATCCTACGCTATTACAGGTATAGTTATTATGAAGGCTTGCAGGTGGCAGGGCTCCATAAGAACATGGCCAGTCTTCTATACACTGCAGTGCTAATTCCTTGCAGTGTAAGGGAGAAGCAATCTGAGTTCAAGGCTAGGGCTACACGACATTTGTTGTGTGACATATTTTATAATGCTAGTTTATGGTGTTGTACTACAACATGCTGTGATTGCGACACAATTTTTGTGATGCTGTCATGTTGCAGTCACAGTGCAACACCATAGACTAAGCATGACATTGTTGCAACATGAATGGTGCAGTGTAGTTGTACCCTATATATGTCGCGTGACAGATGTCACTGTGTAACCCTAGCTTAAAGTCACTTAAGACTTTTAATATTTAAAAAAAAAAAAAGTTTCTTCAAATTCAACCGCCTCCGGACCGCCTAACGCAGGATCGCGGTCCGGAGGCGGCTGTCTCAGGCAGAGTCACGCATTGGCGCGTCATCTCGCGCATGCGCATCACAGGCCGGCAGAGGTTAGAGGAGTATTTCATCATCAATCTGCCAGCCAATGATCGTGGCTGGCAGGCTGATGATTTAAAAAAATAAAATAAATCAGAAGCCAGTTAACACGTTATATTTATGAATATAAGGTGTTAAATGGCTTCTCTGCTGGTCCTTTTGGTCGGTTGGTTCCAGCAGAGGAGCAGACATCACAGTTAGTACACACCAAACACCACACATAGCCCCCAGATCACCCTCCATCACCCCAATTCACCCCTTGATCGCCCCTGTCAATCACCTAGTGAAAGGGAAAAAAGTGATCAGTGTAAACTGTCACTTTTTTTTTCACTGGTATTGACGGTTAGGTTTTAGGATAGTTTAGGCCCCTTGGTTAGGTAGTTAGCGATCGTTTAGCACCCAGCCCACCGCACCACAGTCACTGATTCGCTGATTAGCGTATCGCTAATCAGCATTTGTACTTTTATAGTATCTGTAAGTGATCAAAACTGATCAGTCAGATCTATAATAGTATTAGTGTCACCTTAGTTCGCCCTCCACCCAAAACGCAGTGTTTGCCCTATCAGGCCTGATTGGTCGCCCACACGTGCGTTCACCCACGCCCGCCCCGCCGCAGTGACAAAAAATTCATATTTGTCACAAGCGCTGCGGCGATAAATAAAAATCAGTTTTGATATTTCTTATCAATCGCAGCGGCTTCCGGTACTTCGCTAGCCTCCCATTTGTAAGACAGGCTTGCTTTTTTTTTTCTTGGGTAGTCTCAGGGGATACCCCCTAAATTTAGTAGTCCAAATGTCAAATAAGGGGTATTCTTCTGAAGAGACCTACAGGCTTCTGACCCAGTCGGATGAGGAATGGGAACCCTCATCTGACGAATCCAGCGGGTCAGAATATGAACCTGCAGAAAGCAGTGGCAGTCTGACCCAAAGTTCGGACGAGGAGGTTGAGGTCCCTGATACCACCAGGCGTACCCGGCCCCGTGTTGCTACACCACAGGTTGCGCAGGATCCTCTTCAAGGGCAGCAGAGTGGGGCTGGCGCTGTCGGATTACGTGGTGAGGCATACACCAGCAGCGCAGCCCTCCCTGGACCTAGTACCAGCACTGCTGTACAACATGGTGAAGTGGCGAGCACCAGAAGGGCAGTTGAAGCTGTACGGTGGCACATGCAGTAGTTATCCCGTCGCAGCCACCGCACAGACAGCCCCGTAGAGTCCCTGAGGTGCTGGCAAACCCTGATTGGCAGTCCCCAACTTCAGCCGCACCATTAGTTCCCCCTTTCACCGCCCCTTCTGCAGTTCGGGTTGAGACAGCTCAGATCGGTTCGGCACTGGGATTTTTTGAGCTGTTCTTGACTGCGGAGCTCTTGGACATAGTCAGGGCAGAAACAAATCAGTATGTCACTCAATTTATAGCCGCCAACCCGGGAAGCTATTATGCCCAGCCTTTCCGGTGGAAACCCGTCCAAGTTTCCGAATTAAACATTTTTCTGGGCCTTCTCCTCAACATGGGTCTAACCAAAAAGCATGAATTGCGGTCATATTGGTCCACGAACCCAATTCATCACATGCCCATGTTCTCTGCTGCCATGTCCAGGGCAAGATTTGAGGCCATCCTGCGTTTCCTGCACTTTAGCGACAACACCACCTCCCGTCCCAGAGGCCACCCAGCTTTTGACCGGCTCCACAAAATTCGGCCCCTCATAGACCACTTCAACAGCAAATTTGCAGATTTGTATACCCCTGAGCAAAACATCTGCGTAGACGAGTCCCTTATACATTTTACCGGGCGCCTTGGCTTCAAACAATACATCCCAAGCAAGCGCGCCTGGTATGGGGTCAAATTGTATAAGCTCTGTGAAAGGGCCACAGGCTATACCCACAAATTTCGGATCTATGATGGTAAAGATCAGACCCTGGAGCCGGTCGGTTGCCCTGACTACCTGGGGATCAGTGGGAAGACAGTCTGGGACTCTGTGTCACCCTTATTTGGCAAGGGGTACCATCTTTATGTGGACAATTTCTACACAAGTGTGCCCCTCTTCAGGCATTTGTTTCTAGAACAGATTGGCTGCTGTGGCACCGTGCGACCTAGCTCGTTACCACCCGTCTTGCAAGGGGGGAGAGGGCTGCCTTGTGTAACGAAGAACTGCTCGCTGTGAAATGGAGAGACAAGCGTGACGTTTACATGCTCTCCTCCATTCATGCAGACACGACAATACAAATAGTACGAGCAACCAGTGTCATTGAAAAGCCCCTCTGTGTCCACGACTATAATTCGCTCATGGGAGAGGTGGACTTCAATGACCAGATGTTGGCTCCTTATTTAGTTTCCCGACGCACCAGACGCTGGTATAAGAAGGTGTCTGTATATTTGATTCAATTGGCTATGTACAATAGTTTTGTTCTCTACAGTAAGGCTGGGAGAACAGGATCCTTCCTCAAATTTCAGGAAGAGATCATCGAGAACCTCCTGTATCCAGGAGGTTCCGTGGCCCCAACCACCAGTGTAGTGAGCCGTCTACACGAGCGACATTTCCCTAATGTCGTTGCTGGTACCTCAACCCAACCGTCACCCCGAAAAAGATGTGTCTGTAGCAGGAGTGGAATAAGGCGTGACACCCGCTATTTCTGTCCTGACTGCCCTGACCACCCTGACCTATGCTTAGGGGAGTGTTTCCGGAAGTACCACACACAGGTACACTTAGCATAGGGATTGCATCTCACAGGACAGGCACATAGGGCTATTAGGGCCCATTCACACAGAGCTGCTGCAAACCTCTCCTTTCACCTGGGACAAAGTGCATAATGTACTTCGCCACATCTTTGCGCTTTGCACATTGTCCCATGGGGAAGGAGAGGTTTGTCCTATAAAGGTAAAAAAAAAAAAGTTAACGTTCTGTTCAAAAAGTTTAATAAAGTTTATATGTTCCGTTCAAATATTATAGTTAATAAATTTATTGCGTTGCGGCCTGTTTTTTTCTTTTTTTTTTTCGATCGACTAGCTGCAGCACTGATGTGCATTCTGACCGAAGCATTGCGCTGCTGTCAGATTACACAAAAGTCGGTGTATGCGGCGCTGCAAGACGAGATTTCTCCTCTGCAGTAAAAGATACGTTTGCCGAGGCATATGAGCTAAGGAGGCGGCGGTGTTCATATGCTTTGGCAAACACTTTGTATATAAAAAATAAATAAATCCCGGCAATGATTTATTCATCCACATCAATTGATGTGAATTGAGAAATCGGGTTTGCCAGGGCATGCGAGCTAAGTGGGTATGGATTTTGGGCGGAGCTCCTATGTCCCGGCAGACGCCTTCCCCCTCCCTTTTTTTTTTTTTTTTTTGCTGAGATTTTTTCATCCACATTGATCGATGCGAATGAAGAAATCTGTGCCGTTAATTTTTTCTTTCAGCCCAGAGGCTGAACGGAAAAAATAAATCTCATTACCTGTATGCTCAATATAAGGAGAATAGCAGAAACTCCTAATGCTGGCCATACATGTAATGATTGCAGAGACCCTCAAATGCCAGGGCAGTACAAACACCCCACAAATGACCCCATTTTGGAAAGAAGACACCCCAAGGTATTCGCTGAGGGGCATATTGAGTCCACGAAAGATTGACATTTTTGTCCCAAGTTAGCGGAAAGGGAGACTTTGTGAGAAAAAAAAACAAAACAATTTCCGCTAACTTGTGCCCAAAATTTTTTTTTCTATGAACTCGCCATGCCCCTCATTGAATACCTTGGGGTGTCTTCTTTCCAAAGTGGGGTCACGTGGGGTATTTATACTGCCCTGGCATTTTAGGGGCCCTAAAGCGTGAGAAGAAGTCTGGGATCCAAATGTCTAAAAATGCCCTCCTAAAAGGAATTTGGGCCCCTTTGCGCATCTAGACTTCAAAAAAGTATCACACATGTGGTATCGTTGGGCAATGTGTTTTGGGGTGTCATTTTACAATTACCCATGCTGGATGAGATAAATATCTTGGTCAAATGCCAACTTTGTATAAAAAAATGGAAAAAGTTGTCTTTTGCCGAGATATTTCTCTCATCCAGCATGGGTATATGTAAAAAGACACCTCAAAACAAATTGCCCTACTTCTTCTGAGTACGGCGATACCACATGTGTGACACTTTTTTGCAGCCAAGGTGGGCAAAGGGGCCCATATTCCAAAGAGCACCTTTCCGATTTCACAGGGCATTTTTTACACATTTTGATTTCAAACTACTTCGCACACATTTGGGCCCCAAAAAATCCCAGGGCAGTATAACTACCCCACAAGTGACCCCATTTTGGAAAGAAGACACCCCAAGGTATTTCGTGATGGGCATAGTGAGTTCATGGAAGTTTTTATTTTTTGTCACAAGTTAGTGGAATATAAGACTATGTAATGAAAAAATAAAAATAATCATTTTCCGCTAACTTGTGACAAAAAAAAATAAAGTTCTATGAACTCACTATGCCCATCAGCGAATACCTTAGGGTATCTACTTTCCGAAATGGGGTTATTTGTGGGGCGTTTGTACTGTCTGGGCATTGTAGAACCTCAGGAAACATGACAGGTGCTCAGAAAGTCAGAGCTGCTTCAAAAAGCGGAAATTCACATTTTTGTACCATAGTTTGTAAACGCTATAACTTTTACCCAAACCATTTTTTTTTTTTTTACCCAAACATTTTTTTTTTATCAAAGACATGTAGAACAATTAATTTGGAGAAAAATTTATATATAGATGTTGTTTTTTTCAAAAAAAGTTACAACTGAAAGTGATTTTTTTGCAAAAATTTCGGTAAATTTCAATTAATAACAAAAAAAAAGTAAAAATGGCAGCAGCAATGAAATACCACCAGATGAAAGCTCTATTAGTGAGAAGAAAAGGAGGTAAAATTCATTTGGGTGGTAAGTTGCATGACCGAGCAATAAAGGGTGAAAGTAGTGTAGTGCAGAATTGTAAAAAGTGGTCTGGTCATTAAGGGTGTTTTAAGCTAGGGGAGCTGAGGTGGTTAAAATTTAAATCACCCCCCCTCACCCTATAATAAAAAATAAAAAAAATCATAGGCATTGCCATGTCCCAAAATGCCTGTATTATATTAGAGTATTCATCCTGTACGGTAAACGCCACAACGAGTAAAAGCCCTCCCACAGCTCCATAGAAGTCTTTATTTTTTTTAAGTATTAAAACACAAGAAAATGAATTCAAATATTGTATTGCTATAATCGTACTGACGCAGAGAATGAAGGTAACAGGTCAGTTTTACCGCACAGGGAATGCTGTAAAAACAAAAACTATAAAACTACGGCAGAATTGCATATTTTGTATACTTTTTCCGTTATCAGCCTATTTTGATTTTTTTTTTCCAGCTTCCCACTACATCGTATACAATATTAAATAGTGTCATTAGAAAGTCCAACTTGTTCTACAAAAATCGAACCCTAACCCGACTAAGTAACAAAAAATAAAAATTATGGCCCTGGAAAGGCAATGAGTGAAAAAATTGAAAAAAAAAAATATATTTTTTCCTCATGCACACGACCATATGTATTTTGTGGTCTGCCAAAAACAGATCAGCCAAACATACGGATGCACTGATAATAGGACATGCACTACTTTTTAGCGGAACGGAAATACAGAAACAATACAGTACCTTCTGTTGTTTTTTGCGGACCCATTGAAGTGAATGGTTCCGCATAGCGTCCTGAAAAAAAAAAAGAACGGAAGCGGAAAGAAAATACATTCATGTGTATGAGCCCTAACTGATAGAAATAACTGACCAAATATCTGAAGTGTGAATGAGACCTTATGTGAAGGGCTTGTACTTTTAAAATCTCGCCATTATAATTATCATCACTACTTTCTATCATCCGTATAAAATGCTCACATGATGGTTTTATTGGTTTTGTGCGCTTGATGGCCTATTTAAATAATGCATTGGTAAAGTCAAACTGTGACATTTGTATGGTTTGTTACAAGTTACATTTGAGACACTTGGCATCAAACAGTGATTCCTCTCCCTCTTATTAGTTGCTATATCCGTTGCAACAGTATGTTCCAGAATTTGTATTAACAGTTTTATGCTAGTCAACTATTGTGCAGGAGACAAAAACATAAACTGGAAAAGAAAATAGCACTACAGAAGTAAGTATCTATTAAATAAAATGAAACATAGTATTCCTTCTAGAATTGTAATTGATAGCATCAGATTCATGACGGCCTATGATACTGGTTTTATTTTAAACATACAGGTCCTTCAAAAAAGATTAGCATATTGGGATAAAGTTCATTATTTTCTGTAATGTTCTGATAAACATTAGACTTTCATATATTTTAGATTCATTACACACCAACTGAAGTAGTTCAAGCCTTTTATTGTTTTAATATTGATGATTTTGGCATACAGCTCATGAAAACCCAAATTCCTATCTAAAAAAATTAGCATATTTTGCATATCTATGCCTTGTAATTGACAGCCGGCTCAGTCGCCGGGACGGCGCTTCTGAATCCTGCGCATGCGCCGTCCTCCTCATTCGCCGCTCGATCCCGTCTTTCTGACGGACACAAGCGCGACCATGTAACAGAATCGCGCATGCGCCGTACGCGATGCCTGCCTGTCTGCTCTCCCTCCCGTGCGCGCGCTCCACTATCTTCAGGCTCCAAGTGCCCCACGTGATCACTGTAGACTTGCCGCAGATTGCAAGCCAGTGATTATCGGGAGCGGAGCATTGTTCTAATAATCGGAAGGTATTTTATGTCTGAACACTGAAGATAGGGGAGCGCGCGCACGAGAGGGAGAGCAGGCAGGGATCGCGGACGGCGCATGCGCGATTCTGTTACATGGTCGCGCTTGTGTCCGCCAGAAAGACGGGATCGAGCGGCGAATGAGGAGGACGGCGCATGCGCAGGATTCAGAAGCGCCGTCCCGGCGACTGAGCCGGCTGTCAATTACAAGGCATAGAGGCGGGGTTAGGGCAGGGGCGGTACGGCCAGAGGAGAGGGAAGGGCTACCCCCTTGACTTGTTGCTTGACTGTTGGAGCACAAAATTTTAACTTTATAAGACGATTTCTTTATGAATAAACAGCGCAGGAAAGCGGCACTAACATGGATAACAACACACTCAAGATAATCTATAAGGTACTGTTGCTAGTTTATAAAGTGAAAATGAGGTGAAAGGTTCGCTTTAAATTGAATACAGTTTAAAATTCCTAATTCCAGCGGTTTTCCTGACTAATGAAAATACCGTTGATCTTAGGGTACTTTCACACTTGCGGCAGAGGATACCGGCAGGCAGTTCCGTCGCCGAAACTGCCCGCCGGATCTGTCAAAACGTATGCAAACTGATGGCATTTGATGCATTGAAATGCTGGATCCGTCTCTCCGGTGTCATCTGGAAAAACGGATACGGATTTTTTTTAAAATTTTTTTGCAGTCTGAGTTTGCGTAGACCACAAAAACTGATCCGTTTTGCTGGAACACTCGGGGCCAGATCTGGCATTAATGCATGTCGGCATTCCGGCAAATGTTCTGGAATTTTGGACGGAGATAAAACCGCAGCATGCTGCGGTATTATCTCCATCCTGAAAAGGCAAAAACACTGAACTGAAGACATCCTGATGCATCCTGAACGGAATGCTCTCCATTCAGAATGCATGGGGATAAAACAGATCAATTGCTTTCCGGTATAGAGCCTCTAGGACGGAACTCAATGACGGAAAAGATTAACGCTAGTGTGAAAGTAGCCTTAGCACACTAGTCCTATATGCAACAATGGCAGCAGCTGATGCACATAGTCACTGCTGTAATTTTTAGGGATGCAATGTCAGGTGTCATTCAGTAAGATCTCATTTCACATAAATACAGCGCCACTGAGTATATGTTACTTTAAGGCGGCAGTTTTAATCACTGCTCGTTGAGCTCTGATGCAGATCTTGCGTAAAAGGATTGAAATCTGCTTCTAAGAGATCTCCCGTCACGTTTAATAAGGATTATTTGCCTTTCTTCAAAGCTTCATTCCCTCACCAGATGTCCACATGTCCCCATATATTACATTTGTGGCTAGGAGACTACAGTTACAGAGAAAAAACAATAGAAAGGTCCCTTGAGGACAACTGCTCCTTGTTTTTTTGCTATTTTTTTCCCCAACTAAAAAGGAATCGAAAGAATGAAATGACCAAAATAGATTTAATTTATTGGTATCTTTTTTGGGGTGTAGTATAATATGCTATCACAGGACGGAGTACACAAAAATGTGTGGCAAGCCTAGATGCGCCAATTTGCATCATTTTATTTTTTATGTACTTTTGACACATAAGCATTAGTAAATCTGGACTATTGTTTTATGCAGTAATTCTGTACAACCCTTAAATGTGTTTTGTTCAGTGCTAGAACATTGCTTTGGATGGTCCCTATCTTTTGAAGAGAATGCTATTTGCACGTTACTTTTGAAATCAAAAGTAACTTGACATTCCTAAACAAAATCACTCTGGGTGTTGTGTTTATTTTCTGAACTTTTAATACCACTTTTCAGTGCCCTGGATATGTGGGAGCACCATGGCATCCGTCCGCTCGCGGTCTCTTGCTGTCGTCCAGTGAGGTCACTGTCTGCTCTGACATCACCACTCCTGTGAAATGGTGACATATACCTCTAATATAAAGTATGCTAGTGCTTTTATGTCACATATTGAATTTCTTGTATAGTTGTTTTGCATCATTATTTACATGTTTACAAATCTTTTTATTTACTTGTTTTTCTAATGTCTCCTTTCTATTTGTCAAATTATAGCAACAGGTAAGAAACCTCTAGCAATATCCCCTGATGCTTGAACCCACTAAAACCATACCATTTTAAATCAGTAAGTGTTTACCAAGAAATGATTACTGTCTCATAATGATCATTATTTTGTCTTTGGCAGCCTCAATAAGAATCACATCACTAGAAGAAAGTCTGGTTCCAGTGTTATCACCCACTGGCTGTGGTCTCTTTAACCGCCTCCGGACCGCCTAAAGCAGATGTGCGGTCCGGAGGCGGTAGCCCTGCGCACAACGACGCATATACGCGTCATCTCGCGAGGGCCGGGATTTCCTGTGAACGCGCGCACACAGGCGCGCGCGCTCACAGGAACGGAAGGTAAGCGAGTGGATCTCCAGCCTGCCAGCGGCGATCGCTCGCTGGCAGGCTGGAGATCTGATTTTTTAACCCCTAACAGGTATATTAGACGCTGTTTTGATAACAGCGTCTAATATACCTGCTACCTGGTCCTCTGGTGGTCCTTTTTGTTAGGATCGACCACCAGAGGACACAGGTAGGTCAGTAAAGTCGCACCAAACACCACACTACACTACACCCCCCCCCCCCTGTCACTTATTAACCCCTTATGAACCCCTGATCACCCATGATCACACCATATAAACTCCCTGATCACCCCCCTGTCATTGATCACCCCCCTGTCATTGATCACCCCCCTGTCAGGCTCCGTTCAGACGTCCGTATGATTTTTACGGATACATGGATCGGATCTGCAAAACACATGCGGACGTCTGAATGGAGCCTTACAGGGGGGTGATCAATGACAGGCGGGTGATCACCCATATACACTCCCTGATCACCCCCTGTCATTGATCACCCCCCTGTAAGGCTCCATTCAGACGTCCGCATGTGTTTTGCGGATCCGATCCATGGATCCGTAAAAATCATACGGACGTCTGAACGGAGCCTGAAAGGGGGGTGATCAATGACAGGGGGGTGATCAATGACAGGGGCATGATCACCCATATACACTCCCTGATCACCCCCTGTCATTGATCACCCCCCTGTAAGGCTCCATTCAGACGTCCGTATGATTTTTACGGATCCATGGATACATGGATCGGATCCGCAAAACACATGCGGACGTCTGAATGGAGCCTTACAGGGGGGTGATC
Source organism: Bufo gargarizans (assembly GCF_014858855.1). Classification (NCBI taxonomy): domain Eukaryota; kingdom Metazoa; phylum Chordata; class Amphibia; order Anura; family Bufonidae; genus Bufo; species Bufo gargarizans. The sequence goes on along the minus strand of NC_058090.1, from coordinate 42,662,004 downwards.
AATGACAGGCGGGTGATCACCCATATACACTCCCTGATCACCCCCTGTCATTGATCACCCCCCTGTCATTGATCACCCCCCTGTAAGGCTCCATTCAGACGTCCGCATGTGTTTTGCGGATCCGATCCATGGATCCGTAAAAATCATACGGACGTCTGAATGGAGCCTTACAGGGGGGTGATCACCCATATACACTCCCTGATCACCCCCTGTCATTGATCACCCCCCTGTAAGGCTCCATTCAGACGTCCGCATGTGTTTTGCGGCTCCGATCCATGGATCCGTAAAAATCATACGGACGTCTGAATGGAGCCTTACCAGGGGGGTGATCAATGACAGGGGGGTGATCAGGGAGTCTATATTGGTGATCACCCCCCTGTCATTGATCACCCCCCCCCCCCCCCCCCCCCGTAAGGCTCCATTCAGACATTTTTTTGGCCCAAGTTAGCGGAAATATATATATTTTTTTGTTTGTTTTTTCTTACAAAGTCTCATATTCCACTAACTTGTGTCAAAAAATAAAATCTCACATGAACTCACCATACCCCTCACGGAATCCAAATGCGTAAACATTTTTAGACATTTATATTCCAGACTTCTTCTCACGCTTTAGGGCCCCTAAAAAGCCAGGGCAGTATAAATACCCCACATGTGACCCCAAGGTATTCCGTGAGGGGCATATTGAGTCCATGAAAGATTGAAATTTTTGTCCTAAGTTAGCGGAAAGGGAGACTTTGTGAGAAAAAAACAAAAAAAATCAATTTCCGCTAACTTATGCAAAAAAAAAATAATTTCTATGAACTCGCCATGCCCCTCATTGAATACCTTGGGGTGTCTTCTTTCCAAAGTGGGGTCACATGTGGGGTATTTATACTGCCCTGGCTTTTTAGGGGCCCTAAAGCGTGAGAAGAAGTCTGGGATCCAAATGTCTAAAAATGCCCTCCTAAAAGGAATTTGGGCACCTTTGCGCATCTAGGCTGCAAAAAAGTGTCACGCATCTGGTATCGCCGTACTCAGGAGAAGTTGGGCAATGTGTTTTGGGGTGTCATTTTACATATACCCATGCTGAGTGAGAAAAATATCTTGGTCAAATGCCAACTTTGTATAAAAAAAATGGGAAAAGTTATCTTTTGCCAAGATATTTCTCTCACCCAGCATGGGTATATGTAAAATGACACCCCAAAACACATTCCCCAACTTCTCCTGAGTACGGCGATACCAGATGTGTGACACTTTTTTGCTGCCAAGGTGGGCAAAGGGGCACATATTCCAAAGAGCACCTTTCGGATTTCACAGGCCATTTTTTACAGATTTTGATTGCAAGGTACTTCTCACACATTTGGGCCCCTAAATTGCCAGGGCAGTATAACTACGCCACAAGTGACCCCATTTTGGAAAGAAGACACCCCAAGGTATTCCGTGAGGGGCACGGCGAGTTCCTAGAATTTTTTATTTTTTGTCACAAGTTAGCGGAAAATGATGATTTTTTTTCTTTTTATTTTTTTCTTACAAAGTCTCATATTCCACTAACTTGCGACAAAAAATAAAAAATTCTAGGAACTCGCCATGCCCCTCACGGAATACCTTGGGGTGTCTTCTTTCCAAAATGGGGTCACTTGTGGGGTAGTTATACTGCCCTGGCAATTTAGGGGCCCAAATGTGTGAGAAGAACTTTGCAATCAAAATGTGTAAAAAATGGCCTGCGAAATCCGAAAGGTGCACTTTGGAATATGTGCCCCTTTGCCCACCTTGGCTGCAAAAAAGTGTGACACATCTGGTATTGCCGTACTCAGGAGAAGTTGGGGAATGTGTTTTGGGGTGTCATTTTACATATACCCATGCTGGGTGAGAAAAATATCTTGGTCAAATGCCAACTTTGTATAAAAAAAATTGGAAAAGTTGTCTTTTGCCAAGATATTTCTCTCACCCAGCATGGGTATATGTAAAATGACATCCCAAAACACATTCCCCAACTTCTCCTGAGTACGGCGATACCAGATGTGTGACACTTTTTTGCAGCCAAGGTGGGCAAAGGGGCACACATTCCAAAGTGCACGTTTCGGATTTCGCAGGCCATTTTTTACACATTTTGATTGCAAAGTTCTTCTCACACATTTGGGCCCCTAAATTGCCAGGGCAGTATAACTACCCCACAAGTGACCCCATTTTGGAAAGAAGACACCCCAAGGTATTCCATGAGGGGCATGGCGAGTTCCTAGAATTTTTTATTTTTTGTCGCAAGTTAGTGGAATATGAGACTTTGTAAGAAAAAAAAAATAATACAAAAAAAAAAAAGAGGATCAAGGTATGGCTCCAAAAGCTAGCAGGCGCTCGGCTGACCTCTCAAATCAGAAACTGGGGTTCAAAACTGCTGAAACAACAAAAATAGACCAGTTTCTGAGGTCTCCGAGGGTTAATACGAGGGGCGGACAAAAGGAACATGCCACAAAAAAAAATGATGACCCAGAGTTGACGGAGTTAGACCCACAAAAAGCCTTTAGATACTCAGAAGTGGAAGATGGTATAATGGGGGAGGTTATCCCTAACGACAACTCCTCTCCGCTAGAAGAAATATTGCTAGCGGTCAAACAAAATGGGGATTTAATACAGGCTGTTACAACCCAACTTGGGTTTATCCAAGTTGATGTGGGACTAATAAAAGATGATTTGTCAAATATGAGAGACAGAGTTAACAACCTAGAGAGCTCTGTTACCCTGATACAGAATGAATCCCAAAAAATAAAAACTGAAGTCTCCACACTTAAATTAGAGTATAACCTTCTGAAGAAAAAGGTGGCGGACCTTGAGGATAGGTCACGAAGATACAACGTGAGAATAATAGGGATTCCAGAGGGTGCGGAAGAGAAGAATTCAACCCAATTTATACAGAAGTTAATCTTTGAAAATTTTGGGAAAGATTCGTTTTCCCCCTTCTTCATGATAGAAAGAGCTCATCGGGTCCCAGGGGGTAAACCAATTTCAGGGAGACAACCGCGGACATTTCTTGTTAAGTTATTGGCCACAGGTGATAAAGATATCCTTTTGAGAAGGGCGAGGGAATGCTCACCGGTTGTATACAATGGGAATAGATTGGCTTTCTTTCCAGATTTTTCAAAAGACATACAAGAAAAGAGACGCACATTTATGACTGCCAAAAAGAGGCTAAGAGAAAGGGATATTAAATATTCTCTTATATTCCCAGCAAAATTACGGATTATTTTCAACGATAAAACTCTATTTTTCGATACTTCGGAAGAAGCCACGGACTGGCTTGATCGAAATAATCTTTGATCTAATTCCTCTTAGGATGTGTTGGGAATTGTAATTGCTATAAGGGGTTTACACCCCTAAATTTCCTTTTCTTTACCTCTGAATGGGGGCGACCGAGTGGGGGGAGTGTGGGAGGGATGGTCACAGGAGAGAAATCTACTACAATATGTGGTGGATTACCTGCATGGGGGGGGGGGGGGGGTTGGGGTTGGGTAGTGGTGCGTCAAGATATATCCCTTTTTTTTTTTTTTTTTTTCCTTTCTTCTTCCTCTTTTTCCCATCTAACCACTGTTGATAATGCTGACTAGAATTATTGCCTGGAATATACGTGGTTTGGGGGATAGAGGAAAAAGACAAGCAGTTTTTGACTTTACTCGGGTCCACCTACCTGCAATAGTATGTTTGTTGGAGACTCACCTCACCGAGGAGACCTCTAGGGTGGTCAACAGGGGATGGGCTGCGCATACGTATCATTCTACTTTCTCCAATTACTCGAGAGGTGTTACTGTCTTGATACATAGACTTATTGATTTTGTTTGTATGGCATCCTCTGTTGATCAACAGGGGAGATTTATTTTTTTACATTGTAGGTTAAGGGGGGAAATATGCATTTTGGCCTTTGTCTACATTCCACCGCCATTTTCTTTTTCGGTTCTTAATTCTTTGGTATTGTTTATGGATAAATGGCCTGAATGCCCAACACTGATTGTTGGCGATTTCAACTGTGTCATTGATCCTCTACGTGATAGGGTTTCGACGAGCATCAGGAGTGATAGTCCGGTTCAGGGGTCTCCCCTGGCACGGTTTTGCCTGGAGGCTGGTTTTGAAGATGTTTGGGAATATTTAGGACAGGGGAAAAGGGTTTTTTCATGTTTTAGTAAAGCAGGTAAATCAATGTCTAGAATAGATCTTGCATTGATAACTAGTAAACATCTGAAATTGGTAAATCGAATGAAATACGAAACGAAGTCAATATCGGATCATTCTCCGCTACTACTTGAACTCTGCTTAACTCAGGAAAGATACACACAAAAACCCCCCTTTAGACTAAATCCTTATTGGTTATCAGTTATAAAGACACATGAAGTAATCCAAAATGAAATTGGCCGTTTTTGGGATAATAATTATGGCTCAGCAAAAATTCTAGTTGTATGGGATACCTTTAAGGCGTACATGAGGGGATTGCTGGTTAGTAACATCGCGAATCTTAGAAAGGAGTACGGGAAAAAACAGAAAAACCTAGAAGAACGTGCAGCACTGGCGACAGAATCCTTTTATATGAATAAGACGGAGGAGAATAGGGAAAATATGCAAAGAGCCACGCAAATATACTCTAATTTTTTATTAGACAAGGCCCAACAGAGCCTTTTTTTTAAGGGGCAAAAATACTTTACGGAGTCAGGGCGACCTGGTAAATTTTTGTCCAGAGTAATATCAAGCCAACAATCTAAAAAATTTATAGACAAGGTTCGATTGAGTGATGGTAAGATGGTCACTGGACAGGGTCCGGTAGAGAAGGCCTTTGTTGACTATTTCCTGGATTTGTACAAGGCTGAAACTAAGATCACAGATGATAAGATAGACTTCTATCTTGACAGGATTACCTTCCCTTCCATTACTGAGACGCAAAAGAAAGCACTCGAATTGGAGGTCTCAATTCAGGAACTCGAGGGAGCTATTAAATTATGCTCAGCCAACTCTACTCCTGGTTCAGATGGGCTTCCATACGAATTCTATAGTAAATATAGGGAGTGTATTCTCCCCAGACTGCTGGAGGTCTTTTCTGAATCAATGGAGTATGGGAAGTTGCCAGATTCAATGATGGAAGCTGTAATAATATTAATTCCAAAAAAAGGCAAGGACCCCCTAGATCTAGAATCTTAGACCAATCTCACTTCTTAATGCAGATGTAAAGCTTCTCGCGAGGGTCTTGGCTACAAGGCTTTCTAGGGTCATTTCCTCTATTGTCCACCCGGATCAGAGTGGCTTTATTCAGAACAAGGGTACACATCATAATCTACATCGGCTCTTTTCTAATATTCAGGCCCCTGGGGGGACCGCTCGCTCCATCCTGTCATTGGATGCCTCTAAGGCCTTTGACAGGGTGGAGTGGCGCTTCCTCTGGAAGGATCTGGCAAGGATGGGCTTTGGAGAAAGGTTCATAGGTACTCTTAAGTTATTATATGGATCTCCAAGGGCAAAATTGAGTCTTAATGGAATCCTGAGTAGCAGTATTGATTTAAATAGGGGCACGCGGCAGGGCTGTCCATTATCCCCATTGCTATTTGATATCTATATCGAACCCCTTGCTATGGCCATTAGACAGGACGAGCAGCTTAAAGGATTCGGTACGCTAGGAACACAAGACCGTATTTCACTATATGCGGATGATGTTCTTTTTTTTATAGACCACACGGAAATTACTCTTCCTAGGATTATTCAAATGGTTAAAGCATTTGGTGAGGTGTCTGGTTTTCTTATAAACTGGGCTAAGACCAGTTTGATGCCAGTGGACCCCCTGCCACAGGAAGAGGTCTCTGTGACACAGTTGAATATCGTTGACACTTTTCAATATTTGGGTTTGATTATATCACCTCGGGTTGAAAATTTTATACAACTTAATTTGATCCCCATAATGGTAAGCAGTAGAGCTAAAATAGGGATCTGGCTGAGACTTCCTCTATCTAGAGCCGACCGAGTCTCATTAGTTAAAATGGTGATACTACCACAATTTTTATATGTGCTCAGGAATACACCTATTTGGATACAAGATAAGTATTTTAAACTTATGGAAAGAATAATTAATGATTTAATATGGGGAAGAAAGCGAGTTCGAATAAAGCTGGAATATTTGTATAAATCAGTGGAGTGCGGGGGTTTAAACCTCCCTTACTTTAAAGGGTACTTTATTGCAGCCCAGTTATTGAGGTGCTATGAGTCAGAGAACAGTGCACTGCTGGGGAAGTTGGTAACCAGCCACGCCCATAATAATATTTTTACCTTGTTGGAATCCGGGCTATTGAAGAGCTATGAGCGAGGCTACAGAGAGACCACAAAACTACTCCTGAAAGTGTGGGCTACAACTAGGACATGGTTGAAGATTAAGGGTTCATTTACATTTACGCCTCTATGGCATAATGTGCACTTACAAAGGCTGGATGATATTGCAGCCGACACATTTTGGCAGAAGAATAAAATTTTATACATTTCACAGGTAGTTAAGGACAGAGATATTAAACCATTTATAGAGATGACACATAATATAGAACATTTTTCATGGTTTAGGTATCTTCAATTGCGTTCAGTACTATCCAGTTTGGATGACAAACAGGTGTTGGATATAGATAATTCATCTTTTTTGAATGAATGGGTAGGGGACACACTGTCTAGAATAAAAATTTCAAATATATATAAGTTATTACTTAAGGCACGGTTTAATGATACACACTCACCAGGACAAAGAGCGTGGGAGCTGGATTGCCCGAACTTACAAATAGAAGGCTGGGAGATTATTTTTGGGAACTTAGGTTCACTGTCACAGAACTTCAATCACGTTCTAGTACAATTCTATATTTGCCATAGATTATATATTACTCCATTGTGGATGAATAAATGTGGATTAAGAGACACGTCAAACTGCCCCAAATGCGACACTGTAGGAGCGGACTTTCTTCATATGATATGGACTTGTCCAGAACTTATAAACTACTGGAATACTATTAATAATTGTATTATGTATAAACTAAAAGTTCGAATCCCTTTTGAACTACAAGTATTTGTGCTTAATGATCTTTCTAAATTAAATAATCATGAGTATCAAAAGATTTTCCTGAGCAGAATATTGATGTTGGCTAGAGTCTTGGTCAGTCGGACCTGGTTTGCTCGATTCACTCCAGATATAAATACATGGATAAATTTAATTGTTAAGGTAAAAAATGATGAGAAAATTATGTACAAACAGAGGGAAGCTGAGGACAAGTGGATTAAGATATGGGGTGGTTGGAGGATTGATTAGTTGAGGTCAAATGGTTTTATTTATAGGGGTTTTATTTTGATGCACCACAGGTAGGGGGGAGGGGGGTTGGGGGGAACTGTATCCTTTTTTTTATTCTGTAATGTTTTGATATATTAATAAAAAATATATATTATAAAAAAAAAAAAAAAAGTCATCATTTTCCGCTAACTTGTGACAAAAAATAAAAAGTTCTATGAACTCACTATGCCCATCAGCGAATACCTTTGGGTGTCTACTTTCCGAAATGGGGTCATTTGTGGGGTTTTTCTACTGTCTGGGCATTGTAGAACCTCAGGAAACATGACAGGTGCTCAGAAAGTCAGAGCTGTTTCAAAAAGCGGAAATTCACATTTTTGTACCATAGTTTGTAAACGCTATAACTTTTAACCAAACCATTTTTTTTTTTTTGCCCAAACATTTTTTTTTATCAAAGACATGTAGAACAATAAATTTAGCGAAAAATTTATATATGGATGTCGTTTTTTTTGCAAAAATTTACAGCTGAAAGTGAAAAATGTAATTTTTTTTGCAAAAAAATCGTTAAATTTCGATTAATAACAAAAAAAGTAAAAATGTCAGCAGCAATGAAATACCACCAAATGAAAGCTCTATTAGTGAGAAGAAAAGGAGGTAAAATTCATTTGGGTGGTAAGTTGCATGACCGAGCAATAAACGGTGAAAGTAGTGTAGTGCAGAAGTGTAAAAAGTGGCCTGGTCATTAAGGGGGTTTTAGCTAGCGGGGCTGAAGTGGTTAAAGGGCATCTGTCAGCAGATTTGTCCCTATGACACTGGCTGACCTGTTACATGTGCGCTTGGCAGCTGAAGACATTGGTCCCATGTTCATATGAGCCCGCATTCCTGAGCAAAAATGAAGTCTTAATATATTCAAATGAGCCTCTAAGAGCAAAGGGGGCGTTGTCGTTACACCTAGTGGCTCTGCTCTCTGCAACTGCCGCGTCCTCTGCACTTTGATTGACAGGGTCTGGCTCTGAAAACATAATGCCTGGCACTGTCAATCATTCAACGTGCAACAGCTGCAGAGAGAGCAGAGCCTTTAGGTGTAACGGCAACGCCCCCTTTGCTCCTAGAGGCATAGGCATATGTACTTTATTTCACAAGAGTTCTTGGCCGTCAATAATTGCATGAAAAATGCAGGCAAGATTTTTAGTGAATACAGTGACTCCTGTGACAAATTATTTCAAAGGCACGGTGAAGAAGGAATGGCTGTGTGCCAACCTCTCTCAAATTTGGTAGCTTGTAATGTTTCATAGTGTTTCTGGGAATCAAGAAGTAATTTATCATACAAGACAGCGTGTATAATATGACAGAAGATCTATTACTTAATCTTATGACAGATTTATTTTTGCGAAGGAAAAAACTGTTTTGTTGCAGTTCTAAAATATTTCTTTTTTAATCAAGCATCTTTTTATTGATATTTAATATAGAGTACATAACATATAAAAGGTGTCAGAGCGTCATATAATAGAAATGGAGCAGAATGAACAAACTACAGATCTTTCAGAACTTTTCAATAGTTTGATGAGAGTAATTTGCAGGAGCTCCTTGTAGGTTTTTGCCAATGTTCGTTTGATGCAGTCGTAGACACCCTAGAACATAACAGAGTGAACGATTCATATAACAAATAGTGACAGTAGGTATGTGGCCCACCCGGGGCAGTCAGGCAAACAAAGTAAGTCATCTATAGGTATTGTGGTTTATAGATGTGGAGGAGGGAGAAATCCCTCTCAGATTTTCAAGTTAACCATGTGTGTGTTCTATATTTTTAACTAGTCAGAGGGTCTGTGATATAGGTCACTTTTGAGCGTCGATAGTGTGAAGACATTTTTAACTCGTGTTTTTGCTTTTGAGTTCTTCCCAAGGAGCCCAAGTTTTTAGGAATCTGGAGTGAGTTCTATTTGCCCAGCTTGCCAATTCCTCCATGAGGCACAGTTGGTCGATTTCTGACTCCCATTGAGTAATAGTTGTGGGTTTGGGGATAAGCCAGTGCAAGGGGATTAGGTACCTAGCTGCTTGGACCATCCAAGTAGGCAAATCAGATGCCTTTGGGGTCCAGTTGTCTGATGGGTTCCACAGTAAGACCGACAAGGATGATGGATGGAGGTGCCACATATTTCATATTTGGTTTAATTTGTGTTATACTTGTTCCCAGAATCCCCTTATTTGAGAGCAAAGCCAGAATATGTGGCCTAATGTGCCCCCTTTCTGAGAACATCTCCAGCAGTCACCCGACTCCTGTAATCCCATTTTATGAAGTTTGTGAGGGTTGTTGTACCACCTGGATATTGTTTTATGAGTGTTCCTGGATTCTGACACGGCGTGAAAAGTCATGGGATCTTAAATGTATTTGGTCTATTTCTGTTGTGGAAAAGGATCTCTCTAGAGACCCAATAAACCTTATCTATATATTCAACACCTAGTTGTGACCTTGTGACTTGTGTCCACACGCTCACTTGACTTTCACGTTCCAGTGGAGCTCCAGTACAATTGAATATCCGGTCTGCGGTCTTGCCTTCGCCACAGGAGTCTTCGGACGGAATCTACAATCTAAACAACCTTGAACCCAAATCTGAACTTCTGTGAAGTTGATCGGGACTCCATCCCGATCGTCTCCTAGCAACTGTGCGTGAAAATCGCACCGCATCCGCACTTGCTTGCGGATGCTAGCGATTTTCACGCAGCCCCATTCACTTCTATGGGGCCTGCGTTGCGTGAAAAACGCACAATATAGAGCATGCTGCGATTTTCACTCAACACACAAGTGCTGCGTGAAAATCACCGCTCATGTGCACAGCCCCATAGAAATTAATGGGTCCGGATTCAGTGCGGGTGCAATGCATTCACCTCAAGCATTTTACCCGCGTGAAAATCTCGCCCGTGTGAAAGGGGCCTTAGGAGGGAGTAGGAAAAGTATTAGAGAAGAAGGTAGATGTCTTGGGGAATCGGAGAATGGCTTGCCGCTAACGTGAAGAAATTTGATAACACCATGAACACCTCTGGTTAGACTATTTAACGGAGTAAACGAGGTTCCACCTATGACGCAGTTCTAAAATTTTGAAATTTTTTTTTTTAAAGGGCAGGGAGTGGAAAATGTCACAAATCTGATGATACTGGAATTTCAGATGATTCCGCAAATAGTGAATTAGTTAACCTCAGTAGATATTTCAGTAAACAGTCTGTAACCAGATAATGTATAATCTAATGATCTTTCTAAATGTGTGCCCCTTTAGGGTGCATTCACACATGAAAGATTTTGTGGCAGAAATATATGCAACTGAAAATCAATTCCATTCATCTGAACGGGCCTTGTAGAAATCCATGTGCTTCCCGCCAAAACAACCCCATTCAGATGAATAGAACTGATTTTTAGTTGCAGCAATTTGCTGCAACTAAATCTGCAGCGTGTGAAGGCACCCTTACTTCATTCCCCATTTTTTATGAAAGGAGTTTATTATATGGGTGCAGTATTCTTTATCTTTACCACACATTAAACACATAATTGTAGCTAATTTTAAATTGACACTTAACACAACAAAAGCCAAAAACCAAAGTCAAGGTAAAATGATTACCAAGACTTAAATATTGCTCACCTATCCTTAGAATAGGTCATCAATATCAAAAGGAGGTCCAAATCCTGGCTTGGGTGAGCACTGCGGATACATCATAAATATTCAACTCCCAGAAACCCCCTTTTAAAGAGGACCATCTTATAGAGCAGGAGCAGCTGAGTGGATTGATATATCGTTTTGTGAGAAAGGATTCAGTAAAACCTGTAATTTATACATTTATATATGTGCTTTTTTTTCCACTTCTGTGAAGAACTGTCGTTACAGGAGGGAAGGGCTATCAGTGACTGACAACTATCTCTGTATACACACTTACACAAAGAATGCTATCAATCACTGATAACACCTCCTCGTGTACAGCCATCAGTGACTGGCAGCTATCTCTGTATACACACTTACACAGAGAATGCTATTAATTACGGATAACACCTCCTTGTGTACAGCTATCAGTGACTGACAGCTACCTCTGTATACACACTTACACAGAGAATGCTATTAATCACTGATAACACCTCCCTGTGTACAGCTATCAGTGACTGGCAGCTATCTCTGTATACACACTTACACAGAGAATGCTATCAATCACTGATAACACCTCCCTGTGTACAACTATCAGTGACTAACAGCTATCTCTGTATACACACTTAGGCCTCTTGCACTTTTTTTTTCCTTTTACATTCCATATACGGAACCATTCATTTTAATGGGTCCGCAAAAAAAACGGAATGTACTCCGTATTTCCGTTTCTCTGTTCCTTTCAAAGATAGAACATGTCCTATTATTGTCTGCATAACTGACAAGGCTACTGCTGTTCTGTTAGGGGCCAGTTGTTCCATTCCGCAAAAAACGGAATGCACACGGATGTTATCTTTATTTTTTGCGGATCCGTTTTTTGTGGACCGAAAAATACTGAAAAAGCCATACGGTCGTGTGCAATAGGCCTTACAAAGAGAGTGCTATCAATCGCTGATAACACCTCCCCTGTATGCAACTATCAGTGACTGACAGCTATCTCTGTACACACGGTGTGCTTCCGTGGTGTTTCTGGCTGTGCCTCCACACCGCAAAAAAGTAGTACATGCACTATTTTTTTTTGCGGTGCGGACTGTCGGATGCGGATCGCGGACCCCATTCATGTGAATGCGTCCGCGATCCGCATGCATCTGCCCCACGGTCGGTGCCCGTGTATTGCGGACCGCAATTTGCCCTTACACGGAGAATACTATCAATCACTGATAACACCTCCCCATGTAACTATATAATTGCTCAAATTACAGGTTTTACTGAATCTTATCCCATAAAAAATAAATATCTATCTGCTCTATAACATGGTGCTTTCAGATTGCATTGTGTTTTGTGGTGACAGGCCCTCTTTAAAGTTAGCAACTGTTTATTTAATGTGTTCAGTTCCAAGATAAGTATTGTTACATCTGTATATGCCAAGAACCTCTCACTCGCACTCCCACTTATGATTACATTACACTTGGAAAGTCACAGCAGTTCCTTTTGCTTTATTTTGAAACCACTCCGCTCCTGATCAGTGACTTCATACATATTGCATCATAGCCCTGATAAAGTAGTCACGTGTTGCTGACATTGGTACTGATCCCAAGAATTGGTTGGTGTTGTGCAAGAACTCTGCCAGACTTGCAGAGGCAAGATGACTTACCTGCTTCCTGGCTCCCCACTCCTTCTTCAGGCCTTCGATACTCCTCTGGGCTCCATCGATGTCCACTTCCGGTTGGCGCCTCTTGCATCATGTGACCATTTGTCATGACGCAAATGGAGCCGGACACTGCCATGCCCTGTGATTGGCTGCAGCGATTGGCTGCAACCCCTTTAAAGCTAATTTTAGGAAAACTATTTATGCAAAAACAAATTAAAACAAAGATCTTAAGACCTTATTCAGATGGCTGTATCGTGGGAGCACTTTATCATGTATATTGCAAAGGCAAAAACGTGAGTCTAATTATCTCGTCTTACATCATTTTGTCTACTGTATCCTCATTTAACAAGAACATATGGCGTCCATTTATTCAACACTCCTATATTCTACACATGCTTAAAGGGCATCTGTCAGCAGATTTGTGCCTATGACACTGGCTGACCTGTTACATGTGCGCTTGGCAGCTGAAGGCATCTGTGTTGGTCCCATGTTCATATGTGCCCGCATTGCTGAGAAAAATGATGTTTTAATATATGCAAATGAGCCTCTAGGAGCAATGGGGGCGTTGCCATTACACCTAGAGGCTCAGCTCTCTCTGCACTTTGATTGGCTTTAGGAGAAGTCAGGGCCAATTAAAAATGATTACATTCACACTGCCTGGTCCTGTCAATCAAAATGTGCAGACGGCGCGGAAGTTGCAGAGAGAGCTGAGCCTCTAGGTGTAATGGCAACACCCTAGTTGTTCCTAGAGGCTCATTTGCTTATATAAAAGCTTCATTTTTCTCAGCAATGATTGCACATATGAACATGGGACCAACACAGAACCCTGAAGGTGAAATGTTGAGATAATTATATTGTCATATGAGATGTATTCTTGTGGTAGGATGTTTGTTCTGGAATTAATACCCTTGTATAATGTTTTTCATAGTCCTGTAATATGATTAACTCCTATTTAAGGAATCGCAAGAGTGTAACACGCATGCTTGAGAAAGATAGCTGTGACTCCTGAAACGTTGCAGGTGGTGTGTACCACACTCCGCTCACCACCTTCTTGAACTTTTGCCCAAGCTGCTCCTGTGGATGAATACAAGACCTTTCTGGATTAATTGCTTTTGGGTATGAGATGAAATGTTCTTTATATACCCTTGGACTATGCAATCATGTATTGGTGATGTTCAAAATTTAATATGGAAGAGATTTTAACTTGTGCGGCCTTCACATTTTAGCACTCTACCTACAGCCACAAATCCTTGCCCAACCACGAGTCTAGTGCCAAATCTAAGAGCATCATAGGGATCTGTGATGATTTAAGTTCACTGGCTGCAGCGGTCACCTGTCACCCGTGCGGCACGTCACCTAGTCACATACTACTTGGGTGACAGGTCACCGCTGTGGCCAGTGATTGGCTGCAGCAGTCACGTGACACATGTAAATAGGATGTTCATTACCAGAGACCCAGGGCCTGCAGAGGAAGCGGAGGAGCGATCCATAAGTAAGTATAGCCCCAGTGCAGGTCCAGCCATTCTGACAACCCCTTAAAGGTCATTTTCACATGGTCAGTATTTGTAAGGTGAAACCAGGAGAGGGTCCAAAACAAAGATCAGGTACAATTATTTTTATTATACTGTATCTCTGTAGGTTCCACTCCTGTTTTGGGTTACAACTACTGGCCAACTACTGATGCAAAATATTGGCCATGGATAAGTGGACTTATGCCATTTCCTTACTGCAATATTCGTAAGGCAAAACCAGGAATGGGCCAAAAATAGAAGTGCAAATCTTTCCATTATTCTTTTTTAATCAAATCCTTTTTTTTTTATTATTGACCAATATATCTGTACACGTATACAGTATGTATAATGAAACATATCAAAGAAAAATAAAGCTTTTGATACATTCTGTTTTGTATTGTCAGATTCTTTTTATACATAGATATATTTGAATATATGTAATCCTATTAACCACTCCACCCCCAATGAAACCTACCCCCCGCACTCCCTACTCACCCCGGCATGCTTCTCCATACCTACCCTCTATAACGTGATACAGCTATTAGACAACCAATCACTCCATAGTTTATCAAACTTTTGTGGGCATCCTCATTTGAGGAATATAGCTTTTTCACAAGCCAACATATTGTTAACTTTAACCCTGAATTCTGCCAATGTTGGAGGACTTTCCTGTACCCAGTGTAGGGCTATAAATTTTCTGGCTACATACGACAATCTTCCCACCGCAACCTTTCTATATTCATCTGTTCCAACCTTAGAGACATATCCTAATATACATATTTTGGGATCTCTTTCTACCCTCACTGACAATGTATGATATATTGTCTCCAGTATACCTTCCCAGTACCCGTCTAGACTCTGCCACAACATGTGAAACAAATCAGCTGGTTCCAAAGAGCACCTTGGGCATCTTGCGTCTATTCTGATGCCTATGTGTTTCAGAAATATTGGCGTTTTGTACACTCTATGGATAATCAAAAGTTGAGACAATTTCCCCTCTTCACTCAATGAGGCCAGCGGGATCGCCTCTAAAATGTCTTCCCATTGGTCTTGTGACATCGCCCCCAAATCTCTCTCCCATTTTTTCATTTGAGTCAACGGATGAGAGTCCGGGAACTTATCCAGTAATAATGTGTACAGCATAGATATCAGACCTCTCTTTTCACCCCGTGAGAATTAATTTTTGGGCTGTTTCCAGTTTAATAATAGTACCTTTTTTTTAATGTGGTATGATACGCATGACGCAGTTGGAGATATTGATAAAAACTTGTGCGAGGAATCTGGAACCTCTCCTGTATATCCGTGAAAGACCTAAACACTCCATTGTCTAAAAGATCTCCTATTCTAAGGATCCCCTTATTCTTCCACTCCTGAGGACATGACAGGGAAAGGAATTCCGGGAGAAGGGGATTGTTCCATATGGGAGATATTTTACTAATGCCTTTAACCCCTCTCAACTGCTTAACCTTACCCCACACTTTTTTCATAGGCACTATTAAAGCCAAATTTTCCTACAAAATCCACACTAAATCTCTCTTGCCTATTTTTTACCGTAAGATCCGATTTAGTCATATCTTCTAGCGTATAGTCCATCCAGCCCTTAAGATGCTGACACTGCGCTGCCAGATAATAAACCCAAGGATTGGTACCACCAATCCCCCCGCTGTTTTAGCATATTGCATTGTCTCTAATTTAATCCTGGGTTGACCTCCTCGCCATATTAGGTCTCTAAATATCACATTGATTTTATGAAATCTATCTAAAGGCAACCAAACCAGGGCATTATGGAGTATATATAAAAGTTGCAGCATCATTGTCGTCTTACTCTGCCCACAACTGAGAGAAATACTGTGCACCATGCTTTAGCCTTCATTCTAAATCTCACCAACAGTGGAGACAGGTTTAGCTCTTCAAAATCCAAAATCCTGGGCGAAATGTGGATTCCTAAATATTTGATATTTTCCACACATTGAATATTATTAGCAATGGCCATGGCAGACACATCCTGACCATCAGCGCCGATTTTTGCCAATTAATAGTAAGTCCTGACAATCTACCAAACCGATCTATAAGAGACATGGTAGCTGATAGGGAGGTTGACGTATTTCCCAAGAATAAGAGTATCGTCAGCGTATAACGCCATTTTATTATGTATCTGTCCGTATTGAAACCCCTTAATTTCTGGATATTTTCTCACTGCTGCCGCTAACGGCTCAGTGGCTATAGCAAAAAGTAGGGGCGATAACGGGCAGTCTTGTCTAGTTCCCCTAGCCAACTGAATGTAATTAGACACTCCCCCATTAGCCCGAATCTGAGCCTTTGGGCTTAGAATATAAGACCTGTACCCATTTAATAAACCGCTGTCCAAAGTCATACATTTCAACGTACCCCAAAGATACCCCCACTCCATACTGTCAAAGGCCTTAGCAGCCTCAAGAGACAGGACAGCCCTTTCTCCACAATTGTCATCCGAGACCTGTATACTGGTATATACTCTATGAATATTGATAGCCGTAGATTTCTGGGGCATAAAGCCTGTCTGATCTGGATGAATTATATTAAGAATCACCTTGGACAAGCCAATAACTTTTATAGGCTTTCACTGGGATGCCATCCGATCCCCGGGCTTTGTCATTAGCCATATCGTTCAGCGCCTCCTCCAATTCCTCCAGATTAATAGTCTCTTCTAATTGTTCCCTCTCCTCTACCGACTGTGTAGGTAAGTCTGCCTCCCCAAGGAACGTTAATAACTCCTCCTCTGAGTTGGAGGCTCTAGAGCAGGGCTGGCCAACCTGCGGCTCTCCAGCTATTGTAAAACTACAATTCCCAGCATGCCCTGCTGTAGGCTGGCCATCCCTGCTCTAGGAGGTATAGAGAGAGGAATAGAATCCCTCAAGTACTCCTAGAATATCCACTGTATCCCTACATGACCTCCCCTGGAGATCCATCGATTCGGTTATACATGATGACCCATGCTGTGCCCTAGAAATAACAGATACCATATGTCCCACTTTTTCTCCTTCTGCAAAAAAACGTTGCTTATAAAAGATACGTTTCCTGTCTGCTACCTGTAATAGATAACATCTCAGTTGTTCCTGTGCCTCTCTCATAGCCCTACTAGTTGACTGGGAAGGTGTAACCCCATAGGCCTCCTCCACCTCCACTACCGCTTTGTAAGCCTTGACGTCTGCTTCTTTAGACCTGGTTTCCTTTGCGGTAATAGACTTGATCAATAACCCCCTCAGATATGCTTTCATAGCATCCCAGACAGCAAGTGGGGACTCCGTACCCGTATTTAGTCATACTTGAGAGGTCATCCAGAATTTGTAGCCAAAGTGCATTGCACTTCCATAGTTTCAGCCCCGGTCTGGTCCCTGCAAATTTCAGCGCCACCTTCATTATGGAATGGTCTGACAACGCTCTAGGCTGATTGTCAGAGGAATGGATAAACAGAATGATAGCATCATTCACCAACTCCAAATCTATTCGGGATAAGGTACGGAATGTGGATGAGCTACAGAAGTATTTGCGCTCTGCAGGATGTCTCACCCTCCATATATCAATCAGGCCTACCTCTTTCATAATGTTACGCAGAACCACCTGAAGATCTCCCGAATCCCTCCACCCTACATCTATCCATCCGGTCATCTGGTGGTGTTCAATTATAATCTGCGATAAGCAACCACGGTATTCCCAGATAGTTTGCCACAAAGTCAAGTTCATTCTCCGAGGGGTCATTCAAATGGCGGGGGGGATATATACTGTCACCAATATTTGAATACCCTCAATATTGCATAGCACACATTTAAATCTCCCCTCCTTGTCTAAGAACTCTTTAATACATTCAAATCTAATATTCTTACCGTATGTACTAATATACTTACTCCCCTGGAATGCGAGGAGAGTACCGCATGAGCCGCATATCCATTATTCATTTTTACACTGTTTTCACGTCTGGTGTTGTCTTACAAATACTGATACACAAGTCTCACAAGTATAGTTTCACACTAGCACTAAACTGTTCCGGTAGAGGAACTACCTGCCACAGTTCATCATATCTGGCATAGCCCCGGAGCCCCTTGACTACAATGGAACTCAGCAGGGATCTGGCATCAGTGCCGGGAATCAACCAGACAAAAAACCGCTGCTTGCAGTGGTACTTGTCTGCCCAAATCTAATCACTAATGCCAGAAGCAGGCCGGATCCCTACCAGGTCCCATTATAGTCAAAGGGGCCTGGCGGTGCTCTAGCATCTTCCAGCTATGCCGGGGGTGTTTAACTCCGGCAGGCTGCTCCTATAACGGCGCTAGTGTGAAACTAGCCTTATACTGACCAAATACTGACTGTGTAAAATAGGCCTTACACCAAGAGTTGTCTTAAAACAATGACAGTATTTTTGGATAAGAGGATTCATCATTGCAGTAATCACTTGGTGACCTATTTACAGAACATCACTGCTCAAGGAAAGTCTTGGCAGTCAAAAGATGAGCCATCCTAGTAGTGCAGATTGTGTTGCAGTCTTTTTGTGACAAAGCCATAAGTGGAGAAAAGAGGAATCTTGTGGCATTTACATGTGGCATCGTGACCCCAGTGACAATCATTAGATGTAATGTCACAATTAAACTTTGCTATCTTCATGTATGGCATCAGATGCCCATGTAGTCCTATATTTAAGTCTCATGAAATATGAGAAACATGGGTCATGTGTCGGACTCATCTCCAGGACCGACGGCGACTCATCTGACGCACACTCAGTGCACATAGTGACTTATGATGCATTGAGTACTCATATGAACAAGGGTCTACTGTACTGCACTCTCACATCATCGTTTGGGGGGTGGGGGGATAGAGAACTAAAAAAACACTTCTGTTTTGGGCTTAAAAAAAGGATGCAAACCACTGACCAAATCTGCAATGTGTATACACTCCCCTAAAGAATTATTAGGAACACCTGTTCTATTTCTCATTAATGCGATTATCTAGTCAACCAATCACATGGCAGTTGCTTCAATGCATGTAGGGTTGTGGTCCTGGTCAAGACAATCTCCTGAACTCCAAACTGAATGTCAGAATGGGAAAGAAAGGTGATTTAAGCAATTTTGAGCGTGGCATGGTTGTTGGTGCCAGATGGGCCGGTCTGAGTATTTCACAATCTGCCTAGTTACTGGGATTTTCACGCACAACCATTTCTAGGGTTTACAAAGAATGGTGTGAAAAGGGAAAAACATTCAGTATGCGGCAGTCCTGTGGGCGAAAATGCCTTGTTGATGCTAGAGGTCAGAGGAGAATGGGCCGACTGATTCAAGCTGATAGAAGAGCAAAGTTGACTGAAATAACCACTGGTTACAACCGAGGTATGCAGCAAAGCATTTGTGAAGCCACAACACGCACAACCTTGAAGCGGATGGGCTACAACAGCAGAAGACCCCACCGGGTACCACTCATCTCCACTACAAATAGGAAAAAGGGGCTACAATTTGCACAAGCTCACCAAAATTGGACTGTTGAAGACTGGAAAAATGGTTTCTTGAACATGACAATGAGTTCACTGTACTAAAAAAAAATGGCCCCCACAGTCACCAGATCTCAACCCAATAGAGTATCTTTGGGATGTGGTGGAACAGGAGCTTCGTGCCCTGGATGTGCATCCCTCAAATCTCCATCAACTGCAAGATGCTATCCTATCAATATGGGCCAACATCTCTAAAGAATGCTATCAGCACCTTGTTGAATCAATGCCACGTAGAATTAAGGCAGTTCTGAAGGCAAAAGGGGGTCCAACACCGTATTAGTATGGTGTTCCTAATAATTCTTTAGGTGAGTGTATAAGGCCCTACAGGGTTGCTTTTTGCTATATGCAGGCTGAGAATATTAGGTTTAGAGCATATTGCATAGGGTTTCCTTAGTCCTCTTTCACTGCGTTGCTTGAAAATCGCAGCATGTTCTATATTCTGCGTTTTTCACGCAACGCAGGCCTCATAGAAGTGAATGGTGCTGCATGAAAAACGCATCGCACCCAGATTAACTGCGTTGCGTTAACGCAAGTAACTTAGCAAGAGTGAATGGATTTAAAATACAGGAAGTGAAGTTATCAGTGTCTGTCTGCAGGCACTGCATGGGAGACAGATTATTGCTAGTTATCTTGCCCTTGCGGAGCCAAATCAAACATGAAAAAGGCCCCAAAAGACAACGATGTTCCCAAAATGATAATCCTGGTCAAGGAGCGCCCATGTATTTGGAACATGAACTGCAGAATACCAGGACCGTTCCAAGAAAGAGCAAGCATGGCAGGAAATTGACAAATAAATATTTTGTACAGTTTGGGAGACTAGTAAAGGCCAAAGACTGGAGAGGTTTGGTAAGTAAAAAGTGGACAATCTATACATGTTTGATCCTAGCTGTCCTCCCTAGCATAGCACATGGCATACATTATCGTCCCTTATAGCACATGGCATACATTATCGTCCCTTATAGCACATGACATACGTTATCGTCCCTTATAGCCTAGCACATGCCATGCGTTATTGTACCTTAGAGCACATGGCATACGTTATCGTCCCTTAGAGCATAGCACATGGCATACGTTATCGTCCCTTATAGCACATGGCATACGTTATCGTCCCTTATAGCACATGGCATACGTTATTGTCCCTTAGAGCATAGCACATGGCATACGTTAACGTCCCTTATAGCACATGGCATACGTTATCGTCCCTTATAGCACATGGCATACGTTATCGTCCCTTATAGCATAGCACATGGCACACGTTATCGTCCCTAATAGCATAGCACATGGCACACGTTATCGTCCCTAATAGCATAGCACATGGCATACGTTATCGTCCCTTATAGCATAGCACATGGCATACGTCATCGTCCCTTATAGCATAGCACATGGCACACGTTATCTTCCCTAATAGCATAGCACATGGCATACGTTATCATCCCTTATAGCATAGCACATGGCATACGTCATCGTCCCTTATAGCATAGCACATGGCATACGTTATCGTCCCTTATAGCATACGTTATCGTCTGTAAGATTGTATTGTTTGGTAAAAGTTTCTTTTTTGTATTTTTATTACAAGTTGCAGAAGTAAAGAGTCGCTGGAGGAGTTGCCGGGACCAATTCCGAAAGGAGATTCTCCAAGGGTGCAGTGGCTCCGGCACTTTCAGGAAAAGGCCATATCAGTATAAGGAAGAACTGATGTTCCTGCAGCCGTTAATAGAGCAGCGTCTGTAAGTAAATTATAACCAATGACGACTACATGTTTATCAATACACACTGTATGTGTACTATGTGGGTAATGTAATTTGTAACAATGTGTAAATTAGAAATGTCATAGTTGCCGCTAGCAACCAATCTGATTCATCCTTGTATTTGCATTAGTAGTTTAAAATTATTACAAGTGGAATCGTGTTTTTTTTTTGCAAAGGGCAGGTATGCCACTTGTAATTTCCATAATGTAGCTGCATGACCACATATGTAATATGTTGGTTAGTTAAACATGACCTGTCACCACTCCTGACATGGCTTTTAAAATAGCTTTATGTATTCCCCATGTAATAAAAATTCTGGAGCATATATTTAACCAAAAAATGTAAACACAATCTAGCCACACAAACTATTTTATAAAAAAAAATACAATATTTCATTAAAAATAATGTATGCAGGGGGTTTAAATATCTCTTACCAGTCAAAGGTGAATCAAAAGAATGGTTGCATTTTTTTCACGCGTGCGAAAAACGCATGCAATCTGCATGTCACACATTCGGGAAAAGCGCAGGAACGCAGTGCAATCGCATACAAAACTGACAGCACTCGCAAGCAAAATTGCACGATTTTCCATGAACGCATCCGGACAAAATCAGTGACGCCCGTGTAAAAGAGGCCTTATTCTCTTGTCATGCAGCATGGTTTATCTATAACTCTTGTGGGGATTCGCTCTGGTAGTTAGGACTAGCGGATGCAGCACAGAGGCAAAGTACACAGTTCTTGAATCAAACAGCGGTGTTTATTCACACATTGGTGTATAACAAAATGCAGATAAGGTGTATCACAAAAGGCAGGTGGCTTGGTGTTTGTTCACACACAAGGAAAGTCCATAAACAATAAGTCACCTTTTCTCCTGGGTGTTAATTCACACCCTGTTAGCAGTTCAGCCTTATCAAGTCCATAGGCGGCCTGTTCGCCTTTTAGAGGGGCCTGAGTCCTCCAACCAGGCTCAAAACTCAAATCCCAGCACACAGACTCCTGAGCTCCACTGTCAGAGGGAGGTGAATCCACACACCTGGCAGTGCTGGCGTGTTTTTATGCCTGTCAAAACCCAGCCTGGAACATGGGGAGTAGTCACCCACCCAGCACTTTGACTACTCCCAGTAAGAGCAGTCCCGGATCAGCTATGACAGCCATGCTAAATCTCAAGGTCTCAGCTAGCAATAGCTGCTGCTGACACACACAATACCGGCTCTTACTTCACCGAGGCCAGGAACCTCGGAGACACATACCTTCCATCCACGATGATTCCAGGTACCTTCTTACATAGCCCCCCCATTTGTTCAACCCTGAGGGGGTGAACACCTGCCATAGCCATACAGTATACCCTGGATAGGGCATCCGTGTTTCCCTGCAACCGGCCTGCCTTGTGTTCCACAGAGAACTTAAAGTTCTGTAAGGACAGGAACCACCTTGTGACTCGGGCATTTCTCTCTTTGGCCTGGCTCATTCACTTGAGAGGGGAGTGGTCAATCACCAGGCGGAACTTTCTCCCCAACAAATAGTACCGGAGAGACTCGAGTGCCCACTTGATAGCCAGGCACTCTCTCTCCACTATACTATACCTGGTTTTGGCTGGGGTGAGCTTGCGGCTTAAAAAGACAATGGGATGCTCCTCCCTGTTGACTTCCTGAGAGAGTACAGCACCGAGGCCTACTTTGGAGGCATCTGTCTGTACCACGAACTCCCTATTGAAGTCGGGCGTCACCAAAACCGGTGACCCACACAGGGCCAACTTCAAAGTGGAAAAAGCCTCTTCCGCATGCTCATCCCAGCGAACCATCACTGATTTTCATCACTTCAAGAGCTCTGTCAAGGGCGCGGCTATAGTGGCAAAGTGGGGAACAAATCTCTCATAATAGCCTATCATTCCTAGGAACAACTTTACTTTTGGTGACAGGTCGGGGCCAATTTCTTATCGCTTCTATTTTGTTTACTTGGGGTTTGATCACTCAGCGCCCAATGACATACCCCAGGTATTTTGTCTCCTCTAATCCTATCACGCTTTTTTTTGGGAAGGGGGTTACCGGTTAGTCCAGCTTTTCGAAGGGAGTCTAATACAGCCTGCACTTTGGGCAGGTGACTTTCCCAATCGGTACTGTGGATGACAATATCGTCCAGGTAAGCCAAAGCGTACCGACCATGTGATCGCAGCACAATGTTTATTAGCCTTTGAAAAGTGTCGGGGGCGCCATGCAGACTAAAAGGTAACACCTTATTCTGGTACAGCCCCTCCGGTGTGATGAAGGCCGTTTTCTCTTTGGGAGCCTCCATCAAGGGTACCTGCCAGTACCCTTTGGTGAGGTCCAAAACACAAAAATACCGAGTTTGTCCTAACTTCTCAATCGTCTACCCTGGGCATGGGATACTCGTCAAACTTAGATACCTCAATTAAATTTTCAAAAATCATTACCCAAACCGGACGGGATGTTGCGGTTTTGTATCAGTACTATAGGGCTGGCCCACTCGCTTCTAGACTCCTCGATGACGTCTAGTTGCAGCATTAGTTGTACTTCCTCAGAGATGGCCTGTCCCCGAGCCTCGGGTACCCGGTATGATTTCCACGGGATTTTGGCCTGAGGCTCAGTGACAATGTCATGCTGGATTATAGAAGTGCGTCCAGGGAGGTCTGAGAACACATCTGTGTTCCTGTTGACAAACTCCTCAGCCTCCTGAGTCTGTTTAGAGGAGAAGCTGTCAGCAATCTTCACTGTGGCAACTGCTTCGCTTACATCAGACTTAGGGGCCGTAACCTCTCCCCCTTGAAAACTCGGCCACGGGCTATCGTCAGTACTGGTCTCCCTATTTTTCCACGCTTTGAGTAAATTCACATGGTACACCTGCTCCGGCTTCCGCCGCCCTAGCTGGTGTACCTTGTAGTTTACTTCTCCAACCTTTTCAAGTACCTCGTAGGGTCCCTGCCACCTAGCCAGGAACTTACTGTCCACTGTTGGTATCAGAACCAAATCCCGATCTCCCAGGTAAAGATCCGGACCCGAGCCTGCCGATTATACACCCAACTTTGAGCTCGCTGAGCTGCCTCCATATGTTCCTTTACCAGCAGCAACACGGTTTCCATACGTTCCTGCATCTGGGTAACATATTCAATAACGCTTTTATATGGTGTGGGTTGTTGCTCCCACGCCTCTTTGGCTATATCCAACAGACCGCATGGATGTCTGCCATATAGAAGTTTGAAGGGCGAGAACCTAGTAGAGGCCTGGGGCACTTCTCGCACTGCAGGGGTACCAGTCACTCTCACAACCGGGAAACCGGGAAAGTCTCTTCCCTATTATGAGTTCGTAGTGCAAATTTGCGGCGACTGCCACTTTGTGGGTCCACCTGCTGACTACCGTGGTTAGAGTTACCAGCGCTGTGGGTTAGTCTTTTTAAGTCTCCGTGAATGCACATCACCCCCTACTTTCCAGCCAGTATACTCAGCGGACCACACTAGGGTAGCCCTTACTAGGGTCACCAAGCTCCCCGAGTCCAACAGCGCCTCAGCTTGAGTGTCTCCCACTTCTACCTGGCACAAGTGGTCTAGAGCCTCCAGGATACCTGTGGCACACAGTTTCATAGCATACAGTGACTGACGGTAACCACAATTAGTGTCCATGGGCTCAACCCGATGGGGACACTCAGTCCTTATATGGCCAGATTCCTGACACCGCCAGCAGATTACCTGGGTCTGGCCCATAGTGGGAACCTTCCAGGTGGATTTCCCCGGCTCATACTGTTGGGCCTGGGGTGGGGAGTTCTGGGGTTTACCTGCCCCCCTCCCGAAAGAACACCCCTTAAGATTCTTAGTGGCCTTATAGCGCTCCACCATTTCCAGGAGACACCTAGCCGATCCAGAGCTAGAGAGGGTATGGCAGCGCCCTCCAGAATATGTAAGCCAATAGTCTATCCAGCATAGCTGTGGGACTCAGCACATCAGGCTGTTGCCACTTTTGCAAAAGGTGGAGTAAGTCATAATACTGGGCTCAGCCGGCTTAAACCCCCACGGACCAACACATTTACCCCCAGTCTTGCCAAAATCTCACCCTTTACCTTCGGGTAGTCGGACGGTTGATCATCCGGTAAGTCGAAATATACGTGCTGGGACTCTGATGCCAGGAAAGGAGCGATGACCTCAGCCCACTGGTCTTGGGGCAGCTTTTCCCTGAAGGGAGGAATGTTATTTACATGGAACTGTGTTTTGGTGGTGGCTGTAGGAGGGAGTGATGTTATTTACATGGGACTGTATGTTGGAGGGGACTGGGCAGGGCGATGTTATTTACATGGGACTGTATGTTGAAGGCGGCTATGGGAGGGAATTATGTTATTTACATGGGACTGTATGTCAAAGGGAGCTGGGGGAGGCAGCGATGGTATTCTCATGGGACCGTATGTTGATGGCGGCTGTGGGAGGGAGTGGGACTATTTACGTGGGACTAAATTTTGGGGGGAATTATGTTATTTACATAGGACTAAATGTTGAGGGGGTGATGTTTACATGAGTTTGCATGTTGAGGCGGCTGGGGAGGAAGTGATGTTATTTACATGGGACTCTTTTGGAGGGGACTGTAGATAGAAAGGGATGTTATTTACAGGTGACTGTATATTGGAGAGATGGTGTGATGTTATTTACATGGGACTTTATGGCGGAGGGAAATAGTATTATAGTGTTGGCATTCTTATTACTACTGGGGGCTCTATAGGAGGGACTTATAGATCCGCCTTATTTCTACTAAGAGCACTATGGGGGCCTTAGAGAGCTTTATTACCACTGGGGGAACAATAGGGGGGCCTTATTTGTACCAGGGACTCTGTGAGGGCATTATTAAATACTGGAGGGCTCTTCTACTTATGGGGGCACTCTTGGGGAGCATTATCACTGTTGGGGGAAGTATTACTAATGAGGGCATTCTAGAAGGGAATTACTATTGGTGGGACTATGAGGAGCACTATTACTATGGGGGCACTTATTTTCCACCAGGATAGTATTTGGGGGTATTGGGGAGCACAGAGAGCAGCAGGATATGGCCGAATGCACACGGCCGTTGTTCTACTATTGTCCGCAAAAAGCGGTCCGTGGTCTCATTGTAGTCAATGGGTCTGCAAAAACGATCTCCGGAGGAGGAGACGTCACCTGGAGGCACTGGATGTAATGCTGTATGCGGTGTGTGGGGGGAGGGGGGATGGCGACTTAGAGAACTGGGCCATATTAATTGGGACGCAGTATAGAGGCAAAGGACCAGGTTATAATTTACTCTTCAGTGTTTATTCACACTTAAACATAACACAACAGTCACTTTTCAGGCTTGGTGCTTGTTCACGCACAGAAAAACTAAATAAAGTTCACCTGGTATCCTGGGTGTCAGTTCACACCTGGCTGAATGCTCAGCCTCAAAGTCCAGAGCTCCACTGTCAGAGGGAGGTAATCCACACCACCTGACAGTGCTGGCTGTTTTTTATAAGCCTGCCAAGACCCGGCCTAGTACGTGGGGAGTAGTCACCCACCCAGCACTTTGACTACTCCCAGTAAGGGCCGTCCCGGATTAGCTATTTACAGCCATGTACTAATGGTGCGGACAAACCTCATGATATCCCACCATTGCCAGGAATGACTTTACTTGCCTAGTAGTGACAGGTCGGGGCCAATTCCATATCTCCTCTATTTTATTCACTTGGGGTTTTATGACTCCACTCCCAGTGGTATTTTGTCTCCTCTAATCCTATTGAACATTTTTTTGGGGTTAGCTATTAGTCCAGCCTTTTAAAGGGAGTCCACATCGGCCTGTACTTTTGGTAGGTGACTTTCCCAGTCAGTACTGTGAATGACAATATCATCCAGGTAAGCCGAAGCATACCGATGATGTGGACACAGCACAATGTCCATGAACAGTTGAAAAGTGGTGGGGGTGCCGTGCAGACCAAAGGGTAACACCTTATATTGGTACAGCCCCTCTGGTGTGATAAAGGCAGTTTTCTTTTTGGCAGCCTCCACCAAGGGTACCTGCCAGGACGCTTTGGTGAGGTCCAAAACAGAAAAATACCGGGCTTGGCCTAACCTCTCAATAAGCTAAGGCATGGGATACGCATCAAATTTAGAAATCTCATTTTGTTTGCGGAAATCGTTACAGAACTGTAACATCTCGTCCGGCTTGGGTATTAAGACTATCGGAGTGGCCCTTTCACCTTTCGACAACTCAATGACATCTAGTTGTAGCATTAGCTGCACTTCTTCCAAGATGGCTTGTCGCAGAGACTCTGGTACCCAGTATGGTTTCAACCAGACTCTGGCTTGAGGCTCAGTGACAATGTAATGTTGGATGGTAGAAGTGCGTCCAGGGAGTTCCGAGAACACATCCGTGTTCCTGCTGATGAACTTCCTGGCCTCCTGAGTCTGTTTAGAGGAAAGGCTGTCAGCAATCTTCACTGTGGCAACCGCTTCCCTTGTATCAGACCGTGGGGCTGGAAACTCTTGTCCTAGAAAACTCGGCTGCGGGCTGTCGTCCGTACTGGTCTCCCTCTCTTTCCAAGGTTTAAGTAAATTCACATGGTACACCTGCTCCGACTTTCACTGCCCTGGTTGGTGTACCTTGTAGTTTACCTCACCAACTTTTTTGAGTACTTCGTAGGGTCCCTGCCACCTAGCCAGGAACTTACTGTCCACCGTCGGTACCAGAACCAAATCCCGATTTCCCGGGTTAAAGATCCGGACCCGAGCCTGCCAATTATAGACCCTACTCTGGACTCGCTGAGCTGCCTCCATATGTTCCCTAACAAGCGGCAACACTGTGTCCATTCGCTCTTGCATCCGAGTGACCTATTCAATTTTATACGGTGTGGGTTGTTGTTCCCACGCCTCTTTGGCTATGTCCAACAGACCGCGAGGATGTCTGCCATATAGCAGTTCGAAGGGCGAGAAACCAGTAGAGGCATGGGGCACCCCTCACATTGCGAACATGAGATAGGGCAGAAGAAGGTCCCAATCCCTCCCATCCTTAGACACCACTCTTTATAACATGTTTTTTAATGTTTGATTAAACCTCTCTACTAGGCCGTCCGTTTGTGGATGATAAACGGACGTCCGTAGCTGTTTTATGTGCAGTAACTTGCAGAGTTCCCTCATGACCTTTGACATGAAAGGGGTCACCTGGTCGGTAAGAACCTCTTTAGGTAGTCCCACTCGGGAAAACATCTCTATTAACTCCTTCGCTATGAGTTTGGCCGATGTATGTCGCAGGGGCACTGCCAGAGTGTCTCCCACTTCCACAGGTGGCTATTGTCTATAGTCTCGGGGGTACCTGTTGCACACAGCTTCCTGGCATACAATGAGTGGCGGTAGCCATAGTTAGTATCTATGGGTTCACCCTGATGGGGCCAGGCTCCTGACACCGCCAGCAGACCATCGGAGCTGGGTCTGCAGGGGGTACTTTCCGGGTGGGTTTTGCTGGCACCAGCCGCCCGGTCTGGGGTGGAGATTTCCGGGGTTTGACTGCCCTCCTCCCAAAAGAACCCCCCTGTAGATTCCTGGTAGCCTCATCTCGACCATCTCAAGGGCATTACCAGGAGACACCTGGCCGATCCAGTGCTGGAGAGGGTACGGCAAAGTCCTCCAGAATACATAAGCCAACAGACGGTCCAGCATAGCAGTGGAACTCAGCATGTCAAGCTGCAGCCATTTTTGCAACCGCTGTAATAGATCATAATACTGAGGTCTCGCGGGTTCAGCCGGGTTAAACTCCCACTGATGCACCCGCTGGGCCCAGACCAACACATTCACCCCCAGTCTTGCCAGAATCTCACCCTTTACTGTCGTGTAATCGGCCGCTTGATCATCTGGTAAGTCGAAAAACACCTGCTGAGGTCCGGATGCTAGAAACTGAGCAACGACCCAGCGCATTCATCTCAGGGTAGCTTCTCCCTCACGGACACCTTTTCAAACACCACCAGATACGTCTCGACGTCGTTCGAGGGGGTCATCTTAGGTATCGCCACACGGGCCGCTTTCCAGGCATTGTGGACGTTTTGGGTCGCTCCTGCCGCTTGTAAAGCCATCACATGCTGCATTAGCAGCTAGGTGGTTTCCTGCTGCTGCTTATTAGCCTTCTTCTGCTGCAAGTTAGCCTCCACGAGGGCTTTCACGACAGCCTCCATTTTGTCAAGGGACATGGGTTGTAATCTCGCTGGTTTGATGTAAGACATACAACCGTGCCCGGAAAAAACCAAAAAATTTCGGCCTTCACGCCAGCCTCACTGTGCTTGCTCGCATCCTCCGCCAATTGGGGATTCGCTCTGGTAGGCAGGTTAGCAGACGCAGTATAGAGGCAAAGGACCAGGTTGTAAATCACTCTTCAGTGTTTATTCACATGTAAACATAACACAGCAGTCACTTTTCAGGCTTGGTGCTTGTTTACACAGAAAAACAAAATAAAGTTCACCTGGTATCCTGGGTGTCAGCTCACACCCAGCTGAATGCTCAGCATCAGAAAGTCCACTTGCAGGCTTTAAGGCGGCCTGTTTGCCTGACCCGCGGTCTTCAGACCTAAGCACAGAGATCTCCAGAGCTGCACTGTCAGAGGGAGTTAATCCACACCACTTGACAGTGCTGGCTGTTTTTTATAGCCTGCCAAGACCCGGCCTGGAACGTGGGGAGTAGTCACCCACCCAGCACTTTGACTACTCCCAGTAAGAGCCGTCCCGGATGTTTTGATCCGTGCAACGGGGAGATGGAGCGGCAGCCGTGTGTGCATTAGGAGTGACGCAGTTGCCAGGAGCGGGGTAAGTATAACCTATATGAGGGCCCGGGCATTAGGGGCAGACATTATAGGGGTTGGATAACCCCTTTCATTTTCAAAACATCTCTTCATAATGGACCGTGAAACACAAATGGAACATGGATGGCATAGACTATAATGGGAGTGAGGGATCCCTAAACACAGACAAAATAGGGCATGCTTCCATGCTAAAACCATGGACCGCGCTAATACACTGATGTGTATATACACACATTAACATGAATTGGGTATGTGTGCTGTCCGTGGAGAATGCGGACAGAACATGTGTGAATGAGGCCTTACTCTGTGGGGGGCACTACTACTGGGAGGCACAAAGGTATTATTACTGTGTTGTGGCACTGTTGAAGGTTTTTAGCTTTTAGGGAAGGTGTTTGTTTGCAGCACTGTGGTGTGTTGCGTTGCTATTGGTTTATATGCGCCCTGCATGGTGGTGTTTGGTTGGTACTGACCATGGATTGGCTCAAGTAAAAAAAAAAAAAGTTTGAGATATGTATAGTTTATAAATCTGTATATAATATAGTTGAAAAATTCAGCAAATATGTTATTATATGTTGTTCTATACAGCGGTGAAGTGTTGTCCCCTACGTGATGGTGCTAGTGATCACATTCCGGCAGCAGTTGGTCCTAATTTGTGTTTCTTTTGTTTTTGATAGCACTGGGATGAGGGAAGTGTAGTCACAGAGATACTTCCTCATTCTCCTGTGTGCTCTGCACAGTACAGAGCTGCCTCCAGTCCCATCTGTCTAATGTTTCACTCTGATTTTGTTTTTTTCACCCCGGGCTACAATAAAACTACTGCAGAGGGTCCCACCCAGAAAGGAACCTTCTGAGCTGCTGGGAAAGGCAAAACTAAGCTGGGGGGGAAAAAAAACACCTTTTTTCTGCAAAGTGGAATTCACTCTCCAGCAAAGCCCTGAGAGAGCTGGCTGCCTCTGTAGAGCTGGCTCTTTACTGGGCAAGAAGAAACTCCACAGATCTCTGGCGTGGAACATAACCAAACCTCTCATTACTGATGGACGCTTGGATTTAGGCAGCAACAGGAGCCTGGGAAGTTTGAAACCAGTGGAAACCGAACAGCTGCTTTTCAGAACTCACCCCCCGGGCAGGCCCAAGGTAAGACGCTTGCTTAGTGAATACCAATGTCAGGAAAGTTACTCAGATGGGGAACATCGCTAAAAAAAAAAGTTGCAAGACCCTGTTTTGTGACTTTTTAAACCCCTGTGCGACAGTTTATGAAAACTTCATTCAGGGAGTGGAGTAGAAATTCACACCAGAAGATGCACCTAATTGATGATGAGGTGCACAGCGCAAATTAATTAGGTGCCTCCTCCGGCAGCGCAGGGGGCTATCAAAGACTGTGGTGAAAAGCAGGTCTTTGATCGTATAATTCTGTGAGGATGCATCTAAAATAATGGACTTTGAACTTCTGCCTCTCAGTGATGTCAATACGGTGAATCACCACTCTAAAGGCTCATGCACACAAATGTATTTTGCTTCCGCTCCTTTTTTAAAATTTTTTTGCGGATCGGATGCGGACCCATTCATTTCAATGGGTCCACCAAAAATGCGGACAGCACACCGTGTCCTGGCCGCATCCGCGTGTCCGTTCCAAAGCCCTGCAAAAAAGATAGTACATATCCTATTCTCACAGACGTCATCCATATATTTTGCAGACCGAAAAATACATATGGTCGTGTGCATGAGCCCTAAAGATAATATAGGAGAATTTATACACTAGAAACGTTATAATTTATTACGATGTGCCACCATATAGTGCCTCAGTGAGTGTGTATAGCAGAGCATGCCACAATGTCTTTTATAGTCTCACGGTAGTGCTGTATGGCCTCATAGGCTGGGGAGATGAATTACGTATCTGTCCAATTTGACTCTTTAATAATGACCATGTGAGTGGGATTTTTGAGCGTAGGTCTCATAATTTCATATTTGGGGGTTCTGTTTGTGGTGAGCGCACTGCTCCTTGTCCAGCAGTCTGCATTCTCTGAATGGGTTGAGCAGAGAAGCGTCCCTGCTCTATTATTATTTCTGTTTGCATAGGAAGCGATGTAGATAAAAACATCCTACTAGGGAATTCCTGATAAAGCACTTTTCCATTATCAACAGGTGGAGTATCACTTTATGGGTACATTCACACGTGGCAGATTTGGTTGCAGGAATTTCTGCAACTGAAAAAAACTTAAAAAATCTGATTGGGGTTGTTTCTGCAGCATGTGCATTGCCTTCTGCAAGCCATATTCACACAAATGGGACAATTGCAGAACTGCCTGCAAAAAAATCAGCTCTGTGTGGATTCCCCCTAAGGGCTCATTCACACGACCGTGGTTTGGTTCCGCATCCAAGACGGATATTTTCCGGCTTGGGTGTGGACCTATTCACTTCAATTGGGGCCGCAAAAGTTCTCCGTTCCGTGGCCCTGCAAAAATTATACGTCATGTCCTATTTTTGTCCGTTTTGCGGACAAGAATGGGCATTTCTATAAAGGGCCGTCCGTTCCGTTCCGAAAATTGCAGAAGGCACACGGGTGGCATCTTTGTTTTGCGGATCCGCAATTTGCGGACCGCAAAACACGGCACAGTGGTGTGAACAAGCCCTAAGGCTGCCTGCATGTGTTTTGTGCAGAAAAAACGCAGTGTTAGGCCTCATGCACATGGCCGTGTTCCGCGGCCGAGAGCGGACCGTGGAAACCCGGCCGGGATTCTTGCTGACAGCATGAGCGCACGGCGTCATTGGTTGCTATGATGCCGTGCGCTTCATGCAGCCGCTGCTGTACAGTAATACATACTAGTGTATTACTGTACAGTACATTAAGTTTTTTGTTTTTTTGCAGACCCATTGAAATGAATGGTTTCGTATACGGACCGCAAAAAACTGAACGTAAACTTTTGTGGCCAAATCCGCATGAAAATCTGTGCAGAAATTCTGTCAGACAACCTATAGTCGTGTGCAGGTACAAAGCATGTTCATTTACAAATTCTCACACTTTTCAAGTCCTTGTTCTAATCAGTGACCAGTCCTCCGAGCTGCAGCAAATATATCAAATGTGCAATTGAAGGAAATGGTATTTTTAAGACAGGTGTCCTCCAGTTTTTTTGCGGTCTGCAAACCGCGGATGCGCAAAAAACAGAAGCCGCAATTTGCGGAACGGGCGGCCCATTGTAGAAATGCCTATTTTTGTCCGCAAAACGGACAAGAATAGGACAGGTTATATTTTTTTTGCAGGGCCACAGAACGAAGCAACGGATGCGGACAGCACACGGAGTGCTGTCCGCATCTTTTGCGGCCCCATTGAAGTGAATGGGTCCTGATCCAAGCCGCAAAAACTGTGGCTCGGATGCGGACCCGAACAACAGTCGTGTGCATGAGGACTAACGGGGGGATTTACAGTACATGTACTAGTTTACTGGCTTTTGTAGTGATTTTGAGTGACACAATAATCTCCCAAAACCTGGCCATGTAATACACTGAAATAGAACATTATTGAAAATTTGCATTCAGATGCAGAAGGTCATTTTTGTCTACTTCTACAAAAAATAACTGCTTGCACCTGATCAGATTTGGAGAAGCCTGTGTGCTATAAAGTGCTTTAGGGCTCTTTCACACTTGCGGAACTCTATGCCGGAAGAATCCTGATCAGTTTTATCCCAATGCACTCTGAATGGAGAGAAATCCGTTCAGGATGTCTTCAGTTCAGGACCGGAACGTTTTTTGGCCGGAGAAAATACCGCAGCATGCTGTTCTTTTTGCTCCGGCCAAAAATCCTGAAGACTTGCCGCAAGGCCGGATCCGGAATTAATGCCTATTGAAAGGCATTAATCCGGATCCGGCCTTAAGCTAAACGTCGTTTCGGCGCATTACCGGATCCGACGTTTAGCTTTTTCTGAATGGTTACCATGGCTGCCGGGACGCTAAAGTCCTGGAAGCCATGGTAAAGTGTAGTGGGGAGCGGGGGAGCAGTATACTTACCGTCCGTGCGGCTCCCGGGGCGCTTCAGAGTGATGCATGGGATAGGCATAAGGCTATCCTTCATATAAGATAGGGCCAGGGGCTATCCATAGTATCCATGAAGCATCCGAAGTCGATTCGCTCATCCCTAATACTAGGCACCATAATTAGCTGTGATTCTATTTTTAACAAAAATACAATCAGCCCTGAGTAAACATTCCTTTAGGCTTATTTCACACAAATGATCTTTCCATCCAGATGCGGTCACTTGATTGGGAAGGGGCCACCCCATTGAAGTTAATAGGATGGCAGAGTTGTAATTACACCTGCTCACTGCTGCAATGTAAACAGTGAAGAGAAGGCAGCGCTCCTACAAGTGCTGCTGTCTCTACAGACAGCTAATTAGCGGGGGTACTGGGAGTCGGCCCCTCGCTGTTGTGATATTGTTGACCTACCCTGAAGATTGATCATCGATATAAAAAAGGCGGACAACCCCTTTAAGCCCTTAGGCCCCTTTCAGACCAGCGAGTTCCACGCATCGGACTCACATCGAGTATGGGGTAGCTCCCGTCCTGACCTCTCAGCACTGACTGGTTGCATAGCATTATATTGACTTATGATGCAATGTAAGCCTTACAGTTCTGGAATGTATTGGATAACACTGGCAGGATTATGTCAGTATTATACCTACCTACTTGCACAATCTGCCCTAAATGATGGCCCACAACATGACAACGGTCCCTGACTTAACTAAGCCATGGGCCTAAACCTAATGGTATAAAAGAGTAGTCAGACAGAAAGAGGTCAAAACTAGGACCGGATCATAATTAAAAGTGAAGTCAAATACACAGCAGAGTGAAACCAGGAGATAATGTCAGAGACAAAGCAGGCAAAGGTGAGGTCGCAAACTAGCAATTTCAAACAGTCTAAGGCTACTTTCACACTAGCGTTTTAGTTTTCCGGTATTGAGATCCGTCATAGGGGCTCAATACCGGAAAAAAACGCTTCAGTTTTGTCCCCATTAATTGTCAATGGGGACAAAACTGAACTGAACAGAACGGAGTGCTCCAAAATGCATTCCGTTCCGTTTAGTTGTGTGTTCCCATACCGGAGGGCAAACCGCAACATATTGTTGTTTACTTTCTGTCCTGGGATGCGGAGCAAGACTGATCCGGCATGACCCCCAATGCAAGTCAACGGGGACAGATCCGTTTTCTCTGCCACAATAGAAAACTGATCAATCCTGCATTGACTTTCAGTGGAGTCCATGACGGATCCGTCTTGGCTATGTTAAAGATAATACAACCGGATCTGTTCATAACGGATGCAGGCGGTTGTATTATCAGTAACGGAAGCGTTGGTTTGGCATCCCTGTTTCCTGAAGGTTGACCAACCCAACTTTCAAAGTACGCCTCGACTCGCAGCGAAAGAGCAGACGGGTATGTATGAGACAAGGCCTTAAGGCAGGTTTAGACCGTCCGATGGAGCAGCCAATTGTCGGGAAGGAAGCGTTCCTTCCCAACAGTCGGCTGCTCGCTCAGTGAAGGAGATTGCCGCATGTGCGGGTGTTGCCCTCACAGTATGATGAGGGATCGCTAAAGTGATCCCTCGTCCCATACTGAATAATTGTTTCTGGGCAGCAGATCACTGTTTAGACCCCACCATCTGCTGCCCAGAAACGATGATTGGTGGTGCCTGGACAAACGACAGGATCCCCCAATGAACAAGCATTTTGGTCGTTCATCAGGTGATCGGCAGCATATTTAGATGGCCAGATTATCTGGAACGGTTGATTATTGGTTCAACTAAATCCACCTATAGACATCCAGAACAATTAGTTTGTCTTATTGTTCATGTGGACTGTTTTTGGAGTATGGATGGACAAGATGGACATGTGCTGCGTAATTAACATAAGCCTTTGTTTTTTGTAGACACCAATGAGATAAGAGAGATAAAATAACAGGAAATTCCGTTTGTTTGAGAATAAAAGCTCTTTCAACACTTGCATGACTTTCAATAGGCGTTGACATGTAAAGGCTCCAAATGTTCTCTTGCGGTCAGTGAAAATCATCCATTTCTGTTAAACCGACATTAAGTAAGGGACGGGTCCTGTTTGTACAAAGAAACATAGATCACCCAGAATCGGTTCTTACCATATAGAATTGTAGAAATACCAATCCTCATTACTCCCAGTTCACCTTTAATGTCCTTAAACATCGTCCAACGATCGGCGGAATTCTCGGGTATGAGCATGCCTTGGAACACAATTTCCTGATAACTGCCCTGTGTAAAGGCGCTGCTGATCACCCAGTGCTCATTCATTGGGTGATCCAGTCTTCAGCTGGCACCCAAAATCATTGTTTCTAGGTAGCAGATCATCCTGTGTAAACAGCGATCTACTGCCCAGAAACAATGAATTTGTATTGGGCAGAGCAATCACAGTAGCAATGGCGCGTCCCCATACAAAGGAGATGATTGCTGCATGTAAATCTAAAATAATATAGGATAAACCAGGCACTCAAGTATGGAGTAAATTGATAAGGATATTTATTCCCACAATGACAATAGAATATAGCAACAAAATTCACCAATAAAAATCACCAATAAAAAACTATAAAATATTATAAAACACTTTAAACCGTAATAGCAGCAATATAGGCATGTGCACTAAAAGTCAATATGTTAATTGAATAGCAGCGGAATTTATATTAAAATTAATACGCAGCAGCAATAGACATATGCATCAATTAATATATAGCAGCATTGGACATATGTGGCTTGTAGATACTGAAGTCATTGGGTTCCGAAGACAAGGAAAACGCAGAAAAACCGTAATTGGTAGCAAAGTCTTATAAGCGCTTCTTTGGTTTCGGTAATGCTGAATTTGCACAGCGGTGGCGTCCCACCGATTTGAGCAACTCTGTTGCTAAGTTTTACTTGGCCAGTATGTCTTTATCCTACGTCCGGATCTGTGGAGATTTGCTGTGAGCGCGGTGTCACCTGGATATCCTGCTCACCGAAGCAATGTCTGTGGCTTTATTAGGATTCCTCCGGTGTTCGTCGCTCTTAGTCACAGCTGATGAATTCTTGGAAGTCCAGGGGATCTATTTTTCCAGCATGCCGGTACAGGGTATTAGACCATACGCGTTTCGGGGTTCTCTGAATGACCCCTTCCTCAGTGGAAATCTAGTTCGCATCCCCGCTGACAAACAGGCAGTTATCAGGAGCATTTGGTTTATTCCCGATAATTGCCTGCTAAATTGTCTAGTGTAAAAGGACCTTTATACTCCCAGTGATTGGCGTCGCCTTAGCCTTTCGGAGTGGTTGACTTTCCCCAGTCGTCTCCATGACACCACATCCTGAGATTGACTCCCTCCTGATTGGACAGGAAAAACACAGAGAGGTTAAAACCCCCACCCCCTCCTCACATCACCAGTGTTTTTCCTGTCCCGTCAGGATAGGAAGCAGGAGAGGTGCACGGAGCTCGTTTGGGCTCACCTGAATTTATTTATTTTTTAAACGATCCATGGGAGTCTCTTTTTTTAAGTAAACATGCTTTAATAATTAGTTTAAATTAATGAGAGAATAACATTTCTGTTTTTGTTGGGTTATTTATTATGAGTAAGATGGAGGCTCAAAAACAGTTTGTGTAAAATGTATGTAGAAATTGAGAAAATTTGACTTTTGTAAACATTTCAGAACCATTATACTGTATTTGATTATACAATTAAATTCTGTTCAGAGTCAGAAGGTTTAAGAAACTCTCGTCTCTTCCATCTGGTCTGTCTACACAATTGGTCGGCAGCCAACATTTTTTTATGTTTACGATGTTCTTGTCTACACACAGAAAATATCTGAGGCCGTTTCCATATGAAGTACAGCAGCAGGGATTGCAGTTGTAATATGTAGTATTTTTCAATTAGATCATATTGGTAAAATCTCCCAGAACATAACTTCTGGACCTTGGCAGATGCATATGCATAGAGCAGTATGGCAGGTCATATAGGCTTCATCAGATGCATTGCTTCTGGGAAGGGAGGGGGAGACAAAACCTTTGTATGACCTTATGAGGTATAAAGATGAACTGTAAAGACTACATGCACTAAAGCAGAGCCATAATATAGCTGGAAGCAAGAGGCTTTATTCCTGAAGGTATAAAAGATAAATTCTCATTTGTAGGAGAGAGAAGTAAATTAATGTTTCAGAAACTCAAATATCCTTTATTTTGTGACTACATTTGGAAGTCGTTTTAAGAACAAAACAATGATTGTTCCATGAGAAAATACGTTTCGTGCTCTATGGTAATGAGTTAAAGGGAAGGGCTGCTAAATGAATTACTCCGTGGACATTTATGTTTTCTATTAAGTCACTAATGTGAACAGAATGTTTGCCCCCC
The DNA here is from genome assembly GCF_014858855.1 of Bufo gargarizans. NCBI lineage: Eukaryota > Metazoa > Chordata > Amphibia > Anura > Bufonidae > Bufo > Bufo gargarizans. The sequence goes on along the minus strand of NC_058090.1, from coordinate 42,623,540 downwards.
CCCCCCCACCTCACTGCTCTTTGCGTGGTACATTGTCTTTTGTTTATGTCATAAAAATGCAAAAACATAAACAAACACAAACATTCTATTGTGTACCATTTGTGATTTTACCCTTATAATGTGCATGTGTTAGCTATAGCTGATAAAAGGCATGCACACAATGCAATTCTTCATGACTTTTAGGTGTTAAGCCATACAATACTTTACTGGGTGCCATGTGTGGGAGACGTGAGACACAGACTTATGAGCACATAATTGGGATAGATTTTTACAATACAGTTGCTAATAAGTTACGTTGACCAGATGCAGTGATGCACATTTACCAATAATGTCTTAGACCAGGCAAACATAGACTTTGGGATAGATTTGGCACATCTTGTGTGAACTTAAACTTTTGTGCATAAAAAAGTGACACGTCTGTACTAAATATGGCATCTTTTATGACAATTCAAAAACCACAATTCCTTTTGAACATTTTCTAGCAAGGCATAGCCAATTTATTTATTTATTGAATTTTTTGCAAATCAATCATTATCTATGGGTTTCCTATAAACAAAATTTACCACCTCTCCATAAAATAGGTAATAAATATTTTGGTCACACTGGTTCAACTTCTGGGACCTCCACCGATCATGGGAACAGGGGGCCCTAAGTTTCCTGTATAAATAGAGCTGTGGCGTTTATGTGTGACCACTGCTCTAGTCACTGTCTAGGAGACAAGCTGCATCTGAATGGATTAACAAGTCAGGATTTGCATACTGTATTCTACAGTCTTGACTTTTTCCCATTAAATGATTTGTCTGCTATCATGATATTAAAGGACTTCACAGATCAGTGGTCCAACTCCTGCTACCAGGGACGGATTGGCCATAGAGCTTACTTAGAAAATTTCCTCACAGCCAGCCAGTGGACGTTTTTGAGGATGTATTTTGTGCTGTTGGCGGTAGTATTTTGTGATGAACTGTGGTATTTGGCTCTGTTGTGGTGGTATAATGTGCCACAATCTGGTATTGCTGGTCCTGCCTACTTGTGTTGGCCCTGCCTTCCATCAATTTGGACCCAACTACCAAATGTGTCCGCCCCTGCCTGCTACCCTTCCCAGTCATATGGTTCGAAGGGGCGCTGTTTGAAGTTTCTGTTTTAACTGACTGTGTACGTAGGGTTGTCACAATACCAAAAATTTTATTCGATTTCGATACCATAAAAAAGTATTGCGATACTCGATACCATTCGATACCATTCGAAAAAAATTAAATACCAAAAAAGCCACATGCATTCCGCATTTTATGGAATGTCTGTCCCATAATAGAACAGTCCTATCCTATTTTTGAGGGGACACAGTGACAAAAAAAAATGGCAAATCGCGCGTTTTTATTTTTTTTATTTTTCCTGTTATGGCATTCACCGTGAAGGAGATATTTATTAATATTTTAATAGTTTGGATGTTTGTTTATTGTTTAAAGGTTTTATATGGGAAAGGAGGGTGATTTAAACATAATATTTTGGTGTGTGTGTGTTTTTTTTTTTTTTTACACTGCCGTGGTAACCGATCGGAGCCCCGCGATTACACTGCTGGGGCTCTGATCGGAAGCTGCCACCAATGATTGCATTTTATAATACTGGGGTTGGGGGGGGGGCGCACTTGAAGATAACTAACCCATTAATTTAAATATAGGCCACGGGTGCTGGCAGCAGAATCACATAACAGACACCTGACCTCTATAACAAGGCGCTGTGATCCTCAGCAATTAAACCCTCAGGTGTAACACCTGAGGGGTTAATTGCCACGGATCACAGCGCCTTGTCATAGAGGTCAGGTGCCGGGTATGTGATTTTGCACAGGCACCCGCCGCCGCCTTTATTTGTATTAAAAGGTCAGTTATCTTCATTGGTGGCGCAGTGGCCACAGTCCCTCCCCTCCTCCTCCCCTCTCTCTTCTTATTGGTGGCAGCGGCACAGTGTGAAGGGAGACTCTCTCCTTCTCCACTGTGATGCTGAGGAGAATATGGCACGCGCTGAGAGCAGCGCGCGCCATGGCCTCTGATACTAGGCTACGCAGCAGAGCAACCTAGTATCTGTAAATGGCAAATCCCGGCATTGTATCGATCCGTGTACAGTGGCTATCTGCAGTTATTTAAACCTCCTGACTAACACTGTGTCACGGCGGACTGGATCTCAGATACACAGACAACCAAATAAACAAGTATCTAGGAGAAATGCTGGGGAAAGGTCACCTCCTAACAAATCCCTGACTTCTCTTTCTACGCTGCTAAGCCCACATTCAGACCTTGAAGGTAGGAATAATGTGTCCTCGTGCCTGGACTGCAAATACCCTAGAATCCCTGAGATAGTGAAAGGGGAGAAGGGGCAGAAGACACACAAACAGCCTAGACCGCAAATAACAAAAACAGAAACAAAACTTATCTGAGCTGGAACAGAAAATCCTTCCTTCCATGAATCCAAGGCCAGACTGAATTCTATAACCCGCACGGCCCTCTGGGAGTGAAAGCAATTTAAGACATTGACCCCACCCAGAGCACCTGAAGGAAGGCGGATCCAGCACGATTCCAAAACAAATGATTAGACACATGCTGCCAATCTGACAGACCTCCGCAGACCGTCCGAACAGGGCATGACACACTGCCTGTCTGTACTATCTGTGTGTGCAGACTCTCCAATGTAGTTCTATGACATGTAGCTTCACACTGGACTCCATGCCTCCTGCATGTAAGAGATGACAGGGCAGAGAGACTCAAGCTGTATCAGATAGGAGAACATGGAGACCCTGCAGTGTAAGTGACCAGCTGCTCTGTGTCACTGATCCATCATGGCTGCCCTTACACAGAGCAGCGCAGTGTGGTGAGACTCCGCCACTCTATCTCTGCAAAGCGAGGCATGACGGGAAATGTAGGGTTCATTAGGAAAACCATATCTGAGGATAACAAGGAATCAAGAGGGCCAACAACCCTCATATTGCACATCAAATAAAACACAAGAGCATCTATCTTATTCTTTAATATGGCCTATCCTGCACTATATAGACAAAGTAAAAAAAAATCCTGGAGTGCGTCTTTAAAGCCGTCTCATTTTTGGGAGCTAGATTACATCACTGTGGAGCTACTGGCACTGCAATTAATGCAATTACAATTTGATTACATTCCAGCTAAAATATATGTTTATATGATATAATGCGCAAACAGGCACTGCCAGAGACCTAAAGAAGACCCGTAAATGAGAAAGGCAAACTTAATTAAATGGAAAGTATAATAGAGCTATGAAACAGCATGTTTTACTGGGGATTGTATTTCAAGTTTTCTGTGCTAAATGTTCCATTGTTGAGTATTATATGGGAGTTAGTGAAGTGTTATATAAATAACTGGGGAAAAAATGCTTACGGTAGTTTCTAAGGGCTTATGCACACTAACATATTAGGTTTTCATGCAACTCTCATGTTGTGTGGACCCCTTGTACAGCGTCCCTGCACTCTGCTATACTTCTGTATGTCTGTGTTCTCTTATGGTAGTTTATTCTTTTGGATTCTGGTTGTTGTCATGCACTTGTCTGTATGCTATAGACATGTAGTCTGATGACCTTAGTAGGGTTATCCAGGGTTAGAACCAGCATCGAAATGGTAGCAGTGGGGGTGGTTGCAGCTTTTATTTTAATTTTTTCTGGGCTTTATTCCCTTTTTTTCTTAGTGTTTGTTCACATAATACACAATTTTGCATAGTATTGGATGTGTAGCAGGGTTCAGAGGTTGGAGATTCAAGAGATGACTAAGGTCTGTCTATGCCTAAGCCTAGAAAAACCATGCCAGGCCCATCTTTTAGGGAATGGTTAGACAAGTTTGAAGAAATGAGACGGATGTTACAGATAACGACTATGACAGCCAGCCTTATTTATTTTATTACTTATTTTATCAACTTATATAGCGCTGACATATTCCGCAGCCCTTTACCGACATAACTGTGTCCCCAATGGGGCTCACAATCTAAGGTCCCTATCAGTATGTCTTTGGAGTGGAGGAGGAAACTGGAGAACCCAGAGGAAACCCACGCAGATGTTGTCCCTGGTCGAATTCGAACCCAGGACCCCAGCGCTGCAAGGAAACAGTGCTAACCACTGAGCCACTGTGCTGCCTTGGCTGATATGTAATGATTCAAGCTCATTAAGGTCCTAACTAAAGGGCTTTACATGGGCCAAGAATCCTAAAGATAATCGCCAACAAGCATTCATAGGAACGCTTGTTAACTATTATCTGGCTGTGTAAATGTACCACCGAATAATCGTTGTTTGCCGACAGCAGATTCTGCTGTGTAAACACCATCTACTGCCGGCAAACAATGAGTCAGTAGGGGGAAGAGCGATGGCATTAGCGATCTCTCCTCCCCATACTCTGGAGGCACTATGGAGACATTTTATTATGTAAAACTGAAACAAACAACCCAAAAAGTTGTCATATTTGGTATTGTCGTGTCCGTAACAACCTGCTCGATAAAAATACCACATGATCTAACATGTCAGATGAACATTGTAAATAATAAAAAATAAAAACTGTGCCAAAACTGCTATTTTTTTTGTTACCTTGCCTCATAAAAAAAAGTGTAATATAGAGCAACCAAAAATCATATGTACCCTAAAATAGTACCAACAAAACTACCACCTTATCCCGTAGTGTCCAAAATAAGGTCTTTTCTTTGGAGTTTCTACTCTAGGGGTACATCAGGGGGTCTTAAAATGTGACATGGCAACTTAAAATTATCCCAGTGAAATCTGCCTTCCAAAACCCATATGGCATTCCTTTCCTTCTGCACCCTGCCGTGTGCCCATACAGCAGTTTACCACCACATATGGGGTGTTTTTGTAAACTACAGAATCGGGGCCATAAATATTGAGTTTTGTTTGTCTGTTAACCCTTGCTTTGTTACTGAAAAAAATGGATTAAGGGTACTTTCACACTTGTGGCAGAGGATTCCGGCAGGCAATCCGGACGCAAATAGATGCATTTGTGAGCCGGATCCGTCTCACAAATGCATTGCAATACCGGATCCGTCTTTCCGGTTGTCTTCCAGAAAAACAGATCTGGTATTTATTTATTTTTCTCATTTTTAAAGGTCTGCACATGCGCAGACCGCAAAACCGGAACCGTTTTTCCGGAACACTTGGGGCCGGGGCCGGCATTAATGCATTTCAATGGAAATGAATGCCGGATCCGGCATTTCGGAAAGTGTTCAGGATTTTTGGCCGGAGAGAAAACTGCAGCATGATGCATCCTGATGCATACTAAATGGAATGCTCTCTATTCAGAATGCATTAGGATAAAACTGTGACAGAACTCAATACCGGAAAAGAAAAACGCTAGTGTGAAAGTACCCTAAAATGGAAAATCTGCCACAAAAGTGAAATTCTGAAATTTCATCTACATTTTCCCTTAATTCTTGTGGAACACCTAAAGGGTTACCAAAGTTTGTAAAATCAGTTTTGAATACCTTGAGGGGTGTATTTGCCAAAATAGGGCCTCTTTTTTTTGGAGTTTCTACTCTAGGGGTGCATCAGGGGGTCTTCAAATGTGACATGGCAACTTAAAATTATCCCAGTGAAATCTGCATTCCAAAAACCATATGGCGCTACTTTTCTTCTGCGCCCTGTCATGTGCCCGTACAGCAGTTTATGACCACATATGGTGTATTTCTGTAAACTACAGAATCGGGCAATAAATATTGAGTTTTGTTTGGCTGTTAACCCTTGATTTGTTACTGGAAAAAATTGATTAAAATGGAAAATCTGCCAAAATTTGAAATTTCATCTACTTCTTCCTTTAATTCTTGTGGAACACCAAAAGGGTTAAGCAAGTTTGTAAAATCAGTTTTCAATACATAGAGGGGTGTAGTTTCTAAAATGGGGCCATTTATGGGTGGTTTCTATTATGTAAGCCTCATAAAGTGACTTCAGACCTGAGAAAAGATTAAAGGACCTTAACATGTATAACTTGGAAGAAAGACGAGACAGAGGGGATATGATAGAAACTTTTAAATACATAAAGGGAATCAACAAGGTAAAAGAGGAGAGACTATTTAAAAGAAGAAAAACTGCTACAAGAGGACATAGTTTTAAATTAGAGGGGCAAAGGTTTAAAAGTAATATCAGGAAGTATTACTTTACTGAGAGAGTAGTGGATGCATGGAATAGCCTTCCTGCAGAAGTGGTAGCTGCAAATACAGTGGAGGAGTTTAAGCATGCATGGGATAGGCATAAGGCTATCCTTCATATAAGATAGGGCCAGGGGCTATCCATAGTATTTAGTATATTGGGCAGACTAGATGGGCCAAATGGTTCTTATCTGCCGACACATTCTATGTTTCTATGTTAACTGGTCCTTGGAAATTTTCTGAAAAATTTAAGGATTTACTTCTTCTAAGCCTAACGTCCCAAAAAAAGAAAATTGCATTTACAAAATGATCCAAACATGACGTAGACATATGGGAAATGTAAAGTAATAACTATTTTAGGAGCTATCACTATCTGTTTTAAAAGCAGAGAAATACAAATTTAGAAAATTGCTAATTTTTCAAAATTTTTGGTAAATTTGGTATTTATATTTTGATAAAAATTTACCACTGTCATGAAGTACAATATGTGACAAGAAAACAATATAAGTAAAAGCGTTTTAAAGTTAATACCACATAAAGTGACACATGTCAGATTTGAAAAAAAAAATGGCCTGGTGATTAAGGTGAAAAATGGCAGGGTCCTGAAGGGGTTAAGGTTTATGTATGTGGCACTACTTAACGTATTCAGATCCCAATGATTTTATTTGAATAGGCTCCATCTCTTAGTTATTCTACATTGTACTGCTCTATTGATATACATTTCTCTCCATGTGTTTTGTCTTTTTAATAAAATTATTAACCCGTATATAATACTGTGTGACGTTTAATGTAACGCCAAAGTGGATAATGAGAAAATACAGAAAGCTCACTAGTAGTATACAACTGTCATGCTATTGTTCTTTAAATTTATTCTAAGGAACCCGCTGGATATTTTCATGACATTCCTACCAAAGTGTTTTTTATTTCTTGAGCTTTGATGTTGCTTGCATTTATTGTAAATCCCCCGGAGTCAAGATTTGTCTTGCTTCTCAATTATGTTAATAGGATAAAAACTAAACGTCAAAGAATAATTTTCTGAGCGTTGTATACATAATCCATCATATCCAACAATTACAGACATAAAAGGCAGCACGTTTCCTGCCATTGTGATTGTTCATCGTGTAGTCCCGTCCAAGAATGAAAACAACAAATAGTTAGGGATTAGATGTGACATTGGTTTTTATCATGTAAGTTTATTTTTACAGGCACTTTGAATATTTAAATTTAGATTTTTGGCACATGAAAAGCAAATTTTTTGATTCCAAGTAAAGCTCATTACTTTCCATATCGGATGTATTGAGGCTGATTTCGCTTTCAGGAAACTAAGGGTATGGCCACACATTCAAATTTTTTTGTTGCAGGTTTTGAAGTCAAAATCAGGAGAGGATCATAAAACGAGAGAAAGTATTAAGGCCAGATACTACTCCTCCTCTTTTTTTAAATCTATTTCTGGTTTGGCTTCAAAAACTTTCATAAAAAAACTTGAATGTGTGCCTGTACCCTAAAAGGTCCTTTACACAGGCTGTTCATAGGAATGCTTGTTGACGATTATCTGCTGGTGTAAAGGTGTTGCCAATTACCCGATGAACGAGCAAAATTCTCGTTCATCGGGTAATCAATCACATCTTTAATGAGGTCACCTACATCGTCTTTGCCGGCAGATCTGGCTGTCTAAACAGTACTCTGCTGCTGGCAAACAAAGATTCAATATGGAGATGAGTGATGGCTTTAGCGATCGCTCCTCCCCATACTGTGTAGGAGATCGCTGAACGTAAATACAGCGCTCTCCTTCACTGACAAGCAGGCACCTGCTGGAAAGGAACGCTTCCTTCCCAACAACGCCTGTTAAATTGTCATGTGTAAAGGGACCTTCAGCTGATAATTGCACATGCCAAAAAGAATAAAGCTAGGTTCACACACTATTTTTGATCCTGATGAAATGTCCTTTCATCCTTAAAAAAAAAAGTACTTCAAATTGGATAGTAAAACATGATGCCTATTCTGTAGTACCCTTTTGCCATAGACTTACATCGTACAAGATGGACACAATTGTGTACTTTTATCCAGGGCAGCACGATGGCTCAGTGGCTAGCACTGGTACCTTGCAGCGCTGGGGTCCTGCATGGAGTTTGTTTGCATGGGGTTTCCTCCGGGTACTCCGGTTTCCTTCCACACGCCAAAGATTTACTGATGGGGAACTTAGATGGTGAGCCCCATTGGGGCAGTGTGATGCTAAAGTCTGTACAGCACTGCGGAATATAGTAGCGCTATATAAGTAAGTATAATAAATAAAGGACAGACACTCCATTGAAAACTCATGGATCCATTACTAGATCCGTTAAAGAAAAAGAATCAAACAAATATTTGAAAAGTATGTGTATTGTGTTGAGCCCCACAGGTGTTGACATTTTGTTATTTGCTATATAATATAGTAGTGAGGGGTGGAGGGATTGTATTGATAAATGCTATCACCACTTCTAGTCACAAGCAGCCAAGGAAGGCTAAAGATTGCTTCGTGCATTCATTTCAAGGATCTGCTTTTCATCATTTTCTTCTCAATTAAGCCTGTTTATTGTGGCTGCTTCAGTCTACGGTTATTTAGCTGCCTTTCCTTTGTCGGCAACTTGAAGGTCGAGGTTTTTGGAGCTCATGTTTCTTTCCGCTAGCTGAATCAGAATGGACGGTAGTTTATGGAAGTGCCATTCATTATAAGATCACTGCTCAAATAGCCTGCCTCGTCACAATATTGGTTTTGCAAGTATTTACCTTCACCCTTTCCCAGGATTTTTGTTGTATCATGTTGCTTTTATATGTGTACTATTTAAGGTAAACCTCTTTAGTGGAAAAAAGGGACCAAGGAACATAAAATGTCTTTGAGAAAATACTTTGTGTGACCGAGGTTACACACAAACACCATACACATATGATAGTTGCCAACAGTCCTGACTTTGTAGGGACTGTACTTTTATCTTCACAGACAGTCTCCGCAAATTTGGCAGAAAACTGCATATTATGCACTGCCCATAAGTAGGTAGTCCTTGGCTGGCTTGGGGCATGCCTGAGGGCTCGGGACTTAGATGTCCCTAAATTACTAGCCACAATGTTGGTAACTATGCATGTAGTGTGCAAATAAATCTCATAAACTTCCACCGTTATGAGAGAAGTAGGCCTAGTTTATCAAAGTTGTCCAGTAGCTGACAACAACCAATCAGAGCTCAGATTTCATTCCTTAAAGGGCTCTTTAAAAATGAATGCTTATCTCTGGTTGTGTTGGGCAACGAAGTCAACAGCTTTACTGTTAGTTAGTATAGGTATATGATGCCCACCATATACAGTGCCTGCATCCAAATTAAAAGGACGTTTCTGAGGAGAGCCCTGTCTGGCTGAGAGCAACCGATTGACAGGGCTTTCCTTGTAATGATCCTCTTAAATCAGGGATGCTCAACCTTTGGCCCTCTAGCTGTTGCAAAAATAGAACTCCCAACATGACTGGGCAACCTATAGCTATTAGGGCATGATGGGATTCGTAGTTTTGCAACAGCTGGAGGGCCGCAGGTTGGGCATCCCTGCCTTAAATGATAATACATAATCCTTTCATATGTTGCCTAAATTATATGTGCTCTCGGCCCCTCCACTGATGCTGTAGTAAACTACTGCTGTGCATTGTAATAAGGGAGCCTTGTGGCATGCGTTTCTCCATAGCATAAATCATAAAAATGATACCTATTTTGCGTGTGCCTGTTAAAATGAATCCTACCCTTGTGTGGTGGACTGTTCGATTACACACAGTCACTTTTATATAATTTTTGATCTATCGATAATATGAACTGGATGTTGAGAACACGTCTCCTTTTCCATTCTTAGGCTGAAGTCATCGGTTTACAAACATCCGGGGCTTGTATTTGTTGGATGAGCCTTCCTGTATGACCCAATAATTCAGATACAGGGCAAAAAGCAATGTTTCTGAACCTGGCAGACCTCTAAAACTCGGTCTTTGATCAAAGCTTGGCATGAAACGATCTGCCATTCTGCATGTTGGCGCATACACAGGGCCAAAGGCAAGCGTTTGGGAACATCAGGTAAGGAGCTTGCACAAACGTGTTGGCTGGTTTCTGTATGAGAACAATGGTGCTGTTTACTACATTCATCAATTAACACATTTCTGTGTGAGCCTTTACGTATAAATGCTATCATTCATAACTGGTGCACCCGCCATGTCTGCTTAAGATCCACATGCGCTGTCAGGCCATAGCTTTTGTTTTCTCTTAATTTCGAAATTATTATGCTATTTATTCAAAAGTGTAAAGGGATTATCCCATAACTAATGGAAAAAAATAAATCGGACATCATATAGTAGATGACAACCTCTTTCTAACAAAGCTAGAATCAGCCCTGTACCTCACATGGATCCAGAGATCTCCCCATTCATTGCTCTGCTAGATTTATACCAAGCTGACAGCTCAAGGGGAGTGTCTTTTCTGCTGCAGCTCAGGGGGTGTGTCCATGCTTTCCCAATCACAGCTCAGGGGGCGTGTCCATGCTCTCCCTATCACAGCTCAGGAGGCAGTTGACGGATGAAACTGAGCATGTGCGGCCATCTCAGTGAGCAGGTCAAATAAATAAGAAAAAAAATCAAACAGCAGGCGGCGCTATACAGATATAATTTATTGAATAACTCAGTGGCTATGCTAAATTTTTAATTACATGCAATTACAAAAGTTTTCAGATCCAGGTGCTGGTTTGTAATTTAACATATTATATGGAACAGTCCTGTCAGGAAAAAAATGTTTTCATTTATAGCATTTTATATTGCTTTCAGATTTGGTGAGGCTTGATCTATACGCATTTCTGTGTTCATCAGAAGTCATTGTGCAAGTACTGTGGCTCATTTACTGACCTGCACAATGGGCTCCCTCTTGATGGTTCCTTAGGCCAGTATCAGAAGGGCATGCCCACTGCGTGAAACACGCTACCTGTGGAACCTGAAGTGGACTCAGGTCCTTTGACCACACGACATTATAATTATTTATGCTGCGTGTGTCTGCCCGAACTCAACTGTAATGATTTGTACCGACGGCATTATGTCAGTACAAATCAGTACAGTTCAGGTCAGACATAGAAGTCAGTACGAATCACTACAGTTGAGGTCTGACAGAGACACAAAGCATTATAATTCATTATAATGTTGTGCGGTCTGGGCAAAGAAGCAGAGTCCACTATGGGAATATTTTTACTAGAATTCCATCATTTATCAGATCTCTTACTCAAGCCTACCACTATGTATATATGTTTCTACCATCGCTCTCTTAGGCTTCTTTCCCATTTGCGGCACATTTCTTCTGCAGTGTGCAGCTGTTTTTGTCCTGCCAAATACCAGTATATTTGCAGGGTAGTGGCTGGTTTTCCGCTGGACCCCATTATAGTCAATGGTGCAGGCAAGCATTCTGGTAACATCCGGCGATGCCGGATCCGGAGAGCTGTGCTGAAAATGTGAAACTAACCTTACTTTGTGTGAATGATTTAACCATAAACCTACATCTGCTTTATTTGACAGGTACAATGAAGACCCCATTTTTGCTTCTTACCTTTACGTTGGTTCTGGATTCTGCTTACTCAGTAAGTGTGTTGATTACGAAAGAGTGCGCTTACCAAAAACTGGAAATGTCAATTACCCTGATCTATCAACCAAAAATCTTAACGTTTTATTTTTATGCCTTGCTGAAAGTAAATGATGTAGCAGTGAGAGATTATAGGGCTATCAAAATAACATTTCCATTTGAATTGGTATTTAGTACTATTTAATATACATTCAGCATAGTTTTGTCAGCACTTAGAATCAAGCTTATGCCCAAAAATGAAAAATGTTCGCCAGTAGACCAAACCCAATCATGGGCATCCTTTCCCCTTGTTCTGTTCTTCATTTTCCCATCTGCTACACCTGTATAGAAGCCTCTGGTACATTCCTCTCAATCTTCTCAAAGGTAGGATCAAACCTGTAGGGTTGGGCACACGTGGCTTGACAATTTCTCTTTATTGCAGTCCTGTTTTGAAGGTGGTCCTGCAAGCAAATGCTGAGTGTTTTTGAAAATGCAGTAGGATTGGCTAAGATGGATGTCAGAATCCACGCTTATTAAATGTACAAGGCAACTAAATAGTGACTTGGGTCATAACTGGATACTTCGCCTGTTTTTATATTCCTCAAGGACTCTGGGAAGGGCAGACCTCTTTTTGGACAGATATATCCAGAAGATAAGTGTCTATTGTGGGAAAAGCAGAGTGGGCTGACAGCCAAAGGGGATTTTATGTCAACCCCCCCTCCCCAAGGGCTGTATTGCACTAGCGATGATCTGGCCGACCCTCGTCCTGTGTGATACAGACCTTAGTCGCTGGCTCTGTTAATATTGAACATGCCTGCTAATGGAAACATCTTATCAGTGCTTCTAGTGCCCCCCCATTTTTACATCCCACGGTGTAATCTCATTTTATTTCAGTAGCGCAAGTAATTGCTTTACATTGAATGCCAAGTGTGAGATCATTTAGCCTGTGGGCAATACACTATGCATACATTCTCACAAGTGTTTAATTTGTAAATACTAATCTGTGGGGGGGGCTGTCTGGGTTTGGCGCGCACTATGACTTCTAGAAGGTATGTTGGGAAACCAATTTGTTTTTATAATATGTTTATTTTGTCTTTGAAAGCTATGTACACTTTTGAGGGCAATTTTTTATATTATTGCATTGTACTTATTTTGAGCTAAGAATAATTTTTTTCAATTGGTCTTTATTAAAAATATGGAATCCTTGTTTGTGTACATAGCTGAGATGCTCTAATAGAAGCCTATGGATTTTTTGTCTTTTCCTTCATCTCGGGAGCAGACAAACTCCTTATTTCTGCTCTCTGACATTATAAACACTCATGAAAGCTCAATCCTTATTTTACTGATAAGAATGTGTCTTCAATAAGTGTTTATGACCTCTTAGTAGTTTAGTAGAACTGTTACCTGTAGTTCTACTAATCCCATTGTGTTTCAGCCATGGTAGTGTGCACCTGCATTCTCAAATTTACTTATTATGGAGGTGCTGGTTCGTTTGTTTTTCTTCCCTCTTAGTAGTTTAGAGATGAGGTTTATTAGCTGACGGCACAAAGTGAAAATACCAGTCACACAGTTACAAAAACAGTTAACCCTTTGAGACAGAATGGCTCAATATTTAAAAAAAGGCCAATTGAAAATATCATTTTTAGCCAAAAAGGAGTAAAATGTAATCATAAACAAAAATTGCCTCTGAAGGTGTATACCAATGGCGGGTGAACCTAGTCTGGTGATTCCAAATGAATCCAACCGGACGTGATTCAAAAAACAGAAGACACTGTAAAAGGCGCCACTCCCAAGGATGTGAAGGGGATAGGTGTGGTGGATAGTGCCCCCTATACCGGAGGATGATATTATGATAATAATATAAAATATAGAATACTCTCCTAAAGGGAGATTCCTGATCAATGCAGTTTATTACAATAAAATATCCCTGGGGATATTTTATTGTGATAAACTGCATTGATCAGAAGCCTTGTCGTTGGCTGCCATCAATTCACACCATCTGACATGAGATCCCGGCTAGGGGGGCAGTTAGTCACGGGTGTCTTGAGCTTTATCCTGTGACTACCCCCCCGTGAAGTGAGTACTTTAACTCTCAAAACAGGAATCTCCCTATAGGAGAGTATTCTATATTTTATATTTTTATATTATTATCATAATATCATCCTCCGGTATAGGGGGCACTATCCACCACACCTATCCCCTTCACATCCTTGGGAGTGGCGCCTTTTACAGTGTCTTCTGTTTTTTGAATCACGTCCGGTTGGATTCATTTGGAACCACCAGACTAGGTTCACCTGCCATTGGTATTTGTCTATTGGGAATGAAAACATTTTTCACCTCCCTATAAAACTTGTTCAGCCTTCCCTAAATAGTCATTAAACGGCACTTAGTTTCTGGTGCTATTTTATATAGTATATTTAATATTTTTCCTTCTAATCACACTTCCATCTTCTCCATCCCTCTGGCGCCTTTTCCCCAGGACCTCTAGTCCTGGGGGAACTACTCAACCTCTTTTTTTCTTGTCTCTTATTGCATTCCTTGAAGGTGTACACAGCCTTTAACAGCAATATAATTTTGGGAAGCTTAGATTGGGAGATGTGGGTTACCGAATACCGATAACATTACCGACGTGTCTTGCATTTTATTGAATAAACACCATTAGAGCAGGGCCGACGTACAGATAAACTGCCATGGCCCCAAAAGAGCTTCTTGCAAATGCAGCACACCGACCCGCAGGGGAGGTGTTGTGGTGGTGCTGGAGAGAATGAGTGTCGTGTCAATGGCTATCGGGGTGGGTGGTAGTCTTCACGGTTGCAATTTCTGCTCCAGTACTCCCTTAGGCCATACGTGCAATGACTCAGGAGGCACAACCCTTCTTCTCTTCGAAGAAAACCCTGGATCTTGGGGCTTCCTGCCTAGTGGTGGATGGGTAGCAGGGTGCAAGGCAGGAGAGCCGGTGCAGGGCTGGTGGATGGTGGAGGCAAAGATCATGCCAGCTTGACTATAGCAAACAGAAGTCCCTTTACATGGAGATGATGGGTGGCACAGTTCAAATATAAGTAGTAGACACAGTTCTCAAGTATATCACTTTGCAGGTGTTTCCTAAAAGGCTGTGCCTAGGGGGCAGGCAGTTTAATAATCCCCTGTAAGTCTCTAAGTTTCTCTTTAGATATTCAATGCAATCCTCTCAATTGACCAAAGGCATACAAGTCATTTCTCAATCTATCTGCAGTGCTCAGCTGTGAGGTGCCGTCCTAGAATGGATGGCCAGTCCATCTCAGCAGCGTGGTGGGCACCCGAAGTTATGAACCACGGACAGTAAACTCAATGCTTCTCTCCCTCCTCTGTTTTTTCTTAGCACAGTTGCTTTTCTGGTAGCTTTAAATCACTCAGAGATGGTGGTTCCCTGGATAAATTCTGCGTCATTGTGGGCTTACTTGTCAGCGGCCACTACACACGTTCTCACTTAGGACTGTTCACCAGAAGACTCACTAACCAGGGAGGCAGGACCAGCCCACTCCCGTCAACTAGAACTAAAGCTGCTAGTTAAATATTTCCTTCAGATATACAGCCAATTTGTATCACAAAATGCATAATACAACCACATTAATCATTTGTACCACTGAAAGTGCATAGTTAACATAGAATAACTCTCTTAGCAATGAACCATACTACATTAGAACATTATTTAGAAGCAAACCACTGAATCACTGCACAAGGGGGAGTACCACACTCCTCAGCGATGGTAATAGGAGGGAAGTTAGCATAGAGAACCATCAACAAGGTTAGTGGACAACACTGCTGCTGTCAGTGACTGGTGGATGAGGGGATAACTATTATAAAGTGCTAATACCAGTATAACGGTCCTGTGAACAGCTGGCAACAGTGCTATGGACCAGGATGTTTTATGGTCTGCTTGGTGCACTTTGAAAGGCAACAGCTCTACTATGTTCTCCACGCCAGCAAAGCACTTGTTCAAACAGCAATGGAGGGCACTAAAGAACCCCCCTAATTCTATGTCTGATCCTTCCACATTATATTGTGATGTCATGGTAGTTGGGTGCATAGTCAATGGGTTGGTTGAATTGGGACCCATCGAGTTTCAATAATTGACATTGACTATTTGGAGGAGGATCGGGCCAACCAGAGCCGTGTTCTCCCATCTCTATCATCCCCATTGCAGTCAATCCCTCTGTGTACACCCTGGTATGTAATAAATTTACTTTTCTGTATTGATATTTCCTTTTGATTAAAGGTCCTCGTGCTTTATGTATTTATTTGACACCAGTATGCTTAATATATTGTAAACCAGTAAAATTCATATGTTTGTTACACAACTCACCTGAATGCAATATTTTACAGGTTAGAAGGGACAGAAGACAGAGTGATTTTTGGGACAACTGGAGCGACTGGGGAGAATGCAGTCGTTCCTGTGGTGGGGGAGTAAGTTTCAGAGAGCGTCAATGTTACTCTCGTAGGTAAGTTTCCATTTTCAACAGTTTTGCCTAACTTATACAGACTAGGTCTACCACTAGTGGTACTTTGCCTGCAAATGCATAAAGGCAGCAGAAACTGATCCTATGGTATGGTATATAAGATGTGGTCATACAAAAACAGACGACTGGCTTTTAAACATATGTCCCTTGATTAACCCATCGGAACGTGCAGTAACGCTGAGCTGAAGCAATACAGTCTTTAGTGACAGAAAATCTTGTTGGTCCGTCTAAAGTTCTGAGGCTTTTGTTTCATCCTGGAAGGAAAACAATATATAAACTGGTTAGATTTGAGTGTGGGTTCTCACATAAAAATGGAAGGAGTTGGTCACCAGGTAATCCACTGTTAAATCAGACATAATGCTTTGTAGGATGAGCTCACGCTGAATGTAATTATAACTTTTACTTAGTGATCTGTTTCTTCATTCTGGAGAAAAAGTTATTTTAATCTATAAGCAAATTAGCAGTTAAGTGCACCGAGGGTGGGCTGAAACCACAGTGCACCCTTCCTACTTCCTTTGCCAGCCCATCCCTCTCCTTCTTGATTGACAGGGCCTGCATAGTAATCTTGCCTGGCCATGTCTATCAAGAAGAAAACTAAGGCCCCTTGCAGACGAGCGTGTCCGGATTAGGTCCAGATGCGTTCCGTGAAAACTGCGCAATTTCACAAGCAAGTCCATTCAGTTTTGTTTGCGATCACGTTCAGTTTTTATCGCACAGGTGCAATGCGATTTAATGCATTTTTCACAACATCTCTTGGCAACCATCTGTGAAAAACGCATCTCATCCACACTCTCTTGCGGATGCGATGCGATTTTCACGCAGCCCCATTTACTTCTATGTGGCCAGCGTTGCGTGAAAATCGCAGAGTATAGAACATGGTGCAATTTTCACACAACGCACAATTAATGCGTGAAAACTAACGCTCATGTACACAGACCCATTGAAATGAATGGGTCCGGATTCCGTGCAGGCGCAATGCGTTCGCATCACGCATTGCACCCGTGCGGAATACTCGCTTGTGTGAAAGGGGCCTAAGGATCTAGCAAAGAAAACAGGAGGCGAAAAGGTGAGGAGAGTGTCAGTCGTGCACTTAACTTTTTTTATTTTTTTAACTTTTTCTCCAGAATAAAGCAAATGTATCATTGCATTCAGCTAAGCTAACCCTTCAAGGCATTGTCTGGTCTAACAATCAATTTCTTGGTGACAGAATACCTTTTAAAGCAATAGAACTTTTGTTCCATCTTTGACATTATTTTAGACCGCATAATTTCGGAACCTTTATATAGTGTTGTTATTTTCTTCATTTTTCTCTTAGTGTTACGTGCTGGGAATGACTAAAGGGGTTATGCAGGGGTTTTATATTGATGACCTATCCTCAGGATAGGTCATCAATATCTGATTGGTGGGAATCCGACACAGTCCGATCAGTCCAATCAGCTGTTTGAAAAGGAGGTGGAGCTCCATGTAAGCGCTGCTTCCTCTTTATTACACTGCTCGTCCTCTGAAGTGCAGTGTATCTACAAGTACTCTCCATTCTCTTGAATGGAGCGAGTACTTGTAATTACACTACACAACGACTACAGGGGAGACAGCGCGCGGTGTAACGAAGAGGAAGCTGATAGAAGATATTGATGACCTATCCTCAGGATAGGTCATCAATAATACACCCCTGCACAACCCCTTTAAAGAAATAGTAGGGATGTAATGGGATTCGCGTCCCCACCTATCTCTTGGTTGAACTTGATAGACTTATGTTTTTTTTCAACCATATTAACTATGTACCGTATGTGCACACTAATATTAGTGACTATGTTCAGCCAAAGGAAATGATTTTCAACAGTAGTGCTCCAAAAAGGAAACTTTTGAAGATTGGTACGATATTGGGGATATAAAGCAAAAGGCTTTATATAAAAGGAAGGATCAAAGAAAACATTTCAAATGATTATTGATCCTCGAGGTGAACATATATAACACCTCAAAAAGAGTTTGATCGGTTCTTTGATTATATTGTAAAACAAGGTACAAGCATCTATGCAAAAATATAAATGATTTATTATACAATAATTTAAAATACAATCAAAGATTAATCAATGTGAAATTCAATAATCTGCAATGATACACAGTGACATGCAGTACCCAAAATACCAGCGTGTACAAAGTACCTCTTAGACAGAAGAATATAATACAATCCGTCTCGACCACAATTTTTAGATATAAAAACTTAAAAATGCTAAAGGATAGATACGAACCCTTGCTGTCACAACCAGATCTTTGAGAAGTTCTGATAGACGCTCTTCAGTACCTCCTGCATGATCTTCTTTTGTTTTGCTTTTGTTTTGACATCTCTCCTCCCTCTCCCAGCTGTCATCTATTAGCAGTGATTGCCTCCCTATATATCTCCTCCCCATACTGCCTCACCTTGCGGGTTATACAACTTCCTGGAGTGTGCTCATGCTGCATGCTGCACGAGGGCATGCAATTTCCTATCATAGAGATCTTTGCATGGGCTGAGAAGACAGGGAGAGTTTCAGGGCTTAAATAGGGGTCACCCTTTTGTTCCTTAGTTTCGGATCAAGCCAGTCGGATCCTTATTTGTAACTTCTTGTTTTCTGTTACACCATCCGCGACACTTGCTCTGCACAAACCATGACAAATCTCGGATAATCGGGTAGGATGGTCACACAATTTAAAAATTATCAAGCCTGGTATTGACTATGGAATAAAATTATTCCAATCAGAGAGTTACCTCTGAAATCAATATTTAGTTTTTTTTATTCAGTAATATGCATCTTTACTGAATAGTGAGAATATTGATGTAGCACTTTTAACAACTATACATCCGCCAAAAGCAGGGAGTTTGCTAAATATCAGGTTGATTAATTTATATCAATACTACACAAAATAAAGTTATACATTACCGAGAATGCAGATGATGTGCAGAGACTAAGGGAAGTCAGCTCTAAGGTATGATCTGGTCATTAGGATCTTTCTCCTGGGTTTTATTTGTTTCTCTGTGTTTTCCTGTTTCCCCCTTGTCTTTTTCCTGTTGCTCTTTTTGTTTCTGTTCTCTCCCTCTCCATTTGTGTGTGTGTGTGTGTGTGTGTGTGGTTTATGATCACAAACTTATCAGTTAGACACACCTTCCTAGCTTGGAGTTTTCCAATCATTGTCGGCTAGGCGTGTACATATGATAAGGACTGTGATGTCATTGTATTACCCAAAATGCACTTCTGCTTTTGGTGTTATGTTACTTATTTACCCCTAGGTGACACTGTTACCTAAGCTATTAGTATTATTCTATTAAGGGTTGAATATA
Organism: Bufo gargarizans; assembly: GCF_014858855.1. Classification (NCBI taxonomy): domain Eukaryota; kingdom Metazoa; phylum Chordata; class Amphibia; order Anura; family Bufonidae; genus Bufo; species Bufo gargarizans. The sequence continues at coordinate 42,603,982 of NC_058090.1, read as the reverse complement.
CAAGTATGCCTTTATCTCACATTCTATGCACATGAGAACACTTTGGAATCTTAAATTAGAGCTGAGGGATTAATTTTGACACATATACCAATTAAAACACATATGTTTTGGCACCATTTAGACTTTTCCCATACTCTCAGATTTATGTACCGATAAATAATATAATGAACACTGTACTCTCACAAATATATGTGCCTCCTCTGCTACTCAAATGGGTGATTGATGGTTAGTTAAAATAACACATCTTACCCTAGACAGAGACTCATTAACAAGGCTTTTCCTAAACAGTTTTCATCATATAATAGGAATATATGCGTTCCTATTGAGAAATCTATATGATAACAAATATATAAACGTCCTTAATAATGCGTAACAATATAAAACGATACATATGTCTTATTGATTTTCTTATACAAAACTAAAGTTGATCATACGGGTATATAGATATTACAGATTTTCTGCTTCATTAATAAATACCAAAGTGTAGAAGTAATTGGCACCAGCTGCGTCTAGAGAACACCCTTCTCTCCTGTCATAAATCCATAAGGAGACAAGAAGGACTCTTCTCGGACTGGTATATCCATGAGAAGAAATCTTATGAACAGTGTCCTTCCCATGAACTTCTCTCTGCCATCTTTAAAATACATAACATACACTGCCTCTTCAAAAAAAAAGTTGCCACCTGGATTTAACTAAGCATATAGTCATGAGCCTCCTATTGGATAATTACTGCATGGGCGATTATCTTTCAGCTGGCAACAAGTTATTTAACCCCAACTGGTGCAATGTGCTTCTTATTTCTTAACCACTTCAGGACCCTGGGATTTTCCATTTTTGCGTTTTTGTTTTTCACTCCCCGCCTTCCCATAGTCCTAACTTTTTTATTTTTCCATTCACATAGCCTTATGACTGCTTATTTTTTGCGGGACAGGTTGTAGTTTCTAATAGCACCATTTACGGTTGCATACCATGTAGTAGGAAGCCGGAAAAAAATTCCAGATGGGGTAGAATTGGGAAAAAACGCTATTCTGATCAAGTTTTCTTTTTTTTTTTTTTTACACTGTACACTATGCGCTACAATTGACCTGTAGTCTTCATTCTCCAGGTCAGTACGGTTCCAACGATACCACATTTGAATAATTTTTCTTGTGTTTTAATACTGAAAAAAAAATTAAAACCTTTGAGGAAACTTTTTTTTTTTTCATAACCATAATCTGACCCGTATAACTTTTTTGTAGCTATGTGTACGGGGCTGTGTTAGGGTTCATTTTGCAGAATGATCTGTTATTTTCAGTGTTACCAATTTTAAGTGTGTGCGACTTTTTATTAAAAAATTATTGGGTAGTTGAAGTGACAAAAAATGGCAAATTGGCTGTTTTTCTTTTTCTTTCCCGCTACGCCATTTGCCGTATGCCATTAATGTTGTTATATTTTAATAGTATGGGCATTTTCTCACGCTGCGATGCCCATGATTATATTTTTTTATTGGTTAAGTATTTTTATTTTAAGGAAAGGGGGGTGATTTGAACTTAAATTTTTTTTGGGCAAAAACTTTTTAACTTTTTTTCAGTCACCTTGGGTGACAATAACTGGCAATTATTCGATTGCCCCTAGTATTCAGTGATGGCTAAATAGCCATCATTGAAAACTTCAATTGCACTATATCAATACAAGGCTGCCAGCTAGTGGCCTGTATTGATATATACATCTAATTGACTCTGAAGCCGGCTTGGGGCTTTGGTCAATTAGATCGAGGTAACAGGTTCCCCAATCTCAGCCGGGGAACGCTGTTACCGGACTGGAAGCTTGCGACTTCCGGTTCCGGTCTGCGCAGATGCCGTGGTCACATTTGACCACGGCATCTGAAAGGTAAGATGTATGCGATCAGCCTTATAGCTGATCGCATACATGTGCCGCGGGTCTCTGCTATGGCACCCGTTTGAGCGTGCGCCATGTTAAAGGGGTTGTCCCACTTTGCTTTTTTAATCTTATCAGCAGTAGATGTCCTGATAACTTCCTGGTTCTCAGGCAGTTGAGTGAAGGCCACGCCTCCTCATGACTCACCCTGCGTGCTCGTTCATGTGTATGAGTCATCCACATGGAGCCGTATGTGAGGTCCCGCCCCCCCCCCCCCCCAGTATAATAAACATTGAGTGCGGCCCCCCCCAGTATAATATACATTTAGTGCGCCCCCCCAGTATAATATACATTCAGTGCGGCCACCCCCCCCCCAGTATAATATACATTCAGTGCGGCCACCCCCCCCCCAGTATAATATACATTCAGTGCGGACCCCCCCAGTATAATAAACATTGGTGGCGCAGTGGGAAGTGCCAATGAGGGTTAAAAAAATAAATAAAAAATTAACTCACCTCCTCCAATTGATTGCGCAGCTGCCGGTCTCCTGTTCTATCTTTAGGACCTGTGAAAGGACCTTTGGTGACATCACTGTGGTCATCACATGGTACATCATATGATCCATCACCATGGTAATGGACCATGTGATTAGCTCAGTGACGTTACCACAGGTCCTGAAGATAGAACAGGAGACCGGCAGCTGTGCGATCAATTGGTGGAGGTGAGTTAATTTTTTATTTATTTTTTTAACCCTCATTGGCACTTCCCACTGCGCCACCAATGTATATTATACTGGGGGGGGGGCGCACTGAATGTATAATATACTGGGGGGGGGGGTGGCCGCACTGAATGTATATTATACTGGGGGGGGTGGCCGCACTGAATGTATATTATACTGGGGGAGGGGGGGTGGCCGCACTGAATGTATATTATACTGGGGGGGGGGGCGCACTGCGCCACCAATGTTAATACAAATGCAGGAGGTGGGTGCCGGAGTGAAATAGCCGGCACCCGACCTCTATGATAGGGGGCTGCGATCAGCGGCAGTTAACCCCTAAGGTCCCGCTCCCTGTCATAGAGGTCGGGTGCCGGCTATTTGATTCCGGCACCCGCCTGCTGTATTTGCGCATGCGCGGGCGTGCGCGTACTTGTAAGAATGGAGAGGCGGCCCGAGTACTGGTTCAGCTGTTGTGCGCAGGCGCGGCACAGCGATGCGGCCGGACGAAAGAGGCCGTATCCATGGGATACAGAAAACAACAAAGGAATCGCTTTACATGATTTTTTGAATGAAAGGTAGCTTTTGGATAATAACATGGATAGGAAGATATGTTGTGTGGGGGTAAATAGATTAGATAAAACCTATTTTATGAAGTGGGACAACCCCTTTAAGGGATCGGACCCATGACGTACAGCTACATCATGGGTCCATAAGGTTTAAATAAGCATGTCGAAAGACACATCTTGTGGTCATGGAAATAATGTTAGTTTGTTTGAGAAGGATCAAATCATTGGCATGCATCAAGCAGAGAAAACATCTAAGGAGATTGCAGAAACTACTAAAATTGGGTTAAAAACTGGAAGGATAGTGGGGACCCATCGTATTCGAGGACGAAATGTGGCCGGAAAAAAATCCTGAATGATTGTGATCGTCGATCACTTAAACGTTTGGTAAAATCTAATCGAAGAAAAAGTAGAACTCAGGGCCATGTTTAATAGTGAAAGTAAGAGCATTTCCACACGCACAATGTGAAGGGAACTCACGGGATTGTGGCTGAACAGCTGTGTAGCCGTAAGAAAACCACTGCTTCAATTTGCTACGGAGCATAAAGATTGGACTCTGGAGCAATGGAAGAAGGTCATGTGATCTGATGAGTCCAGATTTACCCTGTACCAGAGTGATGGGCGCATCAGGGTAAGAAGAGAGGCAGATGAAGTGATGCACCCATCATGCCTAGTGCCTACTGTACCAGCCTGTGGGGGCAGTGCTATGATCTGGGGTTGCTGCAGTTGGTCAGGTCTAGGTTCAGCAACAGTATGTGCTCCAAGAATGAGGTCAGCTGACTACCTGAACATACTGAATGACCAGGTTATTCCATCAATGGATTTGTTCTTCCCTGATGGTACGGGCATATTCCAAGATGACAATGCCAGGATTTATCTGGCTCAAATTGTGAAAGAGTGGTTCAGGGAGCATGAGACATCATTGTCACACATGGATTGGCCACCACAGAGTCCAGACCTTAACCCCATTTTTTTGGGTGGCAACTTTTTGTTGGGACAGGCAGTGTATAACAGTATGGCCTCTTATAGGTCTAATCAATTCCACTATAATTTAGGATATTTAGATATAAATGTCATATACCTATGAAAAGGCACAACAACGAGGTTGCCACAAATAACCACACTTCACTGGAGTTTTCCACTTTCTCATCCTCCTATAGGCAAACAGTAAAGAAAAAATGGGGGGTTAGTCAGCACATCCCAATGCGCAGGTACACGTTGCTATGGCTGAAAACACAACATAGAACAAAACATACAATGCAACAGCACTCTGTAAACCAAATAAAGTACAAAAATGTATTGTAATGCTAATGCTATGCTTATAAATTAGAAATGCTTGGCAAATACATTTTGTACAAAATTATTTGAGCCCGTCTGCCACAGTGGGAAGAAAGAATTGGAAGTATTTGGTTGCATTGTATTGTTAAGTGCCGGAGGGATGCCATTCATCTGCTATAGATTAGCCGCACACCCATGGCTATCTGTACATCTTAGAGGATTTTCTTAATAGGAAGCCTAGTTGGCGCTCATTACAAAGCTTGAATATGTTCCATGTACCACATAAAATATCTGCGTTCTGAGCTCCCCCGAGGCGTCATTCCTAAGGTAGGATTGTCATGGAATGCCAGCTGTTTTCTAAGCCGTAAGCCTTGTAAATCCGTGTTTTGTATGGCTGGCTTTGGCTTGGAGGTATGAGCGTTTATTTCTTGGTACAGTACAGAAAGTGGCTATGCTTGACAAAACTACTGCTAGCTGGACCCGATAGCACAGCATTACATCTAAATATGATTACCACATTATGTTTAATGTTTCATGGTGCCCAGGGGCGTAGCTAAAGGCTCATGGGCCCTGGTGCAAGACTTCAGCTTGGGCCCCGCTTCCCTCCTGCCTGAGGCAAAAATTAAAATGCCCCCCCCTTTGCCAAATTCTTGACCTAACTCCTTCCCTCCTGCCAGAGATGTAACTTGACTAGCATGCACTCTTTATAACACTGGTGTCTACTTATGTGGCACAAGCCTTTGGGCCCCTCAGGCACCTGGCCTTGTAGCGACTGCTACCTCTGCACCCCATATAGCTACCTTCTGATGGTGCCCCATTATGTCCTAAAAGGTTCCACAAACATGCAGATACGGCATGCATTCAGTTTTTAACTTGGACTCATGCGTGCCTATAAAAATTTCTGGACCTCTGGGCAGTTGAGCGTGGCTTAAAGGTTAAAATTGAATGTTGGAGTTCTTTGGTGGTTTAAAATTTAACCTTAAAAAGGGGTTGTCCCAGTGTTTTTATACTGACGACCTGTCCTCCGATATGTGATCAGTGGGAATCCAGTGCCCGGCATCGCTTATTACATTCTAATAATTATATTATTATTATTATAATAAGTATAGTGCTCCCAGTAGTTATAGAGCTTCCCATATAGTGCCCCCAGTAATTATAATGCACTGAGTAACCTAAATGCTCCCCGATAGTGTCCCAAGTAGTTTATAGTCCTCTATGGTTTCCCCAGTAGTTTAGATGGTCCCCTAAAGTGCCCCCAGTAGTATGTTTGCATACATTTTCCCCTTCAGATGCCGTGGTCAAATGTGACCACGGCATCTGATCAGTCTGGAAGCAGAAGTCTTGCGCTTCCGGTAACAGCATTCCCCAACTGAAATCCGGGAACATGTTACATTGCTAAAATAGCCCGACGCCTCAAGCAGGCTTCGGTGCCTATTTCAGGAATATACCAATACAGGCCACTAGGTGGCAGCATTGTATTGTTATATTCCAAATGAAGTGTTCAATGATGGCTATTTAGCCATCAATGAACACAATGGGCAATCTAATGATTACTAGTTATTGTAACCCAAGGTGACTTAAAAATATATATATATATATATATTACTAAAAGTTCAAATCACCCCCCTTTCCATAAAAAAAATACTTAACCCCAAAAAAATAATAAACATGGGCATCGCCATGTGCGAAAAAATGCCCATATAATTAAAATATAACAATAATAATGGGAAATGGCGTAACGGGAAAAAATATAAAAACAGCTAATTTGCCATTTTTTGTCACTTCAACTACCCAATATTTTTTTTAATAAAAAGTGATAAAGTCTCACATACTTAAAATTGGTATCACTGAAAAGAACAGACTGTCCTGCAAAAAATGAGCCCTCATACAGACCCACAACTACAAAAAAGTTATAGGGGTCCGAATATGTTGTAAAAATTTTTTTTCCCTCAAAGGTTTTAATTTAGTTGTAACCATACTGACTTAGAAAATGAAAGTAACCTTTATCAGAATTGCGTTTTTTCCCAATTCTACCCCATTTGGATTATTTTTTCCACTTCCTACTACATGGTATGCAACTGTAAATGAGAAAGTACAACTTGTCCCACAACAAATAGGCCCTCATAAGGCTAGCTATGTGAATGTAAAAATAAAAAAGTTAGGACTATGGGAAGGCGGGGAGTGAAAAACGAAAATGCAAAAATGGAAAATCACAGGGCCCTGAAGGGGTTAACATGACCGTGAAATTTGCCAGGGTCTCTCATGGCAGAGAGCTATGTTTTAAAACATAGGGGGCCATTTATTTGTTTTAGTTGCTGGTCTTAATAACCCCTATATCTGGCTGTGGATCCGCGTGAGCAGAGAAAAGTTCCAGATTGCAAAGCGGGGATATAAACCAGAATATATATTGGCGTATTTCTGGATAATAATTGACACGCATAGTTTTAAAAATGAGCTAGGAACGGCAAAGACAGTTGGGGTAACGGAAGAAGAGTCCACCGTGGGACTTCTCCCTTCCCCGCTCTGCAACAGTAGCTTGATAGCTTTCTCATTGTTTGCATCCATTTTAGACAGAGCTGTGCAGGGAGGGAGAAGCCACAAAGCGGACTTCTCTCCCTGAGTCCGGATTGTTCTTGTTCCCGGTATTTAACTCAAAGGTGCTGTACACTTGAAAAAGGCTAGAATACATAATACAAAAATAAGAAAACATTAACTAAGTAACAGACTGGTTCAGAGGGAGAGACCTGCCTGTGAGGTTCCCTTTTTTATACCCATCACATTAGCAATGGGATTTTACATTTCTTATTGTCTGGCTCAAATATAAATTCTATTACTTTTTTTTTTTTTACATTTTATGTAGCTTTAGTGGAGGCTTGCAGTTGTAACATAGGAATCCAGATAAACTCAAGTCCTTACCTGCTGCTGCCTGAAAATAAAGCATAGACGGCGCTACCAAGTGTATTCACATAAGCACTGCTGCAGCCGGCGGACACTTCCTCTGCCTGTCAGGGGAATATCAGCTCCGGTAAGCAGGAGACCAGGAGAGCAGGGCACAGGTGCTGGTAGTGGGAGACTCAATTATTAGGGGTACAGATAGGACGATCGGTCACAAGGACCGGGAACGTCGAACGCTGTGTTGTCTTCCTGGCGCTCGAGTTCGACACATCGTGGATCGGGTTGACAGATTACTGGTAGGGGCTGGAGAAGATCCAGCGGTCATGGTCCATATCGGAACCAATGACAAAGTTAGAGGTAGGTAGAGTGTCCTTAAAAATGATTTTAGGGATTTAGGTCACAAGCCTAAGGCAAGGACCCCAAAATACTACGTGTACCACGACACAAGAAAGGCAGTGGGAGATTAGGGAGGTTAAGAAGTGGCTCAAGAACTGGTGTAGGAAGGAGGGGTTTGGGTTCCTGGAGAACTGGCCCGACTTCTCTGTCAGCTACAGGCTCTATTGTAGGGATCGGCTGCACCTCAAAGGGGAAGGGGCAGCTGTGTTGGGGGAGAAGATGGCTAGAAGGTTGGAGGAATGTTTAAACAAGGGACTGGGGGGAGGGTAATTACATTACAGGATGGGAAGATAGTGCAGATAGAGATTGGGGCGAGGTAATAGAACTGGGGGAGGAATGGAAGGAGAGACTAGAACAGTTCAGAAGGAAAGGTTTAAAAAATATACATAAACCTCGTAATTGTATGTACACTACTAAAGAGAGGGGGAGGGGTCTGCCTGTATGTAAAGTCCTGTCTAAAGCCCACAGTCTGAGAAGATATAAGTGAGGGACATGAACATGTGAAGTCACTGTGGGTAGAAATACATGGAGGCAAAAACAATAATAAAATACTAATAGGAGTTTATTATAAACCACCTAATATACCAGAGTCCACAGAAAATCTGCTACTAAACGAGATAGGCGAGGCGGCAGATCATAATGAGGTCACTATTATGGGGGACTTCAACTACCCAGATATAGACTGGGAAACTGAAACTTGTACATCTCATAAAGGAAACAGGTTCTTGACAATAACCAAAGACAATTAGCTTTCCTAACTGGTTCAGGACCAGACACTAGAGGGACGGCCATACTGGACTTAGTATTAACCAATAGACCTGACAGAACAACAGACGTGCATGTTGGGGGACACCTGGGAAATAGTGACCATAAAGTAATAACCTTCCAATTGTCATTCAAAGGAGCGTTTCTTCAGGGAGGAACAAAAATACCAAACTTCCAAAAAAGCTAAATTTAGCCAACTAAGAGAGGCCAAAAGAATGCAGTACTTTTAGTCCGGCTGCCTCTTGCCGTGTGCTGCCGTGGTGCCGCTGGAACTACACTCCCGCCCCCATTATAGTCAATGGGGACCGAGCGGCAGTCCGGGGGCATATGTCAACTAGCGGCAGGACGGATCCGTCAGGCTGTTCACCCGCCGGAACAGCCTGCCGGATTCCCCTGCCTCAAGTGTGAAACTAGCCTTAAATCACTAAAACAGGAGGGTAGCGAGGAAGCACTGCAAAACTATAAGGAAAAAAAATAGAACATGTAAAAAAGAAATAAAAGCAGCCAAACTAGAGACCGAGAGATTCATTGCCAAAGAGAGCAAAACTAACTCTAAATGTTCTTCAATTATATAAATGGTAAAAAGTATAAATCTTAAGGTGTCGGCCCTCTATAGAGTAATGAGGGGGGAGTTGCAGAGAGCAATGATATTTTTTTCTCCACTGTATTCACTGAAGAAAATAAACTGTCAGATGAAATGCAGAATGTAAAAGTAAATTCCCCATTAAAAGTGCCCTGTCTGACCCAGGAAGAAGTACAGTGGCGTCTTAAAAAGATTAAAATAGACAAATCGCCAGGACCGGATGGCATACACCCCCGTATCCTAAGAGAATTAAGTAATGTCATAGCCAGACCCTTATTTCTGATATAGTGTTCCACAGGATTGGCGCATAGCAAATGTGGCGCCAATATTCAAAAAGGGTCCAAAAACAGAGCCCAAAACTATAGACCGGTAAGATTCACATCTGACGTGGGTAAACTGTTTGAAAGTTTTTTAAGAGATGCTATCTTGGAGTACCTCAATGAAAATAAGCAAATAACGCCATATCAGCATGGCTTTATGAGGGATCGGTCATGTCAAACTAATTTAATCAGTTTCTATGAGGAGGTAAGTTCTAGACTTGACAGCAGCGAATCAATGGATGTCGTATATCTGGACTTCTCCAAAGCATTTGACACTGTACTGCATAAAAGGTTAGCATATAAAATGAGAATGCTCGGACTGGGAGAAAACGTCTGTATGTGGGTAAGTAACTGGCTCAGTAATAGAAAACAGAAGGTGGTTATTAATGGTACACAGTCAGATTGGGCCACTGTCACTAGTGGGGTACCTCAGGGGTCAGTATTGGGCCCTATTCTCTTCAATATATTTATTGATGATCTTGTAGAAGGCTTGCACAGTAAAATATCAATTTTTGCAGATGACACTAAACTGTGTACATTTATTAATGCGGAAGAGGACAGTATACTACTACAGAGGGATCTGGATAGATTGGAGGTTTGGGCAGATAAGTGGCAGATGAGGTTTAACACTGACAAATGTAAGGTTATGCACATGGGAAGGAATAATGTAAGTCACCCGTACGTACTAAATGGTAAAACACTGAGTAACACTGACATGGAAAAGGACCTAGGAATTTTTGTGAACAGCAAACTAAGCTGTAGAAACCAGTGTCCAACTAGTTGCCAAGGCCAATAAAATAGAGGGTTGCATGAAAAGGGACATAGATGCCCGTGATGAGAACATAGTCCTACCACTTTACACATCACTAGTCAGACCACACATTGAGTACTGTGTATAGTTCTGGGCTCCTGTGAACAAGGCAGACATAGCAGAGCTGGAGAGGGTTAAGAGGAGGGTAACTAAAGTAATAACTGGAATGGGGCAACTACAGTACCCTGAAAGATTACCAAAATTAGGGTTATTCACTTTAGAAAAAAAGACGACTGAGGGGAGATCTAATTACTATGTATAAATATATCAGGGGTCAGTACAGAGATCTCTCCCATCATCTATTTATCCCCAGGACTGTGACTGTGACGAGGGGACATCCTCTGTGTCTGGAGGAAAGAAGGTTTGTACACAAACATAGAAGAGGATTCTTTACGGTAAGAGCAGTGAGACTATGGAACTCTCTGCCTGAGGAGGTGGTGATGGTGAGTTCACTAAAAGAGTTCAAGAGGGGCCTGGATGTATTTCTGGAGTGTAATAATATTACAGGCTATAGCTACTAGAGAGGGGTCATTGATCCAGGGAGTTATTCTGATTAGAGTTGGGAAGGAATTGTTTTCCCCTTAACCCCTTAGTGACCACCCTTAAGCGTCTTTTTACGGCGGCCCGGTCTAAGCGCTGCACGGCTCCCCCGTGCAGCGGGGAGCGCGGACCCGGCTCTCACATGAGAGCCGGGGCCCTGCTCTAACAGCCTGAACCGGCAGAAGTGCCGATCCGGGCTGTTTAACCCTTTACATGCCGGGCGCAATGTCGCCCGCTGCATGTAAACTGGTGACAGAGGGAGCGGACTCCCTCTGTCTCCCATCAGCACCCCGAAAATGCGATCGCGGGGTGCTGATGTGTTGGGAAGCTTACCTTGCTTCCGATCAGGGTCCCGAGCCTGTCTGCTGTTCTCTCCAGCAGGCTGTGCCTCTCTGGCGCAGTCTGCTGGTCAATGTTTGAATAGCATCGCTATAGAAATGTAATGCATTATAGAGATAATGCATTACATTTTAAAAGCAATCAAAATACTGTATTTTATAGTCCCCTTGTGGGACTTTTAAGTAGTAAAAAAATTTGACACATTTATTAAATAAAAAAAATTCCATAAAATAAAAAAATATGCTTTTTTTCCATTGAAAATACGCTTTTCAATGAAAAAAATTGCAAAAAGAAAAGATCCCCATATGTTTGGTGTTGCCGCGTTTGTAACGACCCGGACTACATAATTTATGTTATATTTATCCCCTATGGTTAACGCCGTAAAAAAAAAAAAAAAAGACTGAATTTCTAATTTATTCTTAGTTTCCACCGAAAAAAACTTAATAACAAGCGATTAAAAAGCGGCATTTACTCCAAAATGATACCAATGAAAAATACAAGTTGTCCCTCAAAAATCAAGCCCTCGCACAACTCCATAGAAAAATAAAATAAAAAAGTTATGGGTCTTGTGAAGTGGCAATGCAAAATCATTTTTTTGGTTAATAAAAGGGGTTTTATTGGAAAAAAAAAAAAGTAGTAAAACTTAAAAAAAAATATTAGTATTTAGTATCACTGTAATCGTACTGACCCAGAGAATAAAGATATTATGTTATTTGTACCGAAAAATTAACGCAGTAAAATTTATAATGTAAAAACGCAGTGGCAGTATTGCTATTTTTCCCCATCTCCCTCCCAGAAAGAGTTAATAAAAGTTAATCAGAAAGTTATGTGTACCCCAAAATGGTGCCATTAAAAACTACAACTTGTACGTTCCACAGTTTTTATTTAAAATCGGGACATAAAATGGGACATAAATACAGATCTATGTCTTTAGGAATATAAAACATTTTATCCAGTACTTATTGTAAAATAGACTTTGGCAGAGTTTATTTATCCTTCTTGAATTAATTTGTATCAAAAGATTGTGAAAGAATGTAGGGTAACACAATGGGCAAGGATTTTTCAATAATCTCTCATGGGTCCTGATGATCCTGGATCTATAGGGTACGCGCCCGATGGTGTGGCTTGCCAGATGTAGCCGGTCCGTGCCCACTCCAGAGGCCAGTGGTCTCACAATTTTACCACAAAATTGTGTGCCCGTTGTCTGCCATGGGTGGATGTGACTTGGCCACATGCGGCCAGCCGCATCATGGGTCATACCCTTCTACCTCCAGAGACTCTTGAATAGTTTTAAATTGCACATTTGAATTTGTACAATTTAATACTATAAGGAATATTAGAGAATTGCATATTCTCATAAGAGTAATTGATTTCAACCCTTTTCTTGCTTTATTATCAAGTTGAAGTTCTGATGGCTTCCCTGTTTGTATCCATGGGTAGATATGAGTCTGGTTCAAAGGTTACCATTGTTGCGTTGCCTTGGGTTAAACTCTGGCCAGGGGCAACCTTTACTTGCAAACTAGATAGATAGCTTACCGGTATATAGATACGCAATACCGTTCCCGAAAAAAAAAATAGAACATGTACTATTCTTGTCCGCAATTGCGAACAAGAAAAGGCATTTTCTATTATAGTGCCGGCGATGTGCGGAGCGCACATTGCCAGTGTCTGTGTTTTGCGGACCACCATAGTTTTTCATGCCCATTTTTCTCTACTTGGTTGTCTGATATAAAACATGCAATTACGCAATACATTCTGCTCAGAAAATAATGCATTAGAATAAATCTGATTTGTCGGATGTATTCGCACCATGTGTGGTTCATGCGCTAACGGGACTGAAGACATTAATAGCTGTAAAGGGTGCTTTTGGCAAGTGTTTATACAGTATTGTTCAGTATGTTTTGATTGATTTTAGTTAACTCATTATTTATGAGAGGAGAGATCTGAATATTTTATTGTCTGTAAGATGTAATTAATAGAAGGTAATAAAAGGCTAAATACGCTAGTGGTACTCTCTAGTGGTCACCACATCAACTTGTCAAACCACCCAGATCCATTTCCTTGTAGTAGTAGTGGTGGTGTTGTTATTATTATCAAAATTAATCTGTATCAAAGGGAACCTCTTATGTTGTACATGTAGTCCAATCTAAGGGCAGCTCGGAGGAGCTGAGCAGATTACTATACAGCTTTGTGGGGGGGGGGAAAAGAAGAAAAATTGTAGAATTTTTATTTTATTCATCCAAATCCCAGCTCTTTCCATGTTTGTCATATGGATAATCTTGGTGGTTGACCACTATACCTGTATCCCTGATTCACTACATAATACCATTTACTTATCTCCTAAATTATGCTGAATCTTTCCTACAAAACTATTCAGCCTGCTCAGCTCCTTCTGCTCTATTAGCATGATGCCTGTGGATCCCTCACATCTTCATGGTGACAGATTCCTTTTAATGCTCTTGTTATGGAAACATGGTTTATTTGTGTGCAGTTTTCTAAATGCAGTTTTGGATGTTCTTCTTCCTTAGGGCAGATGGAGGATCGAATTGTATTGGACCAACTAGAAACTATCGCTCATGTAATGTGCAGGCATGTATCTGACTTCATCTTGAATGCTCCTGTATGACCAACAATATGTGGATATTGCTCCTGATTATTGATTTAAGGCAGGGATGCCCAAACTGCGGCCCTTCAGCTGTTGCAAAACGACAAGTTTCATCATGCCTGGACAGCCTACAACTATCGGGGCCTGCTGGGAGTTGTAGTTTTGCAACAGCTGGAGGACCGCGGGTTGGGCATCCTAGATTTAGGGCTCTTTCACACGACCGTATGGCCTTTTCAGTGTTTTGCGGGCCGTTTTTTAACGGATCAGTTTTTTGTTTCAGTAGCGTTTCCGGTTCTGTACCGTTTTTCTGTTCCGTTTTTTCGTATGGCATATACAGTATACAGTAATTACATAGAAAAAATTGGGCTGGGCATAAAATTTTCAATAGATGGTTCCAGAAAAAACGGAACAGATACGGAAGACATACGGAGTACATTCCGTAGGTGTTCCGTTTTTTTGCAGACCCATTGACTTGAATGGAGCCACAGAACGTGATTTGAGGGCAATAATAGGACATGTTCTATCTTTGCACGGAAAACCGGAAAAGGAATGCATACGGAGTACATTCAATTTTTTTTTTGTGGAACCATTGAAATGAATGGTTCCGTATACGGACCGCAAAAAACCTTTCGTGTGAACGAGCCCTTAAGGTGTGTCAGTCGCAGACCTTGCAAATGAATGCAAAAAATAAATCGCACAGCCATGTCCTCTCCATAGAATGAATACCGGTAGTAGTATGGGTCATACTTTAAATGTGGCACTGTCAGAAGATACCACCTTCGCCACAGTGCGTTTCTGAAACTTCTGGTCTCCTTGATCTGCCCCAGTCAGTAAGTGCTATTATAGTGAAGTAGAAGTGTTGGCTCAGCTACAAAGTTCTAGACCATGAAAACTCGCAGAGGCGAACCATGTGGTATGTAAAAATTGTCAACTGGAAGTGACATCAGCACAAGCCTACCCTAAAATGGAGGTGCGAGGTCCTGACCTCAATACCACCAAACACACTAGGGATACAGAAAAAGAAGAAGAAAACGACCCCAGATGACCCCCAGCCTAGATAGCAAGGACAATGCCTACATTATTTAGAATAAATGTTGGGGGGTACCTGAAAGAGGGTAACTCGGTACAAGCTCCGAGTATAATGGCAGAAAAACAGAAGAAAGGAGCTTAGAGTACCAGATAATTAGAAAAATACACGTTTTTATTAAGTTCATGATAAAAAACACATATAATGGATGCCAAAGACAAGGTAAGGGAACAGGGGAAAGAAAACAAGCGCCACCCTGGACGAACACACTGATCACAAAATATGAATGGAGTAATTTATCAATTATATTGCTGTAGATATGGGAAAACAAAATTGTGTATGGTAGAATGACCAACCCATGAATACAGTAGTAATGAAATATTTAATGTAGAAGGTGAGTAGAGATTAATAAAAGGGATGCCGCCATGGCAGTAGTGCATGCAATACAATGCAAGGCGCATTAGTCATACAAAAATGTGTAGACAGTGTGCCAATAGATGGACAATAATAATAGGCCAAGTGAGAAATCTCAGCATTGGCAGCACATGGCCATGGCTGGGAACCTATGATCTGAAACTCACCAGTAAGAGACCAAGTGTGAACGGAGAACCAGGATGGCGCTACCCCAACGCGCGTTTCGGCGTGCCTTCGTCAGGGGGTGAATTCTACATTAAATATTTCATTACTACTGTATTCATGGGTTGGTCATTCTACCATACACAATTTTGTTTTCCCATATCTACAGCAATATAATTGATAAATTACTCCATTCATATTTTGTGATCAGTGTGTTCGTCCAGGGTGGCGCTTGTTTTCTTTCCCCTGTTCCCTTACCTTGTCTTTGGCATCCATTATATGTGTTTTTTATCATGAACTTAATAAAAACGTGTATTTTTCTAATTATCTGGTACTATAAGCTCCTTTCTTCTGTTTTTCTGACACTAGGGATACAGTAGAACGCTAATTACCAGACAGACCTTCTTGCCTGACCTGACAAATGCTCTTTTGGTTGAACGGGCACGAATTCCCACAAACACACTAGACAATTTTGTGAAAAATCTTCCCAGAATAGTGGAAGATGTGAAACCACAGAAATGGGACATCCTTAGTTTTAGAATGTGATGTCAAACACTAGGTTTGAGAGAATTGAAGTATCCAAAGTGGACTTCGATACCAATTTCAGGGAAAATTTGATTCGCCACAAAGCCGAATTTCCTCTTGCTTCGTGGTAACGAATCAATTTTCCCTGAAATGGTAGTAAAAAAATAAATAAATCATACCCACCTCATCCATTTGAGCGCGAAGAGGCCTTTTTTAACCGATTAACCCCTGAGAGCCCTCTTTTTTTTTTTTATCTCAGATGCCGAGATCAGTGATGAATGCGGCATCTGAGCGGTTAAATGATGGGGGCGGCACAATCACCGTTCCCCATCATTGTCCCCGCTACTTACAAAGAAATGTGTTTGTGACAAAGTAATTTGTCATGAAGCAAATTTCTTTGTGAAATTCGGCAAAGCAGCTGAATCAAAATTTTGTAAACTTTGCTCGTCCCTATCAAATTGTCTGAATTTGGTTCAGTGAACTGTAAGATCCTCCTGAGGGATAGGATATAGTCCATCTGTTTATAGACATTTCACTCATCCCCTTTCACACGACGCAGAGCTGATGTACTGATCTTTTTATTGCACTTTGCAGGAATGTCCTGAAGCCTCCCGAGATTTTCGGGCAGAACAATGTTCGGAGTATGATGGGATGGAATTCCAGGGGAAAAGGTACAAGTGGCTGCCTTATTACGGAGGTAAGAAATACAGCTATGGTTAGACCTAACTAAACGTTGTTAATTAGACATTTATTATTTTATCCTATTACTTCTAAGTAATATTTTAATGGCGCCTTAGGAAATATTAGTGTATACTTCTATACCAATGGGTGATAGAGATCCAGTTCTTCACTCAATCAGGAATGGCTACGCCTGCAGAATTCTTCCCCACATAACAATAGTAATAACTTCCGTGGAGCAGAACTGCAGGTAAAGTATTGTGTTGATGAAGAAAATAGGGACTTTCGAGGGCACTTGTAACTTGTATTTCACATGTTTATATAGAGAGATAATAATCCACGCTCTACATATATTTTTTTCACAGCATCCAATAAATGCGAGTTAAATTGCATACCCAAAGGAGAGAACTTTTACTACAGGCACAAAATGGCTGTACTTGATGGCACTCCATGTGATCCAGGCAGAAGAGACATCTGTGTAGCGGGTGTATGCAAAGTAGGACTTCATTTTCTGATATTTTCAGCACTCCCCTCCTCCCTTTGCCTTGTTGTATCATCAGATTTCTTAAAAGGGTTGTGCAGGGCAAAGATACTAATGGTAACGAATATCAGATCGCCAGAGGTACAACTCCCAGCATCCCCACCTATCCGCTGTTTGAAGGGGTAGCGGCATTCACGAGAGCACTGCTTCCACTTCAAAATTACCTGCACCTCGTCTTGCTTGTAGAGGCTGTGCAGTGTAATTATAAATGCTTGTCCTATGCACGTGCAAATACATTGCACTGACACCGCAAGGTTGGCGGTGCACAGGTAATTCTGAAGCAGAAGTAGCGTCCCTACTAGTGTTGAGCGTACTTGTGTTTTAAGTTCGGCGTCTAAAGTTCGGGTTATCGAAGTATCCCGTTATGGTCCGTGGTGGCGGAATCCATAACGGGATACTTTGAGAACCCGAACTTTAGATTAATCAGATTTTATTAAAGTTTTCATCAGATTAAATTTTACAAGAATCAACTTATGAAAGTAGAACCCGAACTTTAGAAGCCGAACTTAAAACACAAGTTCGCTCAACACTAGTCCCTACCTCTTCCAACCTCAGATTGGTGGGGGTGCTGATCTAAGGTGTAGCTCTTTGATATCTTTGTACTGCACAACCCCTTTAATTACTTTAATACAATTATTTCCCAACTTATCTCAGTGTATCTCATAATGTAAGTGAAAATTATTTAGTATTGATGCAGTATTCTTACTACAGATCAAATCAGACACAAATATCCACATTAGCCTTTTCATCAAGTATTTTGTGTCTGTGTGTGGGGGCTTTTTATGTCATTTAAATGTAAAACTTGAAATAAAAGTATTTTATTCAATTTTTTTACAACAACATGTACTTTTTAAATTGACCAATGAAATAGACGGTTGGCTGCGATAATATATTGGATTCATCCAAAAGAGAGGATCGTTGTTTGGTATGTGGAGGGGACGGTAGCTCCTGCTATGAAGTCAAAGGATCTTATGACTCAAATACAGTATCCAAAGGTATGTTGTGCTGTAACCCACTGCCTTATAACTGGTTAAAATGATCATTTACTTTAAGACGAAGGGTTGCAATTTCAGTCAATGACAAATGAGAAAATCACATCTTCCTCACTTTTTAACAGCGTATACCTCCCCTTTCCCCACCTGTCGGCTACATGAAAACATAGTGTGTCCTCAAAAAATAAAAAAATAAATCTTGTATAAAACACTAAATAAGACATTGAAGAAGAGAGAGAAGGGAGATGTGGCTGCAGGATACTTCCCTCTGATACTTCTGCTGTGAGAGGGGAGGGGGAGCAGCATGAGAGGTATCTTATTGGCTTAGAGCACACAGCTATTATATCACATTATGGGAGTCTGTCCATAAACAAGGATATACAGAGCACTAATAAGACATTGAAGAAGAGGGAGGAGGGGGATGTGGCTGCAGGATCTTCCTCTCTCTGATATTTCTGCTGTGAGAGGGGAAGAGGAGCAGCAGGAGAGGCATCTAATTGGCTTAGAGCACACAGCTATTCTATCACATTAGGGGAGTCTGCCCATAAACAAGGATAGAGAGAGAGCACTTTTTGTGATCCAATGATTCATCTGCTTAAAGGGTTTCTATCATCACAAAATTCGTTATGTAGCTGGCTGACATTAGTGATGTTCTAATGTCAGCAGTGCATAACTGTGTAACTTTTATCTGCCTACATGCCGCCGTTCGCCCAGAAAACTAACTTTTCGCTTTGATGGACATCTCTGCTCTACACTTTGAAAGTAAAATCCCGTGCCTGCGCCGTCCTGTTTAGTGTTCGGCGCAGGCGCCCCAATAGCACCTAGAGGCTCATTTGCATATTTTAAAAGTTCGTTTTCTGGGCGAACGGCGGCATGTAGGCAGATAAAAGTTACACAGTTATGCACTGCTGACATTAGAACATCGCTAATGTCAGCCGGCTACATAACGAATTTTGTGATGATAGAAACCCTTTAAAGGGATTCTGTCATGAGAAATTGGTCCTATAAGCTAAACATATGGCGATGTCCCTTGTAAAACACTGAATCCTAAAGTGAGTTTATCAAATGCCCCTGTGGCTCTATATTCATAAAAAAGGTTTATATCACCTGTCAATCACTTCGAAATGTGTCCAAGGGGATGTCTCATGGTGAAAGGTGCCCAGCTGCATCCATCTCGTTTAGGTGCCCAGCTTCAATGCTAAAATCGCCGCCCTCCCTTTCTTTCGATCCGCCTACCTCAGCTCAGTTCAACGCCGCCTCTCGTACGTCCACTCAATTCAGCCAGATCCTGCACGTGCGCACTAGGTATAACCTGATGCGCCCATGCGGACTACTGGCAGCGGCCTCGTTTAGCGAAGTGCGCATGCGCCAGCCGGCGCACTTTGCTCGAGCCTCCACTGACTGCCCTATTACAGCCTGAAAATGTGTATTATTTTTTTTTAATGATTTTGTATTCTTTCAAATTTGTCTTAAGTTGTTTGGACCTTAATCTTCCAGGGTACAGTCAGCTCTTCACTATACCAATTGGAGCCATCAATATTCAAATTAGGGAAGTTTCACCAACAAGGAACTTTTTAGGTAACAAAAATTCCAAAATTGCACATCGAGTTGAATTTTTTATAGAGCATTTCTCCGTTTTTAATGAAATGTCTATCTATATCTGCAGCTGTAAAGAACGCACGTGGAGATTATTACCTGAACGGACATTGGACTATTGAATACAGCCGCGCCCTGCCTGTGGCCAGCACTGTTCTCCATTACTATCGAAGCTCGGAGGGAGATTTGGCACCTGAAGTATTAACAGCCAGAGGACCCACTACTGAACCTTTACTTATTGAGGTGCACCGTCTGTTTATTTAAAGATATATAGTGCCATAAGAAAATGTGTATGTATTCACCAGGCAGACATACTGCTTGTTAAAGGGGTTATCCCATGATTAAAGTAAAAAATAGAAATGCGACATCATACAGGACATGATAATCTCTTTCTAACAAAGCTGGAACCAGCCCTGTAGCTCAAATGGATCTAGAGCTCTCCTATTCATTGCTCTGCTAGATTTATTTCAAGCTGTCAGTTCAGGAGACATGTCCTTCTCAGGGGGTGTGTCCTTTTCGCTGCCACTGGTGGCAGTTGAAGGATGGAACTGAGCATGTGCTTCCATCTCAACGAGCAGGACAGAGACATTAGAAAAAGGCACAAACAGCAGGTGGAGCTATACAGATAGATTTCACTGAATAACTTTAATTACATGCAATCACAAAAGTATTCAGATTCAGGTGCTGGTTTGAAAAATGTAGATTATTTTTTTGTGGGACAGGCCCTTGAAATAGGTACAATTCTGGATTGCCAGTCAACTATAGCTTGTGCCACAGAAAATTGTAGGCAGAAAAGTGGTACAATATATCTGTCTATGGGGTTTCCGCATCCCTCCATGATTAATATGTTTGGGGAAACATATATTGAATAGGTTATTTTCTTGACTGATCATTCTGGTGACACTGGCATATTCCCTCCTCCATAGAATTGACATGTTATTTTGAGCCAAGGTGGATGCACCATGTGGCAGGGTCACACAATGGCGTCAACAAAATTTTATTTTCTCTCTTCCAATTTTCAGCTCATTGGCCAAGAACCCAACAGAGGAGTTCACTACGAATACTATTTACCCAATAGTCTTGAAGAGGATGACTATCGGTGGAGCTATGGCTCGTGGACGGAGTGCAGTGCAGAGTGTGGTGGAGGTACAAGCAGACCGAAATACTCAATGTACTCATACGTATGATCCTGAGTAAAACAGTTCCTCTTTATTTTTTTATTTTTTTTTTGAAACGTTTTACAAGTATTATGTCAGTTGACAAATATACAACCGTATCATGAATATAAAAACAGAATAATAATGACATAAGATACAAAATCAGTGGCAATAATGTAGATCACACAGTCTCTCAATTCTACTGTTTGACTTGTACGGTCTCAATGTATCACATTTGTCAACAGATTGAAAACCTAACCAGTTATTTCCAAGTTCTGTCATCCCTCACCCTAAATATATTGTTGTGGAAGTTATGCACAGGAGTCATGTGGGGGGTGCTAACTGCATGACTAGGCATACAGGGAAAGCTGTCAATCACTGAGTAAGACCGCCCACGTGACTCCTGTGCATAAAAAGAGCAGAGGTTTAAAGGGAACCTGTCATGTGGATATTTGATTATAATTTAACTAATTATATACAATCATTAACTACTAAAAAGTACCTTAGATGTATTTACTTACTGGTGTGACAGTTGGTTACCTCATAATATACACACAAAGATGCCGCATGCTAATGAGCTGATTTGAGTCCAGCGTGATGTCAGTGAGTCCAGCGTTTATTTAATTAACAGCTATAGCCACTCCCCTGCCCACCTGCTGCTGATTCATATGGAAAGTAACTGTCATTCAGCAGCAGGTAGGCGGGGAGAGTCAGGAGCTCATGAATATTCATGACTCATCATTATCAGCTGGAGCTTTTCAATACAAGATGTTGGCAGATTGACTGGGTCAATTAAAGAAAGTGACCCAGCATTTTGCTAAGAGAATCAGTCACTTATTTATGTTAGTTAGGACACCATAAAACTGGTGACAGGTTCCCTTTAATTGCATACATTACAAGTTTTCCTGCATATTTTTCTGTAAAACTATATATCAGTCTGCTCAACTACTCCTGCACTATAACCATGCCTGCAGATTACACGGCATTTCATGGTGACAGGTTCCCTTTCATTTTCAATCTGCACAACCTGAATGCCACAAAATTGTTGGTCAATGGTCTGTAAGATTAAAGTCCTTATGTAATTTCTGCCCAATTGTCATAGATTGCATTTCAGTAGTCACCCCAAGTGAATACTTCTATAATGCTATGACTTTTCATTTTGGCAGGTTACCAGTCTCGCTTGGTGTTCTGTACTATAGATAATGAAGCATATCCAGATTATATGTGCACAAAGAAACCTGCTCCAGCAAACAACAGAACCTGTAGCATACAGCCGTGTCCACAGACAAAAAGGTAGGCATTCCTGCTAAACTGTGCAGAACACTGCGACATTTCCCTGATGAAATAATATCATGTTATTTAGAATTTCTTCTGCCATGTTTGATTATATCCTTATCTAATCATAATATATCCATAGGAATTGAAAATGTGATTGAGGCCTCATGCATACAAGAGCATGTATTTTGTGGTCTGCAAAATACAGAAACCGACACCCATTTGCTGTGTGCATTTTTTTGAGGCATGAATGGGTCCACGTCCAACCACAAAAAAGGCGGATTGGACGCGGACAAAAAATATGTTGGGTGCATGAGGCCTAAAGGGATTGTCCTGACCAAGAAAAACATGATGCTTTCTATTAAAATAAGATTACACCTGTACATATGTTGTGTGTGGTACTGCAGTCCAGCCCTATTCACTGTACGTAAGCTGAGCTGCAATACCACAAACAACCCATAGGTGTAGTACTGCTTCTGAAGAAAGCAGCCATGTTTTTATGATCCTGGCCAACCCCTTTAAGTTAAACTTTAGAGGCACATTTTATTAGAAATATAGCTATAGGCATATGAATTAAACAAGCATAATGTAATATGTCCTTATTCTGTGCAAAAGGATTTCTTACTTATATCAGCCAACCATGTGGAATCGTATAGTGAACACAAAAATGACCAGGTAAATGGGACAGTTGAGTAATTATCTGGTACTGCTTTGGATTAACTAACCAGCTTCCTAAATGCCTTCTGAAGGATCATACTAAAATCCTAAGATGCTTGGGTGGCAATTTTTCTTCCAACTTTTATCCGGTGCTTTGCTGTAGCAATAGAAGATTTCTAATACCTCAAACTACAAGAATCTTCATCTCCATGATTTTGCAACTTTTTGAATGACTTCCGTGTCTGGTTTACCTTTACACATTGCCATTTTATTGACAGTGCAAGTTTGGCAGAATATACATTTCATTAAATTTCTCATGAAGACAACCCCTTAGTCAAAGTTGGCCCAGCAGTCAGCCGACTGACAAGCTGGCCCGGCAGTCAGCCGACTGACAAGCTTCCCAAAAGCCGTAGTGGTTAGCTGTACTAGCTGGAGGAAACTGCAGTCATCCATGCATTTATCCTTCAGTGACCATACATGGAACCAGACCCATGCATGTTAAGGCTATGCGCTCTTTTGGGAGCAATATTTTTTTTTATTATTGCATTTCACTCGTTTTGGTCTAAACAAACAAAAAAAAATGATAATCTTTATTTATTGCCACCACCATATTATGCAGGTCGTTATAAAATATTTTCAATCGTTTTTAGGATACAGTTTTTACTTTAAGTACATTTGCAAAGTAGCAGGTTTTCTGTTTTACAGTGACCCGGGCTCCATGTGTAGCCCTTATCTTTAAACTCCTGACAGCTCCTAAACACTCAATACTTCTTAAACTCTTATCAGTATGAGCCATAATATAGGGATATTCTGTACACTAATGCATTGAATGTTAACTATACGCATTGGCTTTGGGTGCAAATTGGTGACTTGATATAATGCTGGTTATTGGTGGTGGGTTCTGGGGCAGCTGGTGCATAAGATTTTCTATTTGGTGGAAATTAAATAGTGTTGTGTTGACCATAAAGTGCCCACCGAACAGAGCATGTTGCAATAAGGTGACCAATGTTCAATACCATTTATTATAAATATCAGTGTACACACTACAGCAACACTTGTCCTATTATATTCCTTTCATCCTCCTTCCATGGCTATGCAAAAGACCTGCCATGCAATATATTTTATGGTATTGACATTTCCACTTTTGTGCCACATGCTCTGTGTCATGGCTTAAAATGCTGTAAACATGCCCAATAATGTAAATTTCAGCTGGAAGGCTGGCGAGTGGGGGCCATGCACTGCCACCTGTGGAGGAGGTACTCAGACGCGCTCAGTATATTGTGCTACATATGAAGGCAGAGCTTACCAGCAGGCGGCAACTGATGCAGAGTGCAGTGCGTTCATGGAAAAGCCACCGAGCCAGCAAGTTTGCAATCTCCGGTCTTGCGCTAAATGGAGCATCGGGCCATGGACACAGGTGGGTACCACGGCAATGTTCTCTATCATTGTCCATTACCCAATATTAAAGGACAGCTATAAACCCCTGTTTTCTTGGTAAATTTTTCTTTAAATAAGATTTAAGACTTTAGCAAATGGCATTTATCATGTAGGGAAAGTTAATACAAGGCACTTACTAATGTATTGTGATTGTCCATGTTGCCTCCTTTGCTGGCTGGATTAATCTTTTCATCACATTATACACTGCTCATTTCCATGGGGTTATTGCCACCACTACAGCTCAAATAAAAGATGGCTAGGACAAGATCTGCTGCGCATGCGTGCCTATGCACACTCCTGCGGTTTTGGCCACCCGAGAGTTCGGCGGTTTTTCCTATAGTGTGCAAGCACAGCCACCGCTGCTGCATTGCAGTGTGGTCATAACCCCTGGAAACGAGCGGTGTATAATGTGATGGAAAAATGAATCCAGCCAGCAAAGGAGGCAACTTGGGCAATCACAATACATTAGTAAGTGTCTTGTAGTAACTTAAATGGCATTTATCATGTAGATAATTTCATTTGTTTTTATTGTTTGGCATATTTCATGGGCATAAAAATTGATTATTTGATTTTAGTGCTCGGCCGAGTGTGGAGAAGGAATCCAGAAACGAACAGTAACTTGCAAAACAGACACTGGGGCTATTGTTCAGGATACTGCATGCATGCACCAAGTCAAACCACTTGATAACCAGATATGTAATGGCGAAAACTGTGTTCAAGAAATTGGCTGGCATATCGGAGAATGGGGTCTGGTAGGAAATACTTTTATACTTTTATTGACACACACACTAGATATAGATATATATATATATAGTGCTTTCAAGTTTGTGAACTCATCATATTTTCACATAAGTCCTAAAACTAGATAAAGATGACCAAATCAAACAAATGAGTGAAAAATATTAGACTTGGTCATTTGTTTATTGAATAGAATGCGGATATGAGGAAGAAACGCACATAAATCCACATGGACTCCACCAATCCAACGTCAGAATAAAAGAAAGTGGGAGGACCTGAAGTGAGCAGTTCATGGGAGGAAACCCACCAACATAACAGGGCTGAAGCTGTTTTGTACGGAGCATCCCTTCAAGCTGATGTGCAGGACTAAGCAACAATTGCCGAAATAGTTTTTAGTTATTGCCGCACAAGTTGGTCACACCAGATGCTGAAAGCAAAGTTTCACATACTTTTGCCACTTGTCCTCAATAAATAAATGACCAAGTCTAATATTTTTTACTCCTTTGTTTGATTTGGTTATCTTTATCAACTTTTAGGACTTGTGTGAAAATCTGATGTTGTTTTAGGTCAAATTTATGCAGAAATAAAGAAACTTCTGAAGAGTTCACAAACTTCCAAGCATCACTGTATATGAATGCGTGATAAATTAAATATACAGTGTGTGTATGTACATATAAAAAATATATAATATTAGATTTGAGCCATCTGTTGTCTGGTATATGATATATTTTCCCATGAAATGTCCAACTTGCTGTGGCTTCCCCTAGCTGGAGTGTATCCCGGCCCACATTATGAAAAGTGTTGCCTCTGATTGGACAATGCACTTAATTTGTGATCTATGCCATATTGATACCATATTAAAGAAATTTCACTTGTAGTAACTGCTTAAATATTGGATGAAAGTAGTGAATTAAGAAATAGCTCATGAGACTGAGATCACCTATGAAGACTCTGCATTCAATGATAATTGTTATAATGCCGTAATGTAAAGAATTCCACACAAATGTACGTTTTAACCAAAGTCAAACTAGTTGTCTTCAACACAAGATGTATTACGGTAAATTTTGTGAAAGGAAAAAAGACACAATTGCTCATTAGAACCAATTATGCCGCTTTCATTTTCATGGGTAAATGAACCACTTATGCCTTGTTTTAGTCTTGATAGATCCCCTCAGTGTTCTCAGATAGATCCTATGGATTTTCCTGATTTCAACATAACATTTAGTCTGAATTTCCATAACAACAAATCTGTTTATCCACCTTTGATGCACATTCATTATCATCATTCATTGCTGATTCTTTAACTTTCAGTGCTCAAAAAGCTGTAACAATGGTATCCGAAAACGTCAGGTGGTCTGTGCTGACAGCAATCGGAACATCTTTGATCCAGCAACATGTGAAGCCTATGAGCCTGAAAAGCCAGTTCAGATTGAGCACTGTAACATGCAGCCATGCCACCTACAACAGCGTAAGTTACGCATTATTCTACCTGTATAGAATCAAAAATGTGGAGCTGCACCAGCGGGTACTGTTGGAGGGCAGAGTGCAGTTGTGTGCCAAGTTTATGCAGACCCTTTAAACAGATCCAGAGTTCTTTGCTGAGATATTATATACAGCACACAATGTAAAGATAAATGCCATGTCAAGAGGAGCATTTCTACATAGTAACATAGTTTATAAGGCCGAAAAAAAGACATTTGTCCATCCAGTTCGGCCTGTTATCCTGCAAGTTGATCCAGAGGAAGGCAAAAAAAACAAAACCCTGTGAGGTAGAAGCCAATTTTCCCCACTTAAGGGGACTCCAATCAGGCAATCAGAATAACTCCCTGGATCAACGACCCCTCTCTAGTAGCTATAGCCTGTAATATTATTACACTCCAGAAATACATCCAGGCCCCTCTTGTGCCAATAAGCACAACCCCCAACTACCCACCCCCCACCCCCACTCTTCAGCATTGATCGACCACATATGACTTATCATGCTCTACTCAGCCATTGACTCCAAAGCTTTGCAAATTTTGTAGGGCAACCACGTTTCGTAAATACCATTTTCTCATATGTTAGCATCGTGTTTACTTTATTCTGGAACTCCTCCAGTCTTGTATCCAGTGTAACGCTATGAGTTTCCCACCGCTATCCTATCTGTTTCATCCGCTCCAATCTTGGACATATAACCTAGATTACATATCTTCGGCTCACAAGGTACCCTTATTAGGAAGGTGCTGTGTATAAGCTCTAGTACATCCGTCCAGAAGCCATCTAATCTTATGCACTGCCATATCATGTGTATTAGATCTGCTGGTTCCATCTGACATCTTGGACATTGTGCGTCTGTCCTGATGCCAATATGATGTAAAAACACTGGGGTTTTGTAAATCCTATGTATAATAAATAGTTGTACAGCTTCTAGGATGTCCTCCCATTGTTCTTTGGATATCTCCCCGACATCTTTCTCCCACCCTTTCATTCTGGATAGTGGATATGCTTCCAGGAATTTGTCTAAAAGCATTTGATAGATCATGGATATAAGTCCCTTTTTATCTCCTTTCCCAACCATCAACCATAAGGCGGGGTCTCTGTGTATCATGATATTATTTTTATGCATTTCATTAAATGCATGCCTTATTTGTAAGTATTGATAAAAGCTGCTTTTTGGTAAATTGTAGGTCTCTTGTAAATTGGTGAACGTTCTAAGCACCCCCTGTCAATCAAGTCACCCAATCTGGTCACTCCTTTATTCTGCCAGGTTTTACATCCCTTTAAAGGGAGGAATTCTGGGAGTATGTGGTTATTCCATAATGGAGTAAACTCTGTTACCCCAATGGCCCCTCTCAATTGTTTAGACTTTTCCCATACTTTCCTCATCATTCATATAAGTGGAGTACGTTTATCTACAATTGGTAGTTCCGACCCGTCTAATATGCACAGGAGCTCCTTTCCACCCAATTTATGCTGCAATATTTGGCCTGTCATATCCGTTATGCCCGGATCTATCCACCCCCTGAAAGGCTGACATTGGGCCGCCAGATAGTATATCCAGGGATTGGGCAATGACAGCCCCCCCCATCCCCCACGCTGTTTTCGCATGTTGTAAGGTTTCCATTTTAATTCTAGGTGGACCTCTCCTCCATACCAGCTCCCTGAAAATGGAATTGATTCTCTGGAAACTTTTTAGTGGTAACCATATTGGGGCGTTATGAAGCACGTATAATAGTTGGAGCATCATAATCATTTTTAAGAGGTTAACTCTCCCCACTACCGACAGGAACAGTTTACACCACGTCCTGTTCTGGATTTTAAACTTCCAGTCTTCCAGCCTAGGAGATATGTTAATCCCCAGGTATTTGATGGTTTTAACACAAGGAATATTGTTTTCTTCAGCAACCTTCGAGGAAATTTGACCATCCAGAAACAAAAGCGCCGATTTATGCCAGCTTATAGTCAACCCAGACATCTTACCGAAACTGCCAATTAGCGACATGGCCTCTGACAGAGATGAGGACGTATCCCCCCCAAAATAGCAGAGTGTTATCAGCATACATAGCTATTTTATTGTGGACTGATCCATATTTAAAGCCTTGGATTCCTGGGGAGCAGCGTACTGCTGCTGCAAGTGGCTCGATCGCTATTGCAAACAATAGCGGGGACAGTGGGCATCCCTGTCGAGTCCCCCTAAACAGCGAAGACACTTCCCTGTTGGCTCTAATGCGCGCTCTTGGATCTGAGTATAGCGTTTGCACCCATTTAATAAAACACTGACCAAAACCCATTGCCCTTAGCGTACACCAAAGATATCCTCATTCTATGCTATCAAAAGCCTTAGCGGCGTCTAGTGACAGGATTGCCCTATCTCCCCCATTATACAACCCAATCTGTATACTAGTGAAGACTCTACGTATATTAATAGAGGTGGATTTTTGGGGCATGAATCCTGTCTGATCGGAGTGTATTATGGACAATATCACTTTGGATAGTCTTGTTGCAAGTGCCTTAGCCAGTATCTTGTCCAATAAATAGAAGTGGAGGCAGCATGTCCGGTACAAAAAATCCCTTTATTGGGAGCCGCTTAGGTGAAAAAACACGTGCAGAGGGTAGTTACGTTTCGGCTGACCCACAGCCTTTATCAAACACAATGTGTACT
Organism: Bufo gargarizans; assembly: GCF_014858855.1. Lineage (NCBI taxonomy): Eukaryota > Metazoa > Chordata > Amphibia > Anura > Bufonidae > Bufo > Bufo gargarizans. The sequence continues at coordinate 42,574,972 of NC_058090.1, read as the reverse complement.
CTAAAAGATCATGTTTAAATACCATAAAACACACCCACTCTCACAGATGTGGCCAATTACCCAATCAGTGAAGTGCATATATCATCACAGGTGTGTACATACATGCTCATAAGAAGTGTCATAAAGTGCGCCCGCTACGGGCATACGATCCAACTCCCCACATACCTTCATGGCGCCCATCTCTCGAGCGTCCTCCAACAACCCGTGCGCATGTCCGGGGAGGCGGGGCCATGTGAGCACATGACCATCACTGCCCGGTCTTGCTTACCAGGAGTTGCCTGCGCCTTGGCCGCTTTTTCTCTCTTTTCATCACCAGAGGATCTTTCTCCTTCATCTAACGAGAGGTCTGTCCCACACTCTTCTCTGTGCCTCTCATCAGCATTACGGCGATATTTGCTGAGCCACGCAGCTTTATCGCGGCTCAGCCTGTCTTGTGGGTCCTCCCCTTCTTCCTCGTCGGTGCCATGTTAAGGTCGCAGCTTCCGCTCTGGTTTGTCCGTCGCCTTAGCCTTTCTGGGCATTTTTTTGTACTCCCACGGGCTTTCTTCTGGTGCCCCAGCGTACTCGCCCGTCACTTGCCACTCCAGCGGGTAGCTAGAAGGTACTTCAGTTAGAATGTCAGGATTCCTAGCCGGAGCACTGTCCAGTGCGTCTCACACCATGCCCCTTCAGGCCCCGCCCCTCCCTCTTGAACTTCACCATCACCACCTCCTCAGGCAGAGAGCTCCATAGTCTCACTGCTCTTACCGTAAAGAATCCTCTTCTATGTTTGTGTACAAACCTTCTTTCCTCCAGACGCAGAGGATGTCCCCTCGTCACAGTCCTGGGGATAAATAGACGATAAGAGAGATCTCTGTACTGCCCCGATATATTTACACATAGTTATTAGATCTCCCCTCAGTCGTCTTTTTTCTAAAATAAATATACCCTAATTTTGATAATCTTTCAGGGTACTGTAGTTGCCCCATTCCAGTTATTACTTTAGTTGCCCTCCTCTAAACCCTCTCCAGCTCTGCTATGTCTGCCTTGTTCACAGGAGCCCAGAACTGTACACAGTCCTCCATGTGTGGTCTGACTAGTGATTTGTAAAGTGGTAGGACTATGTTCTCATCACGGCCATCTATGCCCCTTTTGATGCAACCCATTATCTTATTGGCCTTGGCAGCAGCTGCCTGACATTGTTTTTTACAGCTTAGTTTGCTGTTCACTAAAATTCCTAGGTCCTTTTCCATGTCAGTGTTACCCAGTGTTTTACGATTTAGTATGTACAGGTGACTTGCATTATTCCTTCCCATGTGCATACCCTTACATTTGTCAGTGTTAAATCTTCTCTGCCCAAGCCTCCAATCTATCCAGATCCATCTGTATCAGTATACTGTCCTCTTCCATGTTAATTACTTTACACAGTTTAGTGTAATCTGCAAAAATTTATATTTTACTGTGCAAGCCTTCTACAAGATCATTAATAAATATATTGGAGAATAGGGCCCAATACTGACCCCTGAGGTACTCCACTAGTGGCAGTGACCCAATCTGAGTGTGTACCATTAATAACCACCCTCTGTTTTCTATTACTGAGCCAGTTACTTACCCACATACAGACATTTTCTCCCAGTCCAAGCATTCTCATTTTATATACTAACCTTTTATGCAGTACAGTGTCAAATGCTTTGAAGAAGTCCAGATATATGACATCCATTGATTCGCCACTGTCAAGTCTAGAACTTACCTCCTCATAGAAACTGATTAAATTAGTTTGACATGACTGATCCCTCATGAAGCCATGCTAATATGGCGTTGTTTGCTTATTTTCATTGAGGTGCTCCAAGATAGCATCTCTTAGAAAACCTTCATACAGTTTACCCACAACAGATGTTAAACTTACCGGCCTATAGTTTCCGGGCTTTGTTTTTGGACCTTTTGAATATTGGCACCACATTTGCTATGCGCCAATCCTGTGGAACACTACCTGTCAGTATAGAGTCCTTAAATATCAGAAATAAGGGTCTGGCTATGACATTACTTAATTCTCCTATGATACAGGGGTGTATGCCATCTGGTCCTGGCGATTTGTCTATTTTAATCTTTTTAAGGCTACTTTCACACTAGCGTTCGATCGGATCCGTTCTGAACGGATCCGATCATAATAATGCAGACGGAGGCTCCGTTCAGAACGGATCCGTCTGCATTATTTTTAGCTTATAACAGCTAAGTGTGAAAATAGCCTCGTACGGATCCGTCCAGACTTTCAATGTAAAGTCAATGGGGGACGGATCCGCCTGAAGATTGAGCCATATTGTGGCATCTTCAAACGGATCCGTCCCCATTGACTTACATTGTAAGTCTGGACGGATCCGCACGGATCCGCACGGCCAGGCGGACACCCGAACGCTGCAAGCAGCGTTCAGCTGTCCGCCTGTCCGTGCGGAGGCGAGCGGAGCGGAGGCTGAACGCCGCCAGACTGATGCAGTCTGAGCGGATCCGCTCCATTCAGACTGCATCAGGGCTGGACGGCTGCGTTCGGGTCCGCTCGTGAGCCCCTTCAAACGGAGCTCACGAGCAGACCGACGAACGCTAGTGTGAAAGTAGCCTTAGATGTACTTCTTCCTGGGTCAGACAGGGCACTTTTAATGGGGAATTTACTTTTACATTCTGCATTTCATCTGACAAGTTTATTTTCCTCAGTGAATACAGTGGAGATAAAAAAATATTTAATAGCTTTGCTTTCTCCTCATCCCTCTGCAACTCCCCCCTCTGTAAAGGGCCGACATCTTCAGATATATACTTCTTACCATTTATATAATTTTAGAACATTTTAGGGTTAGTTTTGCTCTCTTTGGCAATTTATCTCTCAGTCTCTAGTTTGGCTGTTTTTATTAGTTTTTTTTACATATTCTATTATAGTTTTTCATTGCTTCCTCGCTACTCTCCTGTTTTAGTGATTTAAATGCCTTCTTTTTAACATTTATTGCTTTCTTTACAGTTCTATTTATCCACATTGTTTTTGTCTTGTTCCTTAACCTTTTATTCCCATAAGGTATGTACCTCTCACAATTAGATTTTAGGATGCTTTTAAAAATATCCCATTTTGTGGCTGTATTTTTATTTTTGAGGACTTTGTCCCAGTTTTCTGACCCACATTGATATTTTCAGTTCTGTTCCATATGAATGATATGAGTGATAATATCCCTACAGCTCTGCAGAATATGGTGCTATAAAAATAAAATATAATTCTGCCTCTAAGCTAGAAATTCCTCTTACCTCAGAGCTTCTGATACTACTTCCACAGTTGTTACAGTAATAATACTGTGTTAAAGGGGTTGTGTCGCAAACCATATTCTAAATTTTTCAAACCAGTACATGGATCTGGATCATGTAATTAAAAGTATAGCCAGTGAGCTATTCAATAAAATGTATCTGTATAGCACCACCTGCTGTTTGTTCTTTTCCTTTATAATTTTTTTTTGTCTGTGCTCAGTTTACATCTTCAACTGCCACCAGCCATATGTTCTGTTAAAAGCTGTGGCAGTTACAGGGAGAGCTGCTGCAGAAAGGACACACCCCCTGAGCTGCCAGCTTTATATAAATCTAGCAGAGCAATGAACGGGGAGATCTCTGGATCCATGTGAGGTACAGGGCTGGTTCTAGCTTTGTTAGAAAGAGATTGTTGTGTACTATATGATGTCTGATTTTGACTTTTGACATCAATCATGGCATAACCCTTTTAAGGCTACAACCCCCGGACCTTCCGTTGTTCCCTGCAAACCGAAATTGGATCACAGTGGGTATTATGGTGATCTTAGTTCCATTTAGTAGATCTGCATAGGTTCGGATGTTGCTGCTATTATGAGAAGGGAAAAATATGCCAGTATTACAGTAGCCATAAGTTCTGGTCTTTGTGTTTTGTGTGTTTTAGAGGTTTCAAGTATGCAAGACACCTGGGGCTATGATAATTCAGATCAGTTTTCTCTTGCACGGTACAGGCAGCCCAGTAAGTATAAGCAATTTTTTTAAATATTTTCTATAAACGAAAGTCATACATAAAAGCAACATCTATATTATTGAAGTTCAAATGACTTTTTGGCTTATTGAACAAAATGTGGTTCTAGTACTACATTTTAGTAGCCATGACACTTTACACATATGTTCTTGTGCAATACAGTTCTTGTTTTTATATAGTTATTTGTGTATGTTTTAAAAGAGCACGTCGGGTAAAAAGTGCAAGGCCTGAAACATAACATAGTGCATCAGCCTTGAGCAGAATGTTCCTTTTAAAGGTATTTGGACAAGGACCACGTTTTGTCCCAAAGCACCCTTGTGCGGTCCTCATCAGGCTGATTAAGACAACTGTAAAATATTATGAAAATTAACATTCAGAAATTTTCATTTATTGTACTATTTATTGTCATTTTTCTATCTCCGTTTTACCAGCCCTCTCCCCCCCTCTTCCTGCCCCTAAAGAAGATAACTTTCTTCCCTCAAATCGCAGAGACTGCAGGCGCAGCAGGTATGTGACTAAATTCAGAACTTATTTTAGCCTGTAACTATTAATCTATACAAAAAAAATGGCTCTATATAGGGAACCATTAAAGGGAACCTGTCACCGGGATTTTGTGTATAGAGCTGAGGATATGGGTTGCTAGATGGCCGCTAGCACATCCGCAATATCCAGTCCCCATAGCTCTGTGTGCTTTTATTGTGTAAAAAAAACGATTTGAAACATATGCTAATTAACCTGAGATGAGTCCTGTCCCTGACTCATCTCACATACAGGACTCATCTATGGTTAATTTGCATATGTATCAAATCGGTTTTTTTTACACAATAAAAGCACACAGAGCTATGGGGACTGGGTATTACGGATGTGCTAGCGGCCATCTAGCAACCCATGTCCTCTGCTCTATACACCCAGTGACAGGTTCCCTTTAGGCCTCATGCACACGGACGTTTTTTTTTTGCGGTCCGCAAAAACGGGTTCCGTGTCTCCGTTTTTTCTTCCGTGGGTCTTCCTTGATTTTTGGAGGATCCACGGACATGAAGGAAAAAGTCGTTTTGATGTCCGCCTGGCCGTGGGGAGCCAAACGGATCCGTCCTGACTTACAATGCAAGTCAATGGGGACGGATCCGTTTGACGTTGACACAATATGGTGCAATTGCAAACTGATCTGTCCCCCATTGACTTTCAATGTAAAGTCAGGAATCCCTATTATACCATCTGATCGGAGTTTTCTCCAATCCGATGGTATATTTTAACTTGAAGCGTCCCCATCACCATGGGAACGCCTCTATGTTAGAATATACCATCGGATTTGAGTTAGATCGTGAAACTCAGATCCGACAGTATGTTCGAACACAGAGGCGTTCCCATAGTGATGGGGACGCTTCAAGTTAGAATATACTACGAACTGTGTACATGACTGCCCCCTGCTGCCTGGCAGCACCCGATCTCTTACAGGGGGCTGTGATCCGCACAATTAACCCCTCAGGTGCCGCACCTGAGGATCCCCCCCTCCCTCTATTGTATTAATTTCATTGGTGGCCAGTGTGCGGCCTCCCCTCCCCCCCCCGCTCATTGGTGGCAGCGGAAAGTTCCGATCGGAGTCCCAGTTTAATCGCTAGGGTTCCGATCGGTAACCATGGCAACCAGGACGTTACTACAGTCCTGGTTGCCATGGTTACTTAGCAATATTAGAAGCATCATACTTACCTGCTGCGCTGGCTGTGACCGGCCGGGCGCTCCTCCTACTGGTAAGTGACAGATCATTAAGCAATGTGCCGCACAGACCTGTCACTTACCAGTAGGAGAAGCGCCCGGCCGGTCACAGACAGCACAGCAGGTGAGTATGATGCTTCTAATATTGCTAAGTAACCATGGCAACCAGGACTGCAGTAGCGTCCTGGTTGCCATGGTTACCGATCGGAGCCCCAGTGATTAAACTGGGACTCCGATCGGAACTCTCCGCTGCCACCAATGATCGGGGGGGGGGGGGGGCCCACTGGCCACCAATGAAATTAATACAATAGAGGGAGGGGGGTCTGCCCCCTGCTGCCTAGCAGCCCCTGATCTCTTACAGGGGGCTATGATACGCACAATTAACCCCTCAGGGGTTAATTGTGCGGATCACAGCCCCCTTTAAGAGATCGAGTGCTGCCAGGCAGCAGGGGGCAGTCATGTACACAGTTCGTAGTATATTCTAACTTGAAGCGTCCCCATCAAAACTCAGCTCTGAAAAAGCTTTTATGCAGACAGATCTTCGGATCCGTCTGTATGAAAGTAGCCTACGGACGCGGATGTCAATCTTGTGTGCATCCGTGTTTTTTCACGGACCCATTGACTTGAATGGGTCCGTGAACCGTTGTCCGTCAAAAAAATAGGACAGGTCATATTTTTTTGACGGACAGGAAACACGGATCACGGACGCGGATGAACAACGGTGCATTTTCAGAGTTTTCAAAGGACCCATTGAAAGTCAATGGGTCCACAGAAAATCACGAAAAACGGCACAACGGACACAGATGCACACACCGGTCGTGTGCATGAGGCCTTAAAGCTATACTGCATAAATGTTTCAACAGATACTGAGGAATCTTGATGGGCCCAAAGTCTTCAATAACGTCTTGTGTGGTTGCCTGATTTGACAGCAAGAGTACAACCCGTTAAAGTGTGGACAGAGCCTTATCTCAAACGATGTTGAAATCTGTTACTTTGTATTCTTGCAGACACTTTTGATCTGATTGTATCAGGAAGGTGGCATCTGAAAACGGAGGGTGACCAGGATTAGATAAGGCTGCGTTCTTCAAAAAAAACACCTGTCCACAGGTTGTGTATAGTATTACAACTTAGGCTACTTTCACACTAGCGTTTTCAATTCCTCTATTGAGATCCGTCATAGGATCTCAATAGCGGAAGAAAATGCTTCAGTTATGTCCCCGTTCATTGTAAAACTTAACTGAACAAAACGGAATGCACCAAAATGCATTCCGTTCCATTTGGTTGCGTCCCCATCGCCGCCAGAAAAACGGCGATGTGGTGCGGAGCAAGACGGATCCGTCCTGACACACAATGTGAGTCAATGGGGACGGATCAGTTTTTTCTGACATAATAGAAAACTGATCCGTCAATCATTGACTTTCAATGGTGTTCAAGACGGATCAGTCATGGCCATAGAAGACATAATACAACCGGATCCGTTCATGACGGATGCATGCGGTTGTATTATTGTAACGGAAGCGTTTTTGCAGATCCATGACGGATCTGCAAAAACGCTAATGTGAAAGTAGCCTTAGTCTCAGACTTTGCTGAGCTGCAATACCTGACACAACCCTTGGACATGTGTGGCACTGTTTTTGAAAGAAAGCAGACCTATTTTTTCTAATCCTGGACAAACCCTTTAACTGTTTGCTGACTTGATCACCTCTCAACAAGAGCATCTCCGTTCCAGCTTAAAGGGAACCTGTCACCGGGATTTTGTGTATAGAGCTGAGGACATGGGTTGCTAGATGGCCGCTAGCACATCCGCAATACCCAGTCCCCATAGCTCTGTGTGCTTTTATTGTGTAAAAAAAACGATTTGAGACATATGCAAATTAACCTGAGATGAGTCAGAGCTTGAAAATATGACTCTTCTCTGGTCACACAAGAAAGATATAACTCTTATGTTAATTTGCATAAAAGGCGAGAAGTACAAAAATGCATAATACTTATTGAATTTGTCTGCAAATGAAATTAAAAGTGTAATTTATATGTTTAGGGTAACACAATGAACATTAAGAAACGCTCAGTGAGGGTAGCATAGTAGAGGTGACAGGTTCCCTTTAAAGGCAGCAAGATGAAAACAGATCCGTCCCCATTGACTTACATTGTGTGTCAGAGCGGATCCGTTTGGCTTAAGCAGCGTTTTGGTGTCCGCGTCTAAAGCGGAATGGAGACTGATCGGAGGCAAACTGATGCATTCTGAGCGGATCCTTTTCCATTCAGAATGCATTAGGGCAAAACTAATCCATTTTGGACCGCTTGTGAGAGCCCTGAACGGATCTCACAAACGGAAAGCCAAAACGCGAGTGTGAAAGTAGCCTAAGATTTACAGATTTTACAGCTACATGGATGTAAAACTGCATTAGGCCATAAGCATGTGATTGCATTTTGCACCAGTGTCCGATCCGCATTTTTATGCAGATCAGACACAGATCTATTAATTTCTCTGGGTCCGTAAAAAAACGGACAGAACACGGATGTCATCCATGTGCTGTCCGCATCCATATGTCTATTCCACAAATTATAGAACATCTTTTATTCTTGTTTGTACTGCAGGCAAGAATACTAATTTCTAGTAATGGAAGTAATAAAGGTGCAAATGGATGGTGTCTGTATTTTGCGGATTCGTGATTTGTGGACCGCAATACGGACACAGTTGTGTGCATGAAGCCCATTTCTGTATATATTTTTTTTTTATTTTTTTATTTGTAGGTACGGCTGCTGCTCTGATGGGGTAACATCTGCTCAAGGCTTCAACAATGAAGGGTGTCCAAGTGAAAGGAACACAAGAGCTGACCTTTCAGTAAGTGAAATATGACTGCCACCCTAACTGTTAAACAGGACGTAAACTAAATTTTATTGGGGGACGGTGATGGGGAATATTCAGTATATTAAAAATATCAGAAACAATGTTGATTAAATGTTGCTTTTGTCATAGGAAATACTTATGTTATGTTTGGACTTTATGTATAGCTGCTCATATTGAAACCTCATGTTTTTAGTGCTTAAAAATTGCAGCATGGACCAAAACATCCCACCTCCTCACATAAAGGCTTTTCCAAGGTTTTTCTTGCTAATTTAGAAAAAATAAATCCGGTGTAGCCATAGCTGTGAAAGATTCCTTACATATTCAGATAGACAATGTACTGATAGACCAAGGGGGAAGATATCTTATAATAGTGGGCATGATGGGATCTACTACCATGACGTTGGCAAATACTTATGTCCCTAATAAATCTCAAGTCCGATTTTTAAATAAGGTGATGAAAAAAATTAAGACAGTAAAAAAGGGGTCTTTATTGTTATGTCGAGATTTTAATATCATCCCTGACACACATCTTGACTCCACAGGGAGCGGCAGAACATGTACCCCAACTTTAGGAAAATGGCTGGGAAATGCTTGTTTATCTGATACTTTTCGCTGCCTGAATGCTTGGAATTTACCTTTTACTCCTCACGTCATAGGTCATTTTCTCAGATTGATCTTGCTATTATTGATAGTTTCTCGAACTTCAGAATAAGCTCAGCTAAAATAGGAGAAACTTCATGGTCAGATCATGCTCCGATATTCTGTACCATTTCACTTTCCCCGAGCTTCTCTCCCCAGAGATCATGGAGAAATAACGTATACCTACTCAGACATCCCAAATTTCAGGACCAAACTGAGTCCTATCTAACCGATTATTTTACTACCAATAATACCGATAACATAAGGCTACCATCAGGGGAACTCTCTTAAAACAAAGTTCCCACTTTAAAAAAGGTAAAGAAGCCAAACTCACATCTCTACTATCTGAGGTTAACAAAATAGAAGATATGATACAGGAAAAACCCTAATGTCCCTCCGCCATGAAATAGAAATAGATTATGACCGCCGGATTGCTTCCCTCCGAATGTCCTATTATAAATCCCATAATAAGCCTAGTAGAATAATGGCAAGGAAAGTAAAACCAATGCTGCAAAAATCTAATCTACCATATGTGTAAGACGCTGATGGCGTTACTAAACTTAACCATCCCAAAGACATAGCGGATGCCTTAAGCTACTATTACACCAAACTATATAATCTGGGATCAGACCCTTTAAGTCCCCAACCCACAACTGAGAAAATTGCCTCCTTCTTGGAGAGCATTAATCTCCCTTCATTAAATGAAGAACAGGCTACCAACCTTAACTCTCCTATTTCTCCAGCAGAGGTCATGGCGGCTATAAAAGCTGTTAAACCTACTAAAGCCCCTAGACCTGACGGCTTCTCAAACGAATATTACCAGATATTCACTCCCCTGCTACTGCCCCATTTGGTCAATATGTTTAACACCGTCTTAAAGGGAGAACAGTTTCCTGCAGAAATGCTTCAAGCTACCATAGTCACTATTCCTAAACCTGGAAAACCAGCAGACTCCCCAGCTAACTTTCGCCCCATTTCACTGCTTAGGCTGCTTTCACACTAGCGTTCGGGTTTCCGTTCGTGAGCTCCGTTTGAAGGAGCTCACGAGCGGACCCGAACGCAGCCGTCCAGCCCTGATGCAGTCTGAATGGAGGCAGATCCGCTCAGACTGCATCAGTCTGGCGGCGTTCAGCCTCCGCTCCGCTCGCCTCCGCACGGACAGGCGGACAGCTGAACGCTGCTTGCAGCGTTCGGGTGTCCGCCTGGCCGTGCGGAGGCGTGCGGATCCGTCCAGACTTACAATGTAAGTCAATGGGGACGGATCCGTTTGAAGATGCCACAATGTGGCTCAATCTTCAAGCGGATCCGTCCCCCATTGACTTTACATTGAAAGTCTGGACGGATCCGTCCCAGGCTATTTTCACACTTAGCTTTTTTTTGCTAATATAATGCAGACGGATCCGTTCTGAACGGAGCCTCCGTCTGCATTATTATGGGCGGATCCGTTCAGAACGGATCCGCCCGAACGCTAGTGTGAAAGTAGCCTTAATTGTGATATTAAATTATAAGCTAAAATTATATCTTATAGACTCTTGCGAGTTCTCCCGCAAATAATCCACAGCGATCAAGTGGGATTTACAAAAGGTAGGCAAGCCCCGGACAGCACCAGATAAATTCTAGGGATAATGCAGAAAGCCGGAAGTTTACAAGCGCCTTCTCTGCTTCTAACCTTGGACGCAGAGAAGGCGTTTGACCCAATTCACTTGAGGATTCGCATTTGCGGTTTTAGCTAAATTCAGCTTCCATGGCCCCATACTCCAAGCTATCCAAGCTTTATATACCCAACCATCTGCCTGAGTTTTAGTGAATGGCACATTCTCTACACCATTCCCTATCACCAACAGCACTCGCCAAGGATGCCCCCTTTCCTTTTCTTGATGGTGATGAAACCTTTTGCGGAAAGGATTAGGATGTCGGGGGAAATCGGAAGTGTGGGTCACGGACAAATCTAATTTCCCCTCGAAAGCAGGGAAACAGAAGAGAGAGAGCGCACAATAGTGTAGTATGTGGGGGGAAATCGGAGGCATTCCAGTTGGACATAGACAACACAAACTAGGTCTCTTCGTGGATGACGTGATCCTGACCTAATAAATTCCTTAAGGATGGCTTTGAGTATTATCCAATCATTTGGAGAGGTATCTTATTATAAGATCAATGAGACTAAATCTTAAATACTAGCTATTAAGGTTCCATCGTCGTTAAGGGAAGCAACAGGAAGAGAATTCCCATTCCAATGGGCATCCTCTTCCATAACATATTTGGGGATTCAACTATGTTTCCCACTTTCTAAGCTACTCTCCTGCAACAATGATATTCTACTTAAGTCCTTACAATCAGAACTGGATAGATACTCTAAAATAGAACTCACTTGGCCGCATAGTGATTTACAAAATGATGGTATTACCTAAAATATTGCACTATTTTCACACTCTTGCGATACCTCTACCAAACAAACTACTGCATAAACTCAGACGGCAAATGCTCTCCTACATATGGGGAAGAGATAATCATAGAGTCGCTGCATCTATCATATTTTCGCATTGAAGAAATGGAGGTTTGAGTGTTCTGAATCTCCAACTCTACTATGAAACAATCCTTTTTAAGCAACTGAGATATTGGTGCAGACAAGACCCATAAAATAGGGTGGCCGGGAATAGAAGTAGAACTCAATTCCTCAATTCAGGCAGACCACTTAAAGGGAACCTGTCACCGGGATTTGTGTATAGAGCTGAGAATATGGGTTGCTAGATGGCCGCTAGCACATCCGCAATACCCAGTCCCCATAGCTCTGTGTGCTTTTATTGTGTAAAAAAAAACAACAATTTGATACATATGCAAATTAACCTGAGATGAGTCCTGTACGTGAGATGAGTCAGGGACAGGACTCATCTCAGGGTAACTTGCATATGTATAAAAATTTTTAATTTTTTTACACAATAAGATATCCTCAGCTCTATACCCAAAATCCTGGTGCCAGGTTCCCTTTAACACACTACTATTGGTTCATGCCATTGACCCTCAACGCCCCTTCCTTTAGCCTTATATCTGAAAGCCTCAATCAAAATATGGCAGTCTCTACTTTAAAAAGTGCACAAAGTCAGCCCCAAGAAGCAAATTCCCCTTCCCTTAGAGATACTGGAATACTTTATGCCAGACCTCTCTATGGCAATTTGGAAAAACAGGGGAATCCACTTCTTAAAAGATCTATGATGGTAACACACTGAGACCTTTCTCTTCCATATAGTCCCTTCATACCATCCCTAGTTCAAGTCAGTTTCACTATTTAAGAATATCTCACATCTTGAGGAATTTCTCTACCAAAACTGTCTCTCTTCCTCTTTCCCTATATAACGACCTCTTTCTTCCAGATGGAGACACCCAGACTTCTACCAGTTTAATATATAGAACCATTATGGGTGATCTCTCCTTTGTAAAGAGCACACATGCTGAATTGGGAAAAAGATCTTCAGTGTACTTAGATTGGCAGACAGCGATTAATTCCACCTTAAAGTCCACAGTCCTCTTAGAGGGATATCACAAACTGTTGACTAGATGGTAATAGACCCCCACCAGACATCCTTCATATGTTCTGGAGCTGCACCGCGCTTGGCTCTTATTGGTGATAGGACATAGAAAAAGCTCCTTCAAAACATCACTGCCACAAATGTCAGGATTTATTCAGGTCTAGTTCTCTTATCCTTAGGCATAGACCAGATCACACATTCTCACCGTATACTAGTATGTCATATCTTACTGACTGCTAAGCTTATGATAGCCAGAAATTGGAAATCTACACAAATCCCATCTTTAGACAATGTCACCGATATGGTTTCTTCTCATTGCATGTACGAGAAATGGATAGCACATCGGAGAAACATTATAGTCTCTTTCCAGAAATCCTGGAGTCCTTGGTTAACACGATTTCCATTACCAACTTTAGATTCACATTAAATTATTGGGATATTAACTGTCGTATGTCTAACATTGGAGATCACTGGAACTTTATTCATTGTATTCTGTTACTATTATGTTTGCTTGCTGCCAACGCCTCATTGGATTTTGAAGACTGTGTAACTTCCTTGAAAACTTCAATAAATACTTAATGTTAAAAAAAAAGAATTGCAGCATGCATGTTATCAGTCTGTTGTAGTTTTTGCCATGACTACCATGGAGAAACATGACAGAAATGGTCTGTAGAAGAAGGATATCCTAGAGCCATTTCTTTAATAAAAAAGATGCAACTGTAGCTGTAAGAAAATTGCACATTAGGAAATGACAGTTTTTCACACAATTTGTTATATGGCTGAAGTAAGTGAGTGGTGGCTTGAAAAAAGGTCTCTGCAACAATATGATCAACTGCTCCTATTTATGAGGGTCTCTCTGTTCTGCCCCTTGCTTCTCTCAGTGTTATGGCTCATGCACACGGCCATTGCCCGGTCCGTAAACAGCGGGTCCGCAATACACGGGAACCGGCCGTGTGCACCCCACATCACAGATGTGTACCCATTCACTTGAATGGGTCTGCAATCTGGGAGGTGCAGAACAGAGGAGTGCTTCCATGGGTTTTCTGTCCGTGCCTCTGCACCGCAACCCGGATCGTGGACCCAATTCAAGTGAATGTGTCTGCGATCCGCATGCGGCGGCCCCACACTCCGTGCCTGTGCATTGCGGACTGCAGCACGGGCCAGGAAGGAACACGTGTGCATGATAACTTAGAGAAAGCACCAGGGAGGGGAAGGAGTTTGTACAATACAGATCAGAGTGTGGAGAGGGGATAAGGCAACTCGGAAGGCAACACATAGGTAGAGAATCACGTCTGTTGTGCAATATATTCAGCATTTAATACTGGTTGGGACAAGCCCACATGAGAAAAGTCTGTTACTGGGTGCAGGTTGTAAAATTAATATTGGGGTCTAAAATTGAAATATTGTAGACTGAATTTTTAAAAACTTTTACTCAAGGTTATCACTAACATATGTAAAAATATTTCTGTCCACGTGAATGGTATACATAGCCTTTAAAGGTCAAAATATGGAATGATGATTTGTACTTTGGGACATTGTAATTACTGGTTGTATATGATTCTAGATGCCTTCAGGTGAATGCAGAACCTCTACATATGGATGCTGCTTTGATAATGTCAATAAAGCCTCTGGTCCTCTTGGTGAAGGATGTCAAAGTAAACCCAGTTATGGTATGTATATGTCCTTGGAAGTCTAGTTGAGTCCACGCAGAGTGGCTGGCAGATGGTGCAAGTTGTACAGCATGTCAACTTAGTTTGGATAATTATTGTCAATGGCGTATAGCTGCTGTTTACCTGCAAAATTGTGCTGTCATTAGTAACCAGTTTACAAAGTGTGCCATAATGCTGATCAGCATTCTCCTGGCAGCCACTCTGTGTGGCTTTACCCTATAGGATCTATAGAAGGAGCACTTGTCTCTGCTCCTGTCCAGGTTATAGATTGACATCATGGGTTCCTGGTCTCAGAGAACCTCTTTAAAGGGGTTCTCAAAAAATTACTGAAAATACTTAAATATTAATTTATTATTAATATATTCCCAAATACTTTTCATTAGTTATAATGGCTCATTTTGTCTAGGGAGCAATTATTAGGGGGGGGAAAAATGGCAGCTGTCCTATTAGTACACACAAAACCTGTCCTAATCACACAGGAGGACAAGATACGTCAGAACATTGAGCTAAAGAGCTGCCTCATCCTCCTCTCTGCTCTGCTTCTCAGGGATTATGGTCCTCAATACAGCTAATAAGATCTTCAGCTGACTCTGTAGGAATGGAGCACATGAGGAGACATGCAGTACAGAGAGGATGTGGGGCTGTGGCTGATGAGCAGCAACACTTGTATGCAGTTTCCATTACCAAAGTCTGTCCTGTCCATCCTCTCTGCATTTCATGGACTCCATTCCCACAGAGATTCATCTGAAGATCTTATCTAGCTGTATTCAGGATCATAATTCCTGACCGGAAGAGCAGAGAGGAGGATGAGGCAGCTCTTTAGCTCAATGTTGTGAAGTAGCTTGTCCTGCTTTGTGATTAGGGCAGGTTTTGCGTGTACTGATAGGATGGCGGCCATTTTATTTCTCCTAATAATTGCTCCCCTGATAAAAAAAAAAGCCATTATAACTAATGAAAGGTATTCGGGAATATATTTATAATAAAGTAATATTTTAGTATTTCCATTTTCTTAATTCCTGGAGAACCCCTTTACGGGATGGGAAAAGGACACATGCCACTGGCAAAAAATGTTTCCTCTACTTAATCACTCATCATAATTATTTTGCCTGTTTTATTTCTGTCAGATTATCCAACAATGTGTTTACTTCCAAGTGCTCTGGGGCCTTGCAGTGATTGGACAACTCGCTGGTATTTTGTGCCAGATGTTGGAAAATGCAACCGGTTCTGGTATGGTGGATGCCAAGGTAACAAAAACAATTTTGAAAGTGAAGAGGAATGTATCAAGTCCTGCAAGACGATTTCAGGAAGGACAACAGGTATTCTAGAGTATAGGTACCGCCAGCGAGGAATGAAATGGGACCGCTTGTCACACGAACACCCTGGGATTGATGATGCAACAGCTTTTGAGACTGAACAAGGCTCTCGAGGGATGGTTAAAACACTTGACCAAGACCCTGAAGGAAGACAGTGGGATGAGCACAATGTGGGGCATGAAGAATCTCAGCCCTTGACAGAACAAAATGCATATGGGCAAATTGCAAAAGAAGATACTTCACGTCACTCTTCAGTTTACCGGTAATGTTTCTTGCTAACCATCATTAAAGAGGCACTCCAGAATGATAAAAACATGGTTGAGACACCGGTCCACAGGTTGTGTTTGGTATTACAGCTCAGCCAGCCATATTTACTTCACTGATGTTACAATGCAATGCCAGATGCAACCCATGGACAGGCGTAGTACTATTTCTAAAAGAAAGTACACACTCTCTGGAGAACCCAGGACCATCATCTATTTGCCAGAGCACATGATTTCAATATGGACTATGTAATGATCATAGTAACATAGTACATGGCCGAAAGAAGACATTTGTCCATCCAGTTCGGCCTGTTATCCTGTAAGTTAATCCAGAGGAAGGCAAAAAAAAACCCTGTGAGGTAGAAGCCAATTTTCCCCACTTAAGAGGAATAAAAAATTCCTTCCCGACTCCAATCAGGCAATCAAAATAACTCCCTGGATCAACGACCCCTCTCTAGTAGCTATAGCCTGTAATATTATTACGCTCCAGAAATACATCCAGGCCCCTCTTGAATTCCTTTATTGTACTCACCATCACCACCTCCTCAGGCAGAGAGCTCCATAGTCTCACTGCTCTTACCGTAAAGAATCCTTTTCTATGTTTGTGTACAAACCTTCTTTCCTCCAGACGCAGAGGATGTCCCCTCGTCACAGTCACCGTCCTGGGGATAAATAGATGATGGGATAGATCTCTGTACTGACCCCTGATATATTTATACATATTAATTAGATCTCCCCTCAGTCGTCTTTTTTCTAAAGTGAACCCTAATTTTGATAATCTTTCAGGGTACTGTAGTTGCCCCATTCCAGTTATTACTTTAGTTGCCCTCCTCTGGATCTTCTCCAGCTCTGCTATGTCTGCCTTGTTTACAGGAGCCCAGAACTGTACACAGTACTCCATGTGTGGTCTGACTAGCGATTTGTAAAGTGGTAGGACTATGTTCTCATCACGGGCATCTATGCCCCTTCTGATGCAACCCATTATCTTATTGGCCTTGGCAGCAGCTGCCTGACACTGTTTTTTGCAGCTTAGTTTGCCGTTTATTAAAATTCCTAGATCCTTTTCCATGTCAGTGTTACCCAGTGTTTTACCATTTAGTATGTACGGGTGACTTGCATTATTCCTTCCCATGTGCATAACCTTATATTTGTCAGTGTTAAACCTCATCTGCCACTTATCTGCCCAAACCTCCAACCTATCCAGATCCCTCTGTAGTCGTATACTGTCCTCATCAGTGTAAATTACTTTACACAGTTTAGTGTCATCTGCGAAAATTGATACTTTACTATGCAAGCCTTCTACAAGATCATTGATAAATATATCGAAGAGAATAGGGCCCAATACTGACCCCTGAAGTACCCCACTAGTGACAGTGACCCAATCTGAGTATGTACCATTAATAACCACCCTCTGTTTTCTATCACTCAGCCAGTTACTTACTCACATACAAACATTTTCTCCCAGTCCGAGCATTCTCATTTTATATACTAACCTTCTATGTGGTACAGTGCCAAATGCTTTGGAGAAGTCCAGATATACGGCATCCATTGATTCGCCGCTGTCAAGTCTAGAACTTACCTCCTCGTAGAAACTGATTAAGTTAGTTTGGTATGACCGATCCCTCACGAAGCCACGCTGATATGGCGTTATTTGCTTATTTCCGTTGAGATGCTCTAAGATAGCATCTCTCAGAAAACCTTCAAACAGTTTACCCACAACAGATGTTAAACTTACCGGCCTATAGTTTCCAGGCTCTGTTTTTGGACACTTTTTGAATATTGGCACCACATTTGCCATGCGCCAATCCTGTGGGACATTCCCTGTCAGTATAGAGTCTGCAAATATCAGAAATAAGGGTCTGGCTATGACATTACTTAATTCCCTTAGGATACGGGGGTGTATGCCATCCGGTCCTGGCGATTTGTCTATTTTAATCTTTTTAAGTCGCTGATGTACTTCTTCCTGGGTCAGACAGGACACTTGTAATGGGGAATTTATTTTTACATTTTGCATGTCATCTGACCTTTTATTTTCCTCAGTGAATACATTGGAGAGAAAAAATATTTAATAGCTTTGCTTTCTCCTCGTCGCTCTCTGCGACTCCCCCCTCATTACTCTGTAGAGGGCCGACACCTTCAGATTTATACTTTTTAACATTTATATAATTGAAGAACATTTTAGGGTTAGTTTTACTCTCTTTGGCAATTGATCTCTCGGTCTCTAGTTTGGCCGCTTTTATTAGTTTTTTACATGTTCCATTTTTTTACTTGTTTTTCAGTGCTTCCGTGCTACACTCCTGTTTTAGTGATTTATACGCTTTCTTTTTTTCATTTATTGCTTTCTTTACAGTTCTATTTATCCACATTGGTTTCTTTTTGTTCCTTAACCTTTTATTCCCATAAGGTACGTACCTCTCACAATGAGATTTTTAGGATGTTTTTAAAGATATCCCATTTTGTGGCTGTATTTTTATTTTTGAGGACTTTGTCTCAGTTAGTTAGGCCTATGGCCTCTCTTAGTTGGCTAAATTTAGCTTTTTTGAAGTTTGGTATTTTTGTTTCTCCCTGTAGAAACGCTCTTTTGAATGATAATTGGAAGGTTATTACTCTATGGTCACTATTTCCCAGGTGTCCCCAAACCTGCACGTCTGCTGTTCTGTCAGGCCTATTGGTTAATACTAACTACTTTGGTGCTGCAGGGAAAGACTTGGTAGACATGGAATTAAACACTTCCCTACAGAATATAGCTCATTACTGGGCATCCCAGTAGTGTGACCCCTGTGATAATTTTATTGTTGGGGGACAATAAAGGATTGCCAAGGTTGGGACGCAATAAAAATAATTGGTTACCTTAAAAAGGAGTCTGTCACCAGTGACCTCCTTATCAGACTGTCTGCATGGACACATAGCTGAGAATTTTCTTTTGTTGATCTGAGGCTCCGTTACTGAGTTATGATGCTTTTTCTTAATATGCAAATTAGGGCTTTGGTGCAATGAGGATGTCACCATTACTCTTGTTGCAGCCAAGCTCCACTCCTTACTGTGGCCAGCGCTTCCCTCACTGCTTTGCCAATGCCTGGCCCTGTCATCAAAGCAGTGAGGGAGGGGATGGTCTTAGAAATAAGTGGAGCTTGTGTGCAACAAGAGCAATGGCACCAAAGGCTTAATTTGCATATTAAGAAAACATAACTCTGGCACGGCACCCAAGATCAACACAAGCATTTTAACCCCTTCCTGACCACCCCAAGTACATTTACGGCAGTGATCGGGCATTTAATAATGGAGCCCGCTCGCGTTTTAAACAGCAGGCACCCGGGACTAAAATATGCGATTAACTTTGGTTAAATGTATGCAATCAACGTTATCGTTAAAGACCGAGAGTGCATCCTCCCGGCCATGCTCCGGCTCTCCCAGTGAGGATTGGGGAAGCTGGATGTAATGTGCGGCAACCTCTGTACTCAGGAGTGGTACAGGGCTGCCGCACATTAATTCCTATAGAGAGCCTGCCTGTGGCAGGGCTCCATAGGAACACTGTAATTTTTATAGACTCCAATGCTCATGGAGTCTATGAGATAAGCAATCTAAAGATTGCTTGCTATAGTTTCCTAGGGGAACTATTAAAAATTGTAAAAAAAAAAAAAAAAGTTTTTACAAATATTAGAAAAAAAAATAATATAAGAATTGAAGTCACCCCCCTTTACCCAAAATAAAAATACATAAATTAAAAAAATTACATCATAGTACAGGCATTTTTGCATGCAGCGAAGCCTAGTAAATATTGATCCCATACGGCAAACGATAAGTCAAAATGGCTGAATCGCAGTGTTTTGGTTGCTTCCCGAAAAAAAAAAAAGAAAATCACCCGTTCTTGAAAGGGTTAATCAAGTGAACCACAGCCACGTGTCTATGCAACATCTGGATATGGAGGTCGCTGTCGACAGATTCCCTATAAGTAGGTTTCTGATTTAACTAGGACTGCCATATCACTTTGAAATACAGTAAGTCTCTTTATTTATTTTTTATTTTGTTTAAGAATTATTTTGGACAAGGCCGAATCCTCCTCCACAGAGGCATCAGTTGGAGAAACGATCCGTCTACTTTGCAGAGTCAGTGATTATCCTTTCCCCAAAGTGGAATGGCAGAAAAATGGAAGTCCTGTATACTCCACCAGGTGAAAGGATATAGTTATTTGTGAAATTTAACTGTAGTGTGAAAACATGACTAGAAATTAATCCAACTTGGTGCTTGGTGTGACGTTGACTTGCCTGCTATTGCTCTTCTGTAAAAAGGGTGCCCTATAAAAGTGGACGTATATTGAAAAATTGTGACTAGCATCTGTATGAACTTACTCTTGTGAGGATCCATGCACGCTCATACCAATATCCCTCTTTTATCTACCATGGGTTTTACCTGCTCTGTTTGGCAGTGCTGTATCCCACACTTTAGACTTTCTCAACAACCTTTGGTTCTTTCAGCATTTTTGTTCACCCTGGACCTCCCAGAGAGTAGATCCTTTCATGTCTCAATCTTGGTTCCAAGCTGGGGGTATTCTGTCCTGTGGACATTGTTGGTGACAAATGAGGGATTAATATCCGCTATGTAGGATATTCTGAACTCTGGTTCATTCTTCAAACATCATTACATGTTCAGGTGGGACCGGTGTCTCAGAGAATTACTTCCAGAGACATGGCAGACTATTTGGAATAAGGCCTCTAAATCCTCTGTGTGTACTTTATACAAAAAATATCAATATAAGAGACTGATGTTCTGGTATCATACAGCTGAACTTCTACATACATTTCTCCCATGAGTATGATAGATGTTGGCATTGTGAAATCACAGGCAGGATCCTTGTCTTAATCTTCTGGCCTTGCTGGTTGATCATACCATACTGGGGGATGCTAAAATCTGTGATTGTACCGTCTTAGGCCTCATTCACACAACCGTTGTTCGGGTCCACATCCGAGCCGCATTTTTTGCGGCTCAGGTGCGGACCCATTCAATCCGTTCTATGGCCCCGCAAAAAAAAATATAGCATGTCCTATTCTTGTCCGTTTTGCGGACAAGAATAGGCATTTCTACAATGGGCGGCTTCCATTTTTTGCAGATCGTGTGCATGAGGCCTTAGATGTGACTATCTGCTTAGATACAGTTCACAGTTTGCATGCCCGGATGCTTCTCTATTTGCTTATGGCTGCAAAGTGTTTTATTGCCTTCCATTGAATGCAAATATCTCCACGGGTCCCACTCTGATTTTGTGATAGAATTAGGGGGTTTGTAACATGGAGTATCAGACATCTAGCCTTATAATATTGTTAATCAATTCTATTCTCTCTGGTACTCATAGGATCTTTACTGGAGCATTTTGCCTTAATATTTGCACTGATGTCTTTTTTGGTGTTGCCTGGCAGTAAAGGATTTGAACACCTAAAAGGGGCTTTTTTTTATCATTGCATTTTACTCATTTTGGGTTAAAAAAAAATAATAAATCCTGTTGGATTTTATTATAAGTTATCAACAGTTTCTGTACTACAGCTTTCACTTTAATAGCAGCTTTGGAGAATCTGACGGCTCCAGGTGCAGCCCTTACCTCAAATCCTGACAGGTCATAAACACCCTTTTAAGGCTAATTTCACACTGACGTTTTGGTTTCCGTTTGCGAGATCCGTTCAGGGCTCACAAGCGGTCCAAAATGGATCAGTTTTGCCCTAATGCATTCTAAATGGAAAAGGATCCGCTCAGAATGCATCAGTTTGGCTCCGTCCCACCTCCATTCCGCTCTGGAGGCGGACACCAAAATGCTGCTTGCAGCTTTTTGGTGTCCGCCTGACGATGCGGAGGCAAACGGATCCGTCCTGGCACACAATGTAAGTCAATAGGGACGGATCCGTTTTCACTGACACAATAGAAAACTGATCCGTCCCCCATTGACTTTCAATGGTGTTCAAGACGGATCCGTTACAAACGGATCCGTTCTGAACGGATGCATGCGGTTGTATTATCTGAACGGAAGCGTTTGTGCATATCCATGACGGATCCGCACCAAACGCGAGTGTGAAAGTAGCCTAAGCCATATTCTTATCAGAATTGAGCTAAGTGTTTACGAGCTGTAAGGAGTTCAGATACGGGCTGCACATGGAGCGGTCATTGTAGCTGATGTAAAACAGCAAGACAGTCTGCATATACACTAAAAGTGAAGGCTGTAGAACAGAAACTATTGTAATCAAATGTCTGACACTCCACTTATTGATGTGCTTTGGTGCTCCGTGATGGGGAGATATCCCAATGTTATAAGATAGGAAATTCACGGCACTCAAAATATAGGAAAATGCAAAATGATATCTTTATTGAAGCCACCATTAGTTTTCTATACATAAGGCTAAAGTTTCGGTCCCTCCCGGACCTTGTTCACGGCCTATAAAAAACATGATATACATTTACAAGAAATGCCAATACTCAGAATATAATCATGGAGAGAAGAAAAAAGACAAAAAATGAATAAAAATAATAGTAAAGATAATATAGAGACATGAGCACATATCAGACGTATAGTGGGTGGATCGTTACATAATTAAATGAGTGTATGCACACAGTAGCGTAATAATGTATTGGAAAAGGAGTTAAGGGAAGGCAAAAGGGAGGTAAAAAAAAAAACTGAGTTAGAAGTGGGGGAAAAAGCAAAACAAGAGGGGAACAAACAAAAGAGGCTCTACACTCAAATAGCATATGGTATCTAATGCACGTCCAATTGTAATTATAACATATGGGGCATATCCAGAAAGTAGATATAAATTGCAAAATAATGTGCTGGCTCTATAGATAACATAGAATGCTATTCCCATATATAGAAATAGAGCGACATAAAATCCTCAAGCACATTTAGGGCAAACACATGTTCAATTCCTAAAGTATAGGTACCTGGCACCAGTACATACATACCTGTGGTTTGTGATGATCATTGAGTGAGGTGGCGTGGTGAGAGACATACCGCTCATGCCCGGGCTAAATACAGAACAGAAACCATTGACATTTTTAAAGGGATTCTGTCAGCTAGCTTTAGCCTATAGAGCTTAGGACACAGAGCGCTGTAATCTAGCGCATGCGCAGTTCATTCCCTGAGGCTGATGCCAGCACAGGGAAGGAACACTATGCCGGCACTGACATGCGGTGTACTCACACATGCGCGGGATTACGGCTCTCTAACTGTGTGACGTCGGGGGAGCAAGGAGGAGATTCGGAGGATGCGTGGCGGTGCTGGGCTCCTTCACAGTGGACGTGGCTGGACTCCTGAAACATTGGTAACAGCCCCTTGGGCTCCTTACTAGCCTCATTTGCATATATATATATATATATATATATATATAAATATTTGGCTGAATAAAAGCACTCAGAGCTATGGGAAATGTATATTGTGGACGTGCTAGTGGCGATCTAGCAGCGCATGTCTTCCGCTCTATAGGCTAAACCTAGCTGACAGAATCCCTTTAAAAAAGACCAATTAAAAAAGTATGTTTAGTGCAAAAATGCAATGAAAAAATAATTACTTCCAAAAGTGTTCATAGCCTTTAAACCTTTCTCCCACTTTTCCTTTTCTTCTGCTCCTTTTTTCCTCTTTAATTGTATTTGTAGTGTTCCGTTTCCGTAATTGGATTCTACTCTTGCATATATGTAATCAATATTGATATGTTTCTGGAATTTAGTTTCGTATTTTCTATTTCTGATGAGCGACCAAGTTGTACCATTTGTCATTCCTTCTAGCAAGTATGACATTTTGCTTGTTGCAATTTTTTTCTTGGATATAGAAAATTTTTTAAAAAATGGGTGCCTTACAAATAAAGGGGTTTTTCCAAGTAAGTTTCTAATATCACACAACCATATGTCTTTTTCAGTGTTTTGCAGGCTGTTTTTAACAGATCAGTTTTTCAGTTTTTTGTTTCGGTAGTGTTTCCGGTTCCGTTTTTCCTTATGGCATATACAGTAATTGCATAGAAAAAATTGGGCTGGGCATAACGGAACGGATACAGAAGACATACGGAGTACATTCTGTATGTTTTCCGTTTTTTTTGCGGACCCATTGACTTGAATTGAACATGATTTGCGGGCAGTACATTCCTTTTTTTTTGCGGAACCATTGAAGTCAATGGTTCCGTATACGGAACACAAAAAAAGTTAATGTGAACGATCCCTAAGTCAATATCAGCTCGGCGGGGGTCCTAAACCCCACACCCCTGCCGATCAGTTGATTCAGAAGGCTGTGATGCTCTGGTGAGCGCTGCAGCTTACCATGCACAGGGATGTCCATTGGTTAGTGCCTGTGCTTGGTCCTACCGTTCAGGCCCATTCACTTAAATGGAATTGAACTGTGGCCAGACAATATGATCGATGATCGTGACATCACTAACCTAGGAAGAGGCCACAACCTCTTCAAATTGGCAGGGTCCAACTTGATGACCTATCCTGAGGAGAATGAGTATGGACTGGTCCCAGTTTGTGTGGCAGTACTCAACATGATTTTTGACTCTTCTAAAGGGGTTGTCCTATAATTTTATTTAAAGAGGACCTTTCATCGGTCCAAACATTGTGAACTAAGTATCATGACATATACAGCGGCGCCCGGGGATCTCACTGCACTTACTATTATCCCTGGGCGCCGCTCCGTTCTCCAGTTATGTCCTCCAGTATGTTCGGGGACTTGGTTATAGTAGGCGGAGACTTAGGGGACTTGGTTATAGTAGGCAGAGTCTGCCCTTGTTCTGCTGGGCGTCTCCTCCTCCTAGGCTGTAGCACTGGCCAATCGCAGCGCAGAGCTCACAGCCTGGAAGGTTTTTTTCTCCCAGGCTGTGTGTGAGCTCTGCGCTGCGATTGGCCAGCGCTACAGCCTAGGAGGAGGAGACGCCCAGCAGAACAAGGGCAGACTCCGCCTACTATAACCAAGTCCCCAAACATACCGGAGGACATAACGGGAGAACGGAGCGGCACCCAGGGATAATAGTAAGTGCAGTGAGATCCCTGTGCGGCGCTGTATATGTCAGGATACTTAGTTCACAATGTTTGGACCGATGAAAGGTCCTCTTTAATATTTGGCATTTATCATGTAGAGAAAGTTAATAAAAGGCAGTTACTAATGTATTGTGATTGTCTATATTTCACTATATTTCACTTTGCTGGCTGGATTAATTTTTCCATCACATCATACACTGCTCGTTTCCATGGTTACAGACCACCCTGCAATCCAGCAACGGTGGTCGTGCTTGCACAATATAGGAAAAAGCCCTAGCCCATGTGAGCTCCCGTGGCCCTGACCACCAGAGAGGCTGACACTTTCTCCTATAGTGTGCAAGCATGACCACCACTGATGGATTGCAGGGTGGACTGTAACCATTGAAACAAACAGTGTATAATGTGATGGAAAAATTTATCCAGCCAGCAAAGGAAGCAATATGGACAATCACAATGCATTAGTAAGTGCCTTGTATTAACGCTCTACACTTTAAAGGGTAGCTGTCCTTTCATAAAAGGTTTCCTCATACTTTTAGTGATTGTATGGGGTCTCCACCCCCAACCATAGCAGTCAAAACCTTAAAATAATCAGGGGTTTTATAAAATGACAGTGTTAAGTGGGAATTACTAAATTATGAAAGTAATGTAGGTGAGCAGAGAAAATGTCTTCAAGGGGTAATTCCTGTTAAGTTATCCCCATCCACAGGATAGAGGATACTATTGATAAAATATCATAATTTACATTTATTTAACAGGCACACGTACCAATCAGACAATTCTTTAGTGATCAGCAATGTCGGTGTTGAAGATGCTGGTACTTACATATGTATGGTTTCAAATGGAAATCGCAGAGAGACACATAGAGTGCAGCTTCAAGTGGGAGGTAGGTGTTACAACATGTAATACTACTACTTCTAATACAATGTAAACATTTAAAGGGTTATTCCTGTCTTGAGATGGGAATAACCACAGTAAGCACCAGGCAGAGATAGGGCGAGTTACGGAAATGGCCAGCAAAGAGCATAGCACAGCAAGATAGGCTGTTTCCATAGCTTCCATTCACTGCTTATTAAAACTGTGGAGTGCGTGCAGCTTGGATGTTTCCGTACTTCTGCCTACCCTTGACCGGCGTTTACTGTGGTTATTTCCATCTCTGCAATTAAAAAGGCCAAAATGGCAACAATACCCCTTTTTAATAAAATTATTATTTTGCATTTTGCACAGATAAAGGAATAAGCTGCGGCGCGCTGATATTCATTCCTACTGTAAACACATACACACTTTGGGGGAGATTTATCAAAAGTGGTGTAAATGAAAACTGGCTTGTATGTGTGAAGAGATGGTTAGAAGGATGGCGGTCGGCTGCTAATGGAGGACCATTTTAAACCATTGGTGGGCCCAGTGCAAAGTTTCAAGAGCGGGCACCCCCAAACATTGTCCATTTTCTTCTAATTTGTCTTCACAGTCACTTAAGCATTATAAAAACAATTCTGTTTTTGGACAATTTTCAGACATGTTGATGGGAAATGTTTCCTTTTCGTCTCTCTACATAGATTTCTTCCAGCCAGGACTTCTCTGTTGCTGTTCAGACATCTTTGTCTCCTTGCATTTACAGTAGCCTCCCCACCTTGAATAGTGCTACACAGACTGTGGCACAAAATAATAGTAAAAGATGGATAGTGTCACAAAAAATAAAAAGGCCAAACAAAGAGTGCCCTAGATATTCATAGTGCCTACATGATGCTCCACGCAGGAAAGCTCCCAAACTACACGCCAATTGTGTTCACAGCCTTTTGGCCTCCATCTAGCCTGTATACAGAATGGAGCAATCACTATATGTACAAATGGGTACACTACACCATTTCAGTACTTTGCCAGAGTTAGTCTGTTAGATCGGCGCACTTATGCAAAAAGGCGAATTCCACACCGGTACACCCACAGACCCCAAAACAAATAAAAAAAAAAACTACAGGCCCCAGACCAGACTCTCCTAAATAAATAAAAGATTTAGAATACGCACCTCAGATGGGATCTAAACAAATACAACCCCCTTCCAGACTAGACCCCGGTGTACACACCCCACACTCTTATATAGCAGCTCACACTTTCCTCCTATATGGAGCTCTGTAGCTCGTTCTCTGACTTTAGGACCTGCACAGATCTGGTCAGTTGACCATACAGGTCCTTCAACAGACCTACAGAGGAGTGGGAGGATCACTGCTGGTGTTTCTTCTTCTCCCTCTTCTGCTGTAATGCCTGTGGCTCGCCTTTTTCTGGTTTCTATAATATATGTCAGGCAGAAGAGTGGGTTGTGATAATAATATTGTCCTGTATACAAGAGAATGGTGTGACCGGGAGCTGATGGCTATAGTCAGGCTGGCCGCTGCACCGGTGTATCATTTGCTGTATGGTTAGTGGCTCTAGATGTAGTGCCATAGTAACTGAATTATGTGTTGGTAGGGCCAGGTTTTGTTTGCTGACTTGAGCCATATATCTTACTCTTTGACTTCACCTTCATAGGTGTGAAGACAAGTGAACATCACAGAACACATGGCAGTGGTCACAGACTTGGCTTTCATGAAGATATGAGAACAGACTCTCTTCCTGCTCAGACATCAAGAGAGCGCTCACAGAGCAGTCATAATATACACTCGGGGAGGAGAGATTCTAAAAAGTAAGCAACTTTGAAATAGTTTTGGTTGAAAATATCTCACTGACTTAGGGCTGCAGCTTCTATACATACCTATGTGTCTCTATGGTTACAGACTACAAGCAGGGTGTAGTCTGAGCCTGCAATCATACTTCCTTCCATGTCACCTCTACTTCTGGCTAATTTACAATAGCAAACATTGCGGGGTGGGTGGAAGGCAGTTTGACTATAGGATCACCCAGTTTTGTCTGTAACCATGGAAGCACATTGGAGCAATGCGAAAAAAATTAAAATAAATAAACTGCCAAGCAAAACATACTATTTAATTCTATATGGTGTGCTAAAATATGAATATAATCATAATAGTAAAAATGTGTTATGATCTATTCAGGCCGATTTTAACGGGACCTGTGGAGGCAGAAGCAAATCTCGGCCATCGAACAAGGCTTTCCTGTTATCTTGAAATATCTCCCAGCACTACAGTTGAATGGCAAAAAGATGGGATGCCATTGCCTTCCCCTAGGTATGAAAGTTTAGCAGACTGGTGCTCCAAATGCTGGGATTGTTTATAGGGGTTGTAAACAAAAAAATAAAATACATCAAAGTGCTTTGCTAGATGCTAATAGGGCTAAAAGCTGTCCTCACCTCACAGATCTCCCACCAGTCCTCCAACGCTCTACTGGTCCAGCTATGCTGTTTCGACACAAGGGTAGTGACGGCTGCAGCCAATCACCGGCCGCTGCAGCAGCCATCACATGTTCTTGTGTCAGAACATAATCACTGGAACATGAAGCAAAGAGCGGCAGGAAACCAGACTGCGTCAGTACAGGAGTGGAAGGGGATCCATGAGGCGAGTACTTATTATTATACACCATTACTGGCATTTGTAAATATAACGCCTTTATACGTTTCCCGTTTGGTACACTTATTCTAATGCAGTAGGACATTTTTTTTTTTATTTCCTCAAGAGTTCAAGGCTGTGTTCACAAGTAGCAGCTTTAACACTTTTTTTTCCATTGTGGTGTTATGCCATTGAAAATGCAAAAAACTAAATTATTTTGTATGTTTGCATTGTTTTCATGCATTAAAAAAATGGATACCGTTATTTTTGGTAATTTAAAACCACATAGGAGTGAAACTGCATCTAATTTTTAAGAAATGTATGCAAATTTACAGTGTGTAAAATATGCATTTTGACACGAGTGTGACTTTCTGCTGCCATATGTAAGCATATCCTAATGCAGGCTTTGTATGTAATACAATGTATTCACAAAGTTACCCTGCGTTCACATCTGCACTGTAAAATGTAGCAGGCTGTTCCAGCAGAGAAGCATCCTTCACCGTATCTGACACAGCTCGATAGGGATCCAGCAGTTCACAACCCTATGGACTACAATGGGATCCGAAGGGGATCTGGCCACTTTCAAGCATACATGCTGGCTTTCAACTGGACAAAAATTCTGTATAGCAGACTTTTTGTCTGGCCAGGATGCAGTCTGATCCCATTGTAGTCAATGGGAATCCAGCGGGTCACAGCATTATCTGGCTATGCCAAATATAGTAAACTATGGCAGGCTTTTCCTCTGCTAGAACGGCCTGCTGGATTTCACAGCACAGATGTAATTGTAGTGATAGTTACATGTATTATTTGTTATATATCTATATGTAAACTATAATCAAAAAATAAATAAAAAATGTTGATCCCACAATAAACAAGCAGTTGTGATTACAGCAATGTACCTTGCCAAATTTTCTGCAGATACAGAAAGCATGCAGATGGTTCTCTTGTCATAAGTCGTGTTAGCTCAGAAGATGAGGGACTCTACACATGTGCGACAACAAATGGATCCCGGAGGGAATTCAAACAAATACAACTTAAAGTCAAAGGTTAGCTAAAATATCACCGACTGCTAGAGCACAGAGTAATGAGCTTCGTTACTTGGACAAGGCCTAATTTTGCATCTTCATTGCAGCCACAAGTCTGGGTCTGACTGCATGTCCAATAGCAGATCTGTCGGGCCAGGATTTGTGGGTGCAGTACAGACACTGGCCTCCTTTACACTGTCATTACTGTGATCTTAAATTAGAGATGAATGAATCATTTTGCCCGGTGAGCAGATCTGCTTGGAGAAATGCTTAGTTTATTATTCTAAGTTATACAAAAGTGACTCTCAAACCCAAGAGTCTATCAAGTCTTTTTGCTGCCTGAGGCAAATATTGAAACTGCACCCCTGACCCTCAAACATTTTGCAGGGAATAAAATCCATGGTCAGATTCTGGCAAGTGTGGGTTTAGATTTTGCTGTGTTTTTTTTTTTTTTTTTTTTTTTGAGTCTCATTCTCTGCCAAAAACTCTGTGATCCT
This sequence comes from Bufo gargarizans, assembly GCF_014858855.1. NCBI lineage: Eukaryota > Metazoa > Chordata > Amphibia > Anura > Bufonidae > Bufo > Bufo gargarizans. The sequence continues at coordinate 42,544,986 of NC_058090.1, read as the reverse complement.
AACCTTGGTATTGAAGGGGTTAATAGTAACATTTCTGGTGTTTTATGGACATGAATTGTTTAATGTGTACCTTTCTGAGTGAAGAACCTGTTGCCAGAAATTTACTCATACATTGTGCACTTGTATATACACACCCCATATTTGCTTACTGTAGAATATTTACATTAGGGACCATCCGAGAAGCCATGTGATAAGAATCAGTTACTTACCGTATATATATGTCTGTCCATTTACATAAAAGGATCTGAATTGTTTTATAATTGCATGTAATTTAAACATTTTGTATAGCCACTGAGCTATTCAATAAAATGCATCTGTATAGTGACACTTATTTTCTTATTTCTTTGACCTGCTCACTGAGAAGGCCGCACATGCTTAGTTTCAGCCTTCAGCTGCCCCCTGAGCTGTGATAGGGAGAGCTGAGACACGCCCCCTGAGCTGTGATAGGGAGAGCTGAGACACGCCCCCTGAGCTGTGATCGGGAGAGCTGAGGCACGCCCCCTGAGCTGTGATAGGGAGAGCTGAGACACGCCCCCTGAGCTGTGATAGGGAGAGCTGAGACACGCCCCCTGAGCTGTGATAGGGAGAGCATGGACACACCTCCTGAGCTGCAGACAAACAGACACTCCCCTTGAGCTGTCAGCTTGATATAAATCTAGCAGAGCAATGAATGGGGAGATCTCTGGATCCATGTGAGGTACAGGGCTGGTTCTAGCTTTGTTAGGAAGAGGTTGTCATTTTTTACATTAGTCATGGGATAACCCCTTTAAGCCATGCCCTGCAAAACCACCAATCTAATGTACTTGAATCACAAGCAGTGCATATGACTCCTTTTCTAACACCCCAAAATGAAAACTGACCACAGACCAAACCCCAAAACTTCAGGTGAGACTCAAACGCATAGGGCACTCACTTTTCTTACAATCTCTTCCCCCGAGGATATGCAATAACCCCTAAAGGTACAAATGTGTGCATTAGTTACTTACTAGTGTATGGTCTGTAGCTGACATGTCTACCGCCTGGGGCAGAATGATCAGAAAAACTGGAGACAAATAGCTAATTTAGTTAGACATAGTCTGACTACCATTCTGCCTGAACCCTTGGTGCCTCTGACCCCATGGATCAGCTGTTAACCACACAGATTAGTCTAGGAGGCAGCAGCCAGGTTGCTCCCCTGCAGTACAGTCTAGATCCCTGTACAAGGGTTGAAGGGTGAATAACAGGTGACTGCTAGGATTATGCTCTTAGGATTCTGCTGGTTAACACCGTGGTCCTACACCCACTGTCTTAGGCCAATTTATTCATATTTTTTTCTTCTTCAAACTTAGATTCTTTATTAGTCTCTTATTTACATGTGAATAAAAAATAAAAAAATAAAAATAATCTCTCTTCACAGGTGAATTGAAGATCACTGAACCTCCCAGTAGTGTTTCGGTGGCTGAAGGGGATGACGCTTCACTACGCTGTGTGGTGATAGGTGACAATGTCAACGTTAAGTGGTCAAGGTAACCATTACCAATTTTACTGAATTATACAATTATGCTTTCTGTGTTTTCACAATTTGTCCAGGCTCACACACACAGCCATATTACGGATCTGTGTTGTGTGGATCCATATATCCATCCATCCGACCACACACCCACCAACCCTCCGACCCATCCGTATTCTGCTATTGGCTCAAACCATTTGTCTGTATACCGCCCATTTTATACGACGGTGCGTTTTTTTTTTTACTCGCTAAATATGTAAGAAGGGGAGGAAGAGTACCAGCTTATATTATACGACTATGGTAGAATTTTCTTCTATAAGAATTGCTTACATAGACCCCATATTGCGGTAGCAGCATGAAACTAAAAACATTATTCCTCCAGGATCTAGGTATAAACTTATGGCTAAGCAAAAAGAACAACTGACTGGCAGATTCTGCAATAGAGCCTCTGTGTGCATGAACTCCCAAATCTATTAGTGTTTGAGAACCATTCATTACTTAAAGAGATTGGCCTATTGTTTAAATCATATTTTTATGTTAAACTTTTTTTTTATTGTATATAATCATGCAATTTTCACACTCATCACTAGGCCTAAAATATGTTAAGTGTTTCTGTCTCGAGAGCAGCTACATGGGCCTCAGCAACATTGACTTACATGAGAGAGTCTTCTAGGCGTGCTCTGCAACGTGTGCCGAGGTCAGGAGGGAGCCGATAAGCTGTGATATCACCTGTCTCATCTATACAGCAGTGTATTGTAATTCTGCCTATAATGATAATAGCTACTGAACAGTTACCTTTACAGAACAGGAAATCATAATAAATTATACGGCCTAGTGGCCAGTGTGAAAATTGCATGATACACACTTCCTCTATATACAGACTGTAGTCCGTTTAGAATATAGTGACTGTATAAATGATGAATATATACAGAAATCTACATTATTTTAAAAATACTCATCTGTTGAAAAGTTGTTTATCTGGTGAACAGGTAGTCTGTTTTTAATAATGTGTATTACTATACCCATTTCATTGGGAATTTAAAGTGGCTGTCCACAATCATTATTTCAGACAAGTTCCCCAAATTGCCAAAAATAAAAATAAAAAGTTGTGTTACACTCCCCTCTTTATCAAGTGCGGTTTTCTGTGGCAGTGCAGCGGTGATGGGTCAGTACACCACATGTAACTGCAGCAGCCAATCAATTTACCTCGGGGGACAGTCATTGGCTGCAGCAGTCACAAATGCTGTACACCAAGCATAACATTTTAATTTTTTTATTTTAGGCAATTGGGACTTGTCCGGGATAATTAAAAGAAGTCTGTAGCCTTATTTCCACTTATTTTCTTATTTCACTTCTAGCAGCGTTCTGTTGTACTCCAGTGCAGCATTCTAAGCTTACCTCGATTAGCTTGTGTGGCAGTGACTTGCAGCAATAAACCATCTTTATTTAACATACAAACTAGGCCCCGGGCTGGGGGATTCTCCAGCCTGCATGTGCCCAAGCCCACATCTCCTCCCCTCTCCCTGCAATGTTATTCATCCCCCTCTATGAATTGCTGTCCGGCACCTGCGCATTTCAAACATCCTTGTGGGCATCGGTTTTACAGCTTGTAATGCACATGCGCAGTCAAGCACCACACCACAGGCCTGCTCTAGAAGAATACGATTGGCTGATGTCCACAGTTACTCCTCTTCTTCCGGTTGGTCTGTGGCGCTCTGCTTGACGGTGCATGTGCATTATGAGCTGTGAAGCCGATGTCCGCAGCGATAATTTTGTAATGCGTAGGAGCTGGACAGCATATCACGGAGTGGGAAGGAGCCATGTACGTTTAGGATGGAGAACGCCCCCCCGAGGCCTTGTTTGCGGCAATAATCAGTCTTTATTTGATTTGCAAATAACTGACAAACGCTGATAAAGGCAGAATACTGTTGGAGTACAGCACAACACTGCCAAAAGCTTAATAAGTGAAAATAAGGTGACGGACTACCCTTAAAGGGAACCTGTCACCGGGATTTTGTGTATAGAGCTGAGGACATGGGTTGCTAGATGGCCGCTAGCACATCCGCAATACCCAGTCCCCATAGCTCTGTGTGCTTTAATTGTGTAAAAAACCAGATTTGATACATATGCAAATTAACCTGAGATGAGTCCAGCACCGCCCCACATCCTCAGAATCTCTTCCTTGCTCCCTGACGTCAGAAAGCTAGAGCGCCGTAATCTCGCGATGCGTGAGCTACCGCATGCACAGTTCCTTCCCTGAGGCTGATCCCAGCACAGGGAAGGAACACTATGAGGACACTGCACATTCGCTAGCTCGTGCATCGTGAGATTACAGCGCTCTAGCTTTCTGACGTCAGGGAGCAAGGAGGAGATTCTGAGGATGCGGGGCGGTGCTGGGCTCCTTCATGCTGGACTCATCTCAGGTTAATTTGCATATGTATCAAATCGTTTTTTTTACACAAATAAAAGCACACAGAGCTATGGGGACTGGGTATTGTGGATGAGCTAGCGGCCATCTAGCAACCCATGTCCTCAGCTCTATTCCCAAAATCCAGGTGACAGGTTCCCTTTAGAAACCAAGACAATCCAACCTCAGAATGGATATTGGATTTTTGTACTGCAAATCTAAAAGCTGATTATAATTGCGGACTTATTTTCCCTGTAGAAATGGTGTTCCAGTGCAATCAGATGGCCGCCATACCTATGTATCACACGATGGCAGCCTGGTTATAAGGAACACCAAAACAGCAGATGAGGGAGCCTACACATGTAATGCATACAGTGGCACCCACTCCATCAGCGCTAGCGCAGAAGTCAGAGTAAGCAAGCAAAAAGCAGCAGGTGAGTATGTCTTATTAAAATATGCATTTTGCTAATTTGACACACATTGAGGGACATATATGCCACAATAGTGGCACCATATTTGTGACTTTTTGAGCTTCTCGCCACTTTGGAAAAGGGGACAGGGCTTCCGCACGGACAGCCATATTTACTATAACTTTCGCTAGAAACTGATGTACGTTATAGATGAAGTGTAGGCCAGCCCCTGGCTGGCATAGACTTCAAGTGTAACTGTCATTCTTTTATTTATTTGTGTAATGTATAGGGGCATTGATGCTGACCATTTTTGTAATATACTTTAATTACTGAAATAGTACATTTATATTAGAAAAATATCACTAAAAAGTGGCCCATTTTGAGCCTTAGCAACGCTCCTCTCTTCTGTTTACATAACACGGTCAGTGTTGAGCAAGTCTCCACAGCTATGTAAACAGAAGACAGAGGAGCGTTGCTAAGGCTCAAAATAGGGTACTTTGAGCTATTTTTATCATAGAAAAGTACGATTTCAGTAATTAAAGTATATTACACAAATAAAAAAATGAATGACACTTAGGCCCCTTTCACACGGGCGAGTATTCCGCGCGGATGCAATGCGTGAGTTGAACGCATTGCACCCGCACTGAATCCCGACCCATTCATTTCTATGGGGCTGTTCACATGAAAAGTGATTTTCACGCATCACTTGTGCGTTGCGTGAAAATTGCAGCATGCTCCTCTTTGTGCGTTTTTCACGTAACGCAGACCCCATAGAAATGAATGGGGTTGCGTCAAAATCGCAAACATCCACAAGCAAGTGCGGATGCGGTGCGATTTTCACGCACGGTTGCTAGGAGACTATCGGGATGGAGACCCGATCATTATTATTTTCCCTTATAACATGGTTATAAGGGAAAATAATAGCATTCTGAAAACAGAATGCATAGTAAAATAGCGCTGGAGGGGTTAAATATTTTTTTTTAACTCACCTTAGTCCACTAGCTTGCATAGCCGGCATCTCCTTCTGTCTTCATCTTAGCTCTGTGTAGCAACAGGACTTGTGGTGACGTCACTCCAGTCATCACATGATCCATCACATGATCTTTTACCATGGTGATGGATCATGTGATGACCGGAGTGACGTCACCACAGGTCCTGTTGCTACACAGAGCTAAGATGAAGACAGAAACAGATGCCGGCTACGCGAGCAAGTGGACTAGGGTGAGTTAAGTTATTATTTTTTTTAACCCCTCCAGCGCTATTTTACTATGCATTCTGTATTCAGAATGCTATTATTTTCCCTTATAACCATGTTATATGGGAAAATAATACAATCTACAGAACACCGATCCCAAGCCCAAACCTCTGTGAAGAAGTTCGGGTTTGGGTACGAAACATGCGCGATTTTTCTCACGCGAGTGCAAAACGCATTACAATGTTTTGCACTCGCGCGGAAAAATCACGTGTGTTCCCGCAACGCCCGTCTGAAAGAGGCCTTACACTTTGTTTCTGGAGCATGGCAGTGCAGAGATGCATCCGCCTCTTAATAAATTCCAGTGCAGGGTGATCAAGACTGGCATATGGGTTTTCCAGTCTTGATAAATGTCCCTCAATGGTCTTATTTTCAGCAAAAATAATAATGATGATAATAATTTGTCCAATGAAAAGCTATACAATTTTATAGTATATTTGCTGTATCTATTCTTCATAGTTTAAAGGTACTCTTATTAATGCAAAACGGCAGAGATACAACACATGTCCCTGATTTCAATCAATGGAGAAATGTAAAAATGTATTTTGAGTGTCGGGAGCACTGCTCCTAGTGCTTCAGGCTCAGTGTATGAACCCCTCTGCTCCGAGAGTGACGGCTGTAGTTTTCAACCAGGAGACCCCTACAGGTGTGATTCACTGTAGAGGGGTGTTGGAGCAGCTCCATTTAGCCATTTCCCAGTAAACTTTCGGATGGGGTCATATGCACCACTGTAACCAATAACTGGCCTCAGCAGTGACGTATCTGAGCTTTTGACCCTGCAGTGATGTGCAGCTTGCCTGTGACCCTGTCCATAATGCTGGGGCTAGTTAGTGTCCAAAAAGCTGAACAATTACTTTAAAGGGGTCTTGAAAACAGTATTATTTTGTAACAAAGCTGCTGACCAAAATAACCAAAAATAATATTTAAACGCTTATCTGAGACAAAGAGAGATGACAAAGCAGAAAACAGTATAAAATAAAACCTGCCTGCACACGGGTGCAGGATTACCAATAGACCATCCGCACAGATTTCCATGTGGTTTTCTGTGTGTTTCTGACAAAAAAAAATGCATGTTAATTAGCGTTTTTGTTGTAGGTTTTATGCGGTTTTGCTGCAAATCTCACCCTTGCATTGCACAAAAAAATTGCACAAACAATAGACTGGTTTCAAAATCCACACGGCAGGTCAAATTCTGTCCAGAAGAAAGAAAGCAGTGTACATGAGACTTATCTACTCTACTCTACTGCATTTTTTCTGGCACAATAATCCACTCTGGTCCTATAGCTATGATGTCCTGTTCATCATTCACCTTACCACTGCTGCCAATCAATGGTCATGTACTGTTATAGGGATTGTGCGTGTTCAGAGCTGAACCGGGACATATCCCCATTTTTACCCAGGCAGCCCCCCTATTATGAGCATTTCATGCTCCAATGCTCTCCTTTTCTCCGGTAATTTGCCGGCACCGATGGGCAGGCTTTAGCGCTGTACTAGCCTGTAACACAGCTAAGGCAGCGCTAAAGCACACCCATCAGATCCGGTGACATCACCGGCAACACTGCTAGGCGGAAGCCTCCACCCAGCAGTGTGAAAATACAAACACAGAAGCCCTTGCCCTACGCGCCGATGCTCATGTCACAGGGGCCAGAGGGGTAAAGATGGGCGATATGTCGGGGTTCAGAGCGGAAACTGTACTGGTGCTGAAGCTGCAGGAGATTTAAAAAGGCAAGTAAAGTGGGGCTGGGGTTTCCTTTTAGATATCGCTGTTCAGTGCCGTTTTCCCCAAAAGTCTTGGAAACCCCCTTCAAAGGGGTATTCCCATGTCAGACCTTAATGGGCATATTTCTAGCATATGTCAGATAGATAGATGCAGATACCACCTCCAGAACCTTGATATTATTGGCATATTCTAGTGTTGTTACGCCATCAATGTCTGTGATGGGAACACCCTTTTAAGGTATTAATTTATTACATTTCAAGTCACTAAGGAAAATGTAAGATGTGTAACAAAGAAACAACAGATCTGCTAGCTTAACCAATTTTTTCTCTCCTTCTCCTCAGATCCTAATAATGAATGCATTGACCACCCTGAACTGGCCAACTGTGACCTCATTGTTTATGCCCAGCTTTGTGCCAATGAGTACTACGGCAGCTTCTGCTGTGCCAGCTGCTCTAGACACCGCTCAGAACACAGCCAAAGACACCAGGGCTAAAAGACCTTTCTGAAACACATCCGAGCTAAAACGGCAAACAATTTGGAGCAACCTTCTTAGCCTCAATGCCCTTGGATGTGTGAATTACAATGGGATATAAAATAATCCTGGAGGTTGCTCTAAAGAAGCATCACTTAAAAGACACATAACCCCAAAATCTGCTGTCATGTTATATATCCCTCCTACAAGAATGAAACTTTTTAAACTATTGAGATTTATATATATACACAATGTGTCTGATTGTCTTATAAGATACAGCATGTAAAAATGTGTTAGTTCATAAATCGCTGTGGTTAAGCTGAGTTGTAACACCTTATGGGACGGTGAGTTTTGGGACATGATTCTTTGTGTAGTATATTGGGACACTTTGTAAAATAGATATAGAAACTATGCAATCTCTGAACTAATAAGAACTTTTCATTAGTGACAGGGAGTATGGTACAATAAGACTAGATGAAGACTTGCGTCATACGATGCCTAGCAAACGTCTGCTGTGTGAACAACAGAAGTCAGTAGAAAGTTACACCACCATTGGCTGCGTGCCTCACAACATTCATACGGCTCTGTTCACATTGGTGTTAGTATGTTGAACTATTTTCCTTGATGGAATCCTGACTTATTCCATTAGAAGTCAATGGGATCTGTGTCTGTTAGTATAGTACCCACATCCAAAACATCCCCCGGCAGCGATATAGCGCACCCATCTGTGCCAGTGATGTCACCAGGCTCACTGCTAGGCGGAAGTCTCTGCCTAGCATAGTGATGTGAAGCCCGGGACATCACCGGCAGTGAACAGACCTTGTGCTGCACGGGGGACCATCAGAGCAAGGAAATGTTTAGATGCTCCACTCATATGTAATCAGGGAATAAAGAAAAGCTTATATCCAGGTTCAGCCCTGAAACCGGAGAACCCATTTAATTATCCTCAATCCACAGGATAACTAACTGATTTGTAGGGGTCTTACCACTGGGACACCCGATTATAAAAAAAAAATGGGGGCCCCATTTTCTGGTTCTCACGGAGCGACAGGTCATGTTCCTGCCGCTCCATTCATTATGGGACTGTTGGAGATGGAGTACAGTGCACATCTCTTGGCGGTCCGAAAGAGGATAGAGAAGCAGGAGGATGCTTGACCTGCTGGTCCATCAGGACAGGGGAACGGGACCCACATTCTTGGAATCAGTGGGGGTCCCTGTGGTCAGATCACCACCAATCATTTACTTATCTCCTATTCTGTGGACAGGGCCTTTTCAAACCCTTTAAAGGTCTAATTCAGACAAGTCTTTTCTGTCCTTGTCTAGAAATGTGCATGCTGCAAGATGCTCTACAGTTTTCTGTCCAGGACTCATTCAAGTGAATGGGTCTGGAAAAAAAAAACGGACACCAACATACATCCGTGATCTGCAGGCTGTAATGGAAACGACTGTCTGAATCCAGCCTAAAGTGAATCACCTTTTAGGTCCAGAAGTTTGTGTGGATTCATTTCTTAATATATCATTATAGTGACCGGAGCTGAAGTTTACAGTTTTCCCTGCACATCCCCCATATTCACTGCATAGCATGAGCATGGATTTAAAATGGCAGCAGGCACCCCTAGGAAAAGTTTATTGCATACTTTACTATTGAAGGTATTCTTGGATATTCACAAATAAACTGAGTAGAGAGCAGGGGCGTTTAAAAAAATAAAATAAAAATGTAAACACCTTTGAAGAGGACCTCTCTTCTCACATGTCTGTTTCAGTAACTACTTGCATTCCCTATGAAATAAGAGTTCTGAAGCGCATATTTTATCATATGTTGTGCCATTCCTCTATTACTCCTTCAGAAAGTTTTTGCATTAATTGCTAGTAGTCTGCAATAAAGGTCCATCTGGGTGTTAGCAGGGGGACTCCAGAATTATTACATGGGGAATGCAAGAGGTGACAGGCCCTCCTTATAGGGAATCGGTCACCTCCAAGCCCTAATATGTACAATAATACATGTATAGAACACCTTCTGCTGACTCCAGATCAGTAATCTGTATGTCCTCGTCCCCATTTGCCCGCTGTTCGTCCACAAACCAGCCATGGAATGCATCGAGAGGACTCCTGTGCATGCGCACATAGTGGAGAGGACTCCTGTGCATGCGCACATAGTGGAGAGGACGCCAGGAGAAGTCTTTTCTATGCATTTCATGGCCAGGTGACAGGCACATAACAAGGAAATGGAGGTATCGTCATACAAATGACTGATCTGGAGACAGTGGAAGGTGGTCTATACATGTATTACTGTACTTAAAGGGGTTGTCTTGCTTTAGTAAATGGCATTTATCACGTAGACAAAGTTGAGACAAGGCTATGCTTGCACAATATAGGAAAAAGCACTTTTTCCTATAGCATGCAAGCACGGCCACCGCTGATAGATTGCAGGGTGGTCGAAACCCATGGAAACAAGCAGCGTATAATGTGATGGAAAACTGAATCCAGCCAGCAAAGGAGGGAATATGGACAATTACAATACATTAGTAAGTGCCTTGTATTAACTTTCTCTACATGATAAATGCCATTTGCTGACGTAAGACAACCCCTTTAATAGAAGTTGCTGGAGGTGACAGACTCCTTTTAAAGGGATTCTGTCACCTCTTTTTACCCTATAGAGATGCCCAGCCCCCCCCCCCCCCCGTGAAGGAGCCCAGCACCGCCTGCGTCCTCCGAATCTCCTCCTTGCTCACAGTTAGATTGCCGTAATCTTGCGATGCGAGAGCTCGCACATGCGCAGTGACGGCATAGTGTTTCTTCCCTGTGCTGGCATCGGCATCAGCCTCAGGGAAGGAACTGCGCAGCGAGAGATTGCGGCGATCTAACTGTGAGCAAGGAGGAGATTCGGAGGATGCAGGCGGTGCTGGGCTCCTTCACGGGGAGGGGGGGGAGGGTGTATGGGCTCAAAGAAGGTTACAGATCTATAAAATGATTCTTTAAACACAAAAGCACACAGAGCTATGGGACAGGTATATTGCGGACATGCTAGCGGCGATCTAGCCGTGCATGGCCGCATCTCTATAAGCTAAAACGAGGTGACAGAATCCCTTTAACCTCAATGTGTAAACCCTGTGCTCCCTCTAGTGGTCGCTGTAGGCAACCACACTAGTTAAACACTGTCTAGGCAGATGAATTGGACTGATATTGTATATAAGGTTGGAACAATACATGCAGTTTAAGCCAAAGTCAGCAGTGGATCCAAAGAGAATAATAAAGTATCAAGGAAAGATTTCTTTTTTTTTTTTTTTTTACTCCTGTCTTTGGTTCAAAAACGGTATTACAACCTGTGTGTGTTTCTAGCCTTTAGAAATTATTCAGCACAGAATTCTAGACCTATTCAGATAAGAAAGAAAATGGTCTTCAAGGACAGACATTCACTGTAACAAGAATAAAATACTAACACATAAGGGTTCTTAAGATTCAAAATATATAATTTGTACTGTAAACTAGTAAAGTGTTAATAAGGAATTTAATAAAGCTGATCTCCAAAGAGACGCTAACGATTCATTTTGTGTATTCTTTTAGAATAGGAAGCTTATTCTAAAAAGAGTGGCTCTTAGGCCAAGTTCAGTTATTGTGAGCCAAAACCAGTAGTGAAGCCTACACAGAGAGGAGATATAATGGAAAGATCTTCACTAGTGATGAGCGAACCAGGTTCAGACTCCTCTGTCCAAACCCGGTTCGTTGTATACCTTCATTCATAAATTGCCGCTCTGTAGTAGTCCAAAATGTAAGGCCTCTGGTGAGGCTTTCTTGCTAACTGCCCAAGTAACGCGAGTCTTCCTTACTTTTATACATGTGCCGTTACACCTAGTCTCGGCGCATGCAATTCGGTTTCAATATTCGAACTCGGGTTCGTTAATGGTCCTGACGCAAGCCATGAACGAGTTATGTGTCCTGTATCCGGAGATGAGTCCAGCGGAAAGGAGCCCAGCACCGCCCCGCGTCCTCCGAATCTCCTCCTTGCTGGCGCTGGAGCGCCGAAATCTCGCGATGCGCGAGCTAGCGCATGCACAGTGTCGGCATCATGTTCATTCCCTGTGCTGGCATCAGCACAGGGAACGAACTACGCATGCGCTAGCTCGCGCATCGCGAGATTTCGGCGCTCCAGCTCTGTGACGTCAGCCAGCAAGGAGGAGATTCGGAGGACGCGGGGCGGTGCTGGGCTCCTTTCCGCTGGACTCCTCTCCGGATACAGAACACATATCAGGTTCATTTGCATATGGATCAAAATGTTTTTAACACAATAAAAGCACACAGAGCTATGGGGACTGGGTATTGCGGATGTGCTAGCGGCCATCTAGCAGCCCATGTCCCCAGCTCTATGGCCAAAATCCTGGTGACAGGTTCCCTTTAACTCACCTTAGTCCACTTGTTCGCGTAGCCCGGCATCTCCTTCTGTCTCCTTTGCTGAACAGGACCTGGGGTGAGCATTAATTACATGAACAGGACCTGTGGTGACGTCACTCCCGTCATCACATGGTCCGTCACATGATCTTTTACCATGGTGATGGATCATGCGATGGAACATGTGATGACCGGAGTGACGTCATCACAGGTCCTGTTCATGTAATTAATGCTCACCCCAGGTCCTGTTCAGCAAAGGAGACAGAAGAAGATGCCGGGCTACGCGAACAAGTGGACTAAGGTGAGTTAAATAATTTTTTATTTTTTTTTAACCCCTCCAGCGCTATTTTACTATGCATTCTGTATTCAGAATGCTATTATTTTCCCTTATAACCATGTTATAAGGGAAAATAATAATGATCGGGTCTCCATCCCGATTGTCTCCTAGCAACCGTGCGTGAAAATCGCACCGCATCCGCACTTGCTTGCGGTTGCTTGCGATTTTCACGCAACCCCATTCACTTCTATGGGGCCTGCGTTGCATGGATTATCGCACCGCAACGCACAAAGAGGAGCATGCTGCGATTTTCACGCAACGCATAAGTGATGCGTGAAAATCACTGCTCATGTGAACAGCCCCATAGAAATGAATGGGTCGGTATTCAGTGCGGGTGCAATGCATTCAACTCACGCATCACATCCGCGCGGAATACTTGCCCGTGTGAAAGGGGCCTAAGGGTTGTTTCACAGAAGCGAGTCCATTACGGGAATCCAGCTCTGTGTGTGAGAGTGATCCTCCATTCTGGATTTACAGGAGCGCACAGCATTATCATTATTTATAAAGATGTGTGTCTCTGCTTGACCTTGCTTCTACAGGATCATAGTGACATAAAGCTGGCAGTATAATTCTGTAGAAATAAGGTCACGCAGAGGCACACAGCATTATAAATCATGATAATGCCGCGCTCTCCTGCAAGTCCAGAACGGAGGATCACGCTCACACACGGAGCGCGATTCCCGCAATGGACTCGCTCGTGTAAAACAGCCCTAGGTTTAAAAGGCGCATGCATGAAAATAAGGCAGTCCGAACCCGGTTCGCTCATCACTAATCTGCACCTGTTCTGTGTTTTTGACCCACACCTAGTTTTGGCTAACAATGATGGAAATAACTGACCAAATATCTGAAGTGTGAACTTGGCCTTAAAAAGGTTGTCCAGGATTAGAAAAACATATCTGTTCCAAAAACAGAGCCACACCTATTCACAGGTTCTGAGGCATTGCAGATCAGCTCCACTGAAGTTAATAGGGCCGAGGTGCGATACCACACAAAACTTGTGGACAAGTATGGCTCTGACAACCTAAAGAACAAAAATAAAAATAAAAAAGCTGGTTCGCAAGGTGTAGAACCCTCATAACAGGGAAGAGAATTATATTAAAACCAAAGTAATACATTGTGGCATGCTCTATGGGAGAAGTATTACAGTGCTGTATGAAGTCTCCATACTGTGCTCCTGCCATGTGTATCAAACCAAGAATCGGATGCACACATGCATATTACTGTTCCATTTAGTATAGTGCCGCAAATAAGAAAGACAAAAGAGGAACATGGGGCCCTTATTGTGCCACCACATTCAGGCTCATGGATGTTTTGCGGATCCACAAAACCTTGATATTAGCCATGTGCATGCTGCATTTTGCGGAACGTAAGGGCCGGCCCCTAATAGAACAGTCCTATTCTTCTCTGTAGTGTGGCCAATAATAGGACATTTTCTATTTTTTTGCAGAATGCTGCCTCCTGCTAAGAGATTCAATATTAGCTGGTGGTGCTGGTTGTTGTGGCGTGCTGAGAAAGGTTTTCCACATTTCGACCATGCTAACCCTCCCTTCTGAGGTGCTGGCGGTGCCCCAGCTGCGTTGGCAACTTCTTCCTCCTCCTCCTCTGCCTTGTGCTTCCACTGAGCCCCCGGTGTCAGGTGGAAATGCCATCAGCAGCGTGTCTACCGGCGTGCGCTTCTACTCGCGCATCTTCCGATCACGCTCCAATGACGGAATTAAGGACGGCACGTTGTCCTTGTAGCAGGGATCCAGCAGGGTGACCACCCAGTAATCAGCACTGGTTAGAATGTGGGCAACTCTGTGGTTGTTGCGCAGGCACTGCAGCATGTAATCGCTTATGTGTGCCAGGCTGCCCAGAAGCAACGACAAGCTGTCCTCTGTGGGAGGTCTATCGTTTGTGTCCTCTGTATCCCCCCCAGCCACGTTCCAGTGATGCCCATGAGCTGCTTTGGGTGCCACCCTGCTGTGAATCCTCCTCCTCCTCCACCTGGCCTCTGTTGGTGCAGGAACCCACCCTCTGAGCCACTTGTGAATGACTGGCCTGATAACCGTGGAAATGATCCCTCTTCCATCATCGCCTGAAGCGTTTTTCCAAGGAGACATGGCACTGGCTATATTGATGGAGTACTAGAAACAGCTCAACATGGCATACACGTCCCACATGGAGGCCCACTCGGTGGTGGTGAAGTGGTGCTGTTCTGCAGAGCGACTCACCCGTGCTGCAGCTGAAACTCCACTATGGCCTGCTGCTGCTCTCACAGTCTGTCCAGCATGTGCAAGGTGGAGTTCCACCTTGTGGGTACGTCGCATATGAGGCGGTGAGCAGGCAGGCCGAAGTTACGCTTCAGCGCAGACAGTCAAGCAGCAGCAGGGTGAGAATGCCGAAAGTACGCACAGACGGACCGCACTTTCTGCAGCAGCTCTGACATATTGGGGTAATTTTTTAGGAACCTCTGCACCACCAAATTCAGCACATGCACCAGGCAAGGAATGTGAGCACACCACTAGGCCAGGCTTGAGGTTCCGTGGAACCAACCACTCATTAGTCTGTTGTTCCATGCCCCTCCACAGCTCCTGCGCGGTGTGGGGTTTTCCCCCCAAACAGATGTTTCAAAATAGCCTGCTGTCGTTCACCCCTGGCTGTGCTGAAGGTGTTACGCTGACCAAATTAGGAGGCGGTGGAGGAGGAAGCGGAGTAGCAGGAGGAGACAACATGAGGCAAAGAGAAATGTCCTGCAATCCTCAGTGGCGGAAGGACATGCACCAAACTGCTATCCGCCTCAGGCCTCTGCACTGCATTTACCCTGTTAGAGAGATTATAACGTCCCTGCCGGTGCTTACTGGTCCACGTATCAGTGGTTATGTGGACCTTGCCAAGGATGGTGTTGCGCAGTGCACACCTAATTTTGTCCGCCACTTGGTTGTGCAGGGCGGGGATGGCTCGCCTGGAAAAGTAGTGGTGGCTCTATCTCCACCAGATGGAATGACAGCATTTCAAAGGCCAGGAATTTTGAAATGCTGGCATTCAGGGCCAGGGATCGCTGGTGAATAGGGGGGGTACTTCCTCTTTCTCTCCAGTGTTTGGGAGATGGACAGCTTAACGCTTCCATGGGACATTGTGGAGATGCTTGGTGACGGACGTGGTGGTGTTGCTGCCACATCCTCTGTTTGCGGGGTGGCAGGTGCCACTGTCACTCCAGAGGGAGATAAAGAGGCCAGGACTGCAGAAGAAGAGGGACCAGGAGGAGCCTGAGATGTTTCCCTTATTTGATGCTCTCCTCATTCTTTGAGGTCACCCACTGAACTAACAGACATATTAACTATATTATGCAGTGCAGTACAGGTGTACTTCACGCAATAAATGGGTAAATGATGTGCACCTAACTAACAGACAGATTAACTATTATATTTGGGTGTCAGGGGTACAAAGTACAATGTTGCATTGCACCCACAAAAAAAAACGCTGTAGTTCACCCACAGAATTAACAGCCAGATGATTATCTTGTGTCAGGGGTGCAGGGGTGCAAAAATGGTGTATAAAATCGCATTAACACTGTCCCTCACTTCAGCTGCCCCTTTACTACTGAGAGCTGATGGGCGGTGCTACACGTGATCCAGCTTATATAGAGGCTGGGTCACATGATGCACCAGCCAATCACAGCCATGCCATTACTAGGCATGGCTGTGATGGCTTCTAAGTGCCCACAGCTTAAAAGCTTGTTGATTGGCTGCCCTGCAACCTTTCAACAAGCTTTATTAAATGCCTGAACACTGAACCTGAACTTTTCCGGCAAAGTTCAGGTTCGGGTACCAAAAATCGCGAAGTTCGGTACACTCAACACTAATTGTAAGGCAACTCCTGTTAAAGGGGTTGTCCAATTTTGCTATATTGATTACCTATCCTCAGGATAGGTCGTCAACATCAGATTGGCACCCCCCCACCAATCAGCTGTTTACCTGCATGGCGTTGACATTGTAACTGCTCCTTCCCATTGAAGTGCAATCAGTCTGTTCCTTCCTATTGAAGTGAATGGAATGGAGCTGTAATTACACTGCTCGCCGCTGCAAAGTCAGCGGTGAGCAGGTACACAGTGAAGAGAACACATCACTCATAGGAGTGCTGGGTTCTCTTCATACAGCTGATTGGCAGGGTGTCGGTAGTCCCGAGGATAGGTCATCAATATAACAAAAGCGGATAACCCCTTTAAGTACTGTACAGGCATCAGATTTGGAATTTTTTTATATTTTTTTTTAATACAGACACACATGTACTTAGAGCATGCTGCGTTTTGATAAAACTTATTAAAAGTAACATCTGGCAACATAAAAAAAAATGAAAAATGCCACTTGAAAAAAGCTAGAATTTATTTTTATTTTTTTATTTGGATTAGGGTTTTTCGGGGGGTTTTCAGCACTTTTGCATTTATAACGGCATTATCTGAAGCATTATTTTGCCGTAAAAACTCCACCTCTTTTGAAGATCTATGGGAAATGTGAAACAGATGGGATTTCTTGTTTTGTACTGGCGTTTTTGTTCATTAGATGCAGTTTTTTGTTGCCTTTTCAAAAATGCAGCATGCTGGAGATCTGCCTTTTTTTGCCAGACATTTGTACATGTCTTTTACTTCAGGGGAAAAAAAATTACGTTTACCCAGCAGTTTAGGAAAAAAATAAACAAACACTGAAAACGCCACAAAAACACAGGTGTCTTAACATAACGCATGCATCTATTCTGGCGAGTTTGGTTTGCTAGTCCAATTTATTTTTGTAAGGACTCTTAAAGGGGTTATCCCACGAAAAGTATTTAGCACCAATCCACTGACTTTGTAAGATGACTATCATCTTACATTACCACTCTGGCCAGATGAAGGACACAAGTTCACTCCTTTGGGCTCCAGTAGCCCTGTGGGTACATTTAGCATGTATTTGGGAAGGATATAAACAATGCTCTAGAAAAAAACTGCCTGCCCAGCGAATTAGGGCACATGCACATGGCTGATGGTCGGCCGTTCCGTGCACTGGGGACAGCAATTTGTGGTCTCCAATGCACAGGCAACATCCGTGCGGATTCCGCAGATGGATCCAGACCGATTCAACTTGAATGAGGCACGGAGAGAAACCCCACGGACACACTCCGCAGTGCTTCCGTTCCACACCGACCTTCCAGATTGCGGACCAATTCAAGTGAATGGGTCCACATCCGTGATGTCGGGTGCACATGGCCGGTGTCCACATATTGCAGGCCGCAATACGTGCACGGCCGGGCCAAGGGTGAGGGTAAAGCGCCTTTTTAAGCCACATACGTGCTAGGTGCTTTAGTAATAAATCTTTACCTTCCATAGCCTATATATTACAATAATGCTAGATCCTACGACTATATACCAATCATTTGTCTACTTAATTTGGTTCTACTCTGTAATTCATAGAAAAGACATTCTACATGAAACTGCTGTTGCTGGATCCATTGTAGCCGTCGTACTGTAGAATAGTATGCTATTGTGAAAGAGCCTAGTGGCACAGGTATGAGCCAAGCTTCAGGTGGTAATAGTGCTAGAAGAACAATGCCGTAAGACGCACTAGGAGGAATTTATCATCTCATCTCCTCCTCCCCCCCCCCCCACTTTTCTTGAGTAAAAATAAATAAATCACACACCTTGTCTGAGAGACATTTTAACCACCACTTGGAACAAATTGTGTCAGAATTGGCATTTCTACGCCACTTACCCGAAATAGGATGTGGCAAGGGAGAGGACATTGCATTCATCTTCACAAATTAAGACAGAAATGTAGATTAGATTTCGGTTTACGCACACAAACTTCCGGGAAGATGTGCCTAATATGTGATAAGGCGTGCACCTCGGCATAAATTGGGCGCATCTTCGGGCAGCACAGGGGAGATCGTAGACTGGCGTAAACCACTGGTCTATAATGAACCTCCCCCATTGTATCTTTGTGATCATCCATCTTGGCATGGCCACCTTTTAAAGAAACTGAATACATACCCCTTATACAGACTGTCCACATTTGTGTGGATGAACAACTTATCAACCATTGTGTACAACGCCACGTCCCTCAATACAAGCTATTAAGACATGTAAGAGAATGATGCTGTACCTGAATATCCGTGCAGCTTTGATCAGATCATCTCATGGCCTCCATTTTTCTTTTCCACTCTTGGGTTTACTGTACGTTTTACAGTATGAGCTGTATCGAGCAAGGACAACATCACTTTACAAAAGGGCAAATATATTCACTATATCAGTATACAAGCTATGTGGTGGACATGCTTCAATGTGCAACTGCGGTCCAGGATTTCCTATAGATATCTTAAAGGGGCTGTGCAGGCAGTATGCATGGATGACATCCTCAGGATAGGTCCTCAATATCTGATCAACGCAAAGCGGCAGGACTCCACTACACTGCACGTTGTCTCCTGTGGAGTGGCGGCATAGTGTAATTACAAGTACTCCGTTTCAAGTGAAGGGAGCGAGTACTTGGAATTATTCTGCACTTTCGCACCAATGTGCAGTGTAATGAAGAGGAGGTAGGGCTTGCATGGAGTGCCGCCTCCTCTCCAAACAGTTGTTCTCATAATGACCTATCCAGGGGATAGGTCCTCAACATCTGATCACCGGGAGGTGGTGGAACTCCATGGGAGCGCTGCTACCCCTTTATTAAACTACGCATCGACTCCCCTGTAGCAGAGTAATTACAAGTACTCGTTCCATTCAAGTGAAGGGAGCGAGTACTTGGAATTACACTTCACTTCCAAGACAACGTGCAGTGTAAAACAGAAAGTAGTCCTCGCACGGAACGCCGCCTCCTCTTCAAACAGTAGTTCTGATAACGATGATCTATCCTCAGGACAGGATAGGTCATCAATATATACTGCCTGCACAATACGTTTAAGTAAAAAAAAAAAAAAAAAAAACAGTACAGATAGGTAGCACATGCCTTAAGTGAAGCAAATAGTATTTCTAAATTAGCAGGCCATAAACCTGGAGATAAAACTGATTTGCTTCTTCATTGCACAGAGAGCAGCATTAACATGACACGGTTATCCATTATTTTTGCATTACTACAGGGTGACACCATGCTCTTGTGGAGCCCTAGCTACAGTATGTCACAAAAGTGAGTACACCCCTCACATTTTTGCAAATATTTTATTATATCTTTTCATGGGACAACACTGAAGATCTGACAACTGACACAATGTAAAGTAGTCGGTGCACAGCTTGTATAATAGTGTAAATCTGGTGTGCCCTCAAAGAAACTCACCACATAGCCATTAATGTCTAAACTGCTGGCATCAAAAGAGTACACCCCTAAGTAAAAATGGCCAAATTGTGCCCAAGGTGTCAATATTTGGTGTGGCCACCATTTTCCAGCACTGCCAATCGAGTTCACTAGAGCTTCACAGGTTGCCGCTGGAATCCTCTAATATCCGCCAGCTCAGTGATGTAGTCATGCAGGATGTTAGAGACCTTGTGCTCCTCCACCTTCTGTTTGAGGATGCCCCACAGATGCTTAATAGGGTTTAGGTCTGGAGACATGCTTGGTCAGTCCAGCACCTTTACCCTCAGTTTCTTTAGCTAGGCAGTGGTCGTCTTGGAGGTGAGTTTTGGGTCGTTATCATGTTGGAATACTGCTCTGCGGCCCAGTTTTTGAAGGGGGGTGATCATGCTCTGCTTCAGTATTTTACAGTACAGGTATTCATGGTTTCCTCAATGAACTATATATCCCCACAGCCGGCAGCACTTATGCTTGACTGTAGGCAAGAAAAACTTGTCTTTGTACTCGTTATCTGGTTGCTGTCACACACGCTTGACACCATTTGAACCAAATAAGTTTTTTTTGGTCTCATCAGACCACGGGGCATGGTTCCAGTAATCCATGTCCTTAAAGGGTCCATTCACATGTCAGTATTTTTCTTTTCCAGATTTCCATTTAGTTTTTTTGCAAGTCTTTGTTTCCACAAAAACACAAAATTTTTACCAATTGTAAATCCACATCTGTTCCCTTTTTTCGCCAAAAAAACGGAAGGAGGAATATATGTTGCATTCCGCATGTCATCCGCATTTTTGTGGACCCATTGACTACAATGGGACCACGGACCTCATTTTGCGGACAATAGTTGGACAAGCTCTATTTTTTTTTTTGCGGATCCGCATAACGGAATGGAACAGAACAATGGATTTTTTGTGAGGCCATTGAAATGAAAGGGTCCGCATTCCATTCCACAAATACAGACGTGTGAATGGACCTTCAGCAAACTGTTTGCAGGCTTTCTTGTGCATCATCTTGTTCCTTCTGGGACGTCAGCCATGCAGACCAATTTGATGCAGCGTGCGGCGTATGGTCTGAGCACTGACAGGCTGACCCCCCCACCCCTTTAACCTCTGCATGAATGCAGGCAGCACTCATGCGTCTATTTTGAAAAGACAACCTCTGGATACGACACTGAGCACGTGCACTTCTTTGGTCGACCATGTTGGGACCTGTCTTGTTAAACCTCTGTATGGTCTTGGCCACCGCGCTGCAGCTCAGTGTCAGGGTGTTGCCAATCTTCTTATAGCATAGGCCATCTTTACGTAAAGCAAGAATTCATTTTTTCAGATAACGCCAAATTTAACACACCTGAGACCTTGTAACACTAACTAGTCACATTACACCGGGGAGAGAAAATGGCTAATTGGGCACAATGTGGCCATTTTCCCTTAGGGGTGTACTCACTTTTGTTACTAGCAATTTAGACATTAATAGCTGCATGTTATTTTGAGGGCACACCAAATTTACACCGTTATACAAGCTGCACACTGACTACTTTACTTGGTATCAAAGCGTCAGATCTTCAGTGCTGTCCCATGAAAAGATATTATAAAATATTTTCAAAAATCTAAGAGGTGCACTCACTTTTGTGAGATACTGTATATAAAGCCTTAGGGTATATGCACAATGCACAAAAATGCTGCCGATTGGTATGTGGTAAATCCACAGCGCTTTACATTACCTGCCAAGTGGAAGACATCTGAAGAAATCTCAGCCACGTGCTGTGGAAAAAGCTGCCATGTTAAGTGACCTGCAGTGCAGATTGAAAATCTGCCATATGTCAATGTATACTGTGGATTTCACGCTTTATAACACCGCTCATGTAGATTTTGATGTGGATTAGTTATGGATTTTGCAGCAAAATCTGGACTGGATTTTCTAGAGGGTCTGACTCGCCACATGGATGTATACTTCGTTCGACTACTCGCAATTTCCCTAGATTCCAACATAAACCAGACGGCTGAATGGCATGTATGTGACAGACATAGGGTCTTCTTTCAGTGGTAATTAGTTGCACAATAAACAATTCATTATAAAATCCACAATTTTATCTTTTTGGACGAAGACATCCTTTGAAATGCAAACTTTGCCATATTTCTTTTCCACATTAGAATAAGATAAAATTGCACAAAGATTAAAATCGCTAGTTAATAAAAAAGAAATAAATAAAAGTTCATTGTATGGGGTATACCCATAAGTGTGGGTTCTCAAGAAGGCACATGGCACACACAAATGCAAAAACCACGAGACGCAAAATTATCAGCTAGAAAACAAGACGATGAGATTTAAAAAAGTAAAAAAAGCCCACAAATTTATAGCAGACAACCTGCAAAGAGTGGTGCGCCTAAAATTGCATATACTTACAACTATATGTATATAATATTTAAGTCAGATTTTTGACAAGGGAAAGGGGTTTTTCAGGACTTAAAGGAGTTTTCCACCAATCAGCTGTTTGAGAAGGTACTGGTGCTCGCAGTAACAGCACGTCCTTCTCTCGGCTCACCATAGCGGATGTGCTTGGTATCGCAGCTCAGCCCAATTCACTTCAATGGGCTGAGCTGCGCCAAGGCCATGTGACCAATCATGTCACATGGCCTAGGCAAAACGGTTACTGTGAGCACCGGTGCCTTCACAAATAGCTGATCGGCAGGGGTCTCAGGCGTAAACCTAAGCTGAGACATATCCTATCATAAACCTAGTGACAAATTTCTTATAAGTATAGTAGCAGAAGGACCCGGCTTTGCATAGGTATATTTCATGTTATGTTTCCGTGTGTCGTAAAAAGATATCAACAGTTTCCCCCATAACAGTGACCTCTACAGTACCCGCCCCTTTAACAATGACCTCCACAGTGGCCGCCCCCTTAACATTGACCGCATCTTTAACAGTGATCTGCACAGTGTCTGCCCCTTTAACAGTGACCTTCATAGTGGCTGCCCCTTTAACGGTAACCTCCACTGTGACCGCCCCTTTAACAGTGACCTCCACAGTGTCCGTCCCTTTACCACTGACCTCCACAGTGCCCGTCCCTTTAACAGTGACCTTCATAGTGGCCGCCACCTTTAACAGTTTTCGCCCCATTAACATTGACCTCCACAGTGGCTGCCCCATTAACATTGACCACCCCTTTAACAGTGACCTTCATAATGGCCGCCCCTTTAACAGTGATATCCACAGTGCCTGCCCCTTTAACAGTGACTTCCACAGTGCCCACACCTTTAACAGTGACCTCCACACTGCCCGCCCCTTCCACAGCGCCCGTACGTTTAACAGTGGCCCCTTCCCCCCATGCATGTAGCAGTGTAGTTGTGCCATTATACGTTATATGACCGAGTATTTAAAGACCTGCGAACTGCTAAAACCTGCGATCAGTTGTTATAGCAACCTGGAGTAGGATCTGCAAGCTTCTATTGGCTAATAAGGGACATGTGACCATGTAAATGGCAGTTTGGATTTACGTGAAAGGCTTGCTGGCTTCTATTGGCTAATGCAGGTCATATTTGGGGAATATCTTAGGAACAGTAAGTCCTCGAGAGCCGAGACCTGATGTACATGTGTGGCAAATTTGGTGAAGATCGGTCCAGTCGTTTGGTCGCGAATAAAGAACGTCCAGACAGACAGAAACTCAATTTTATATATATAAAAGAGATATGTAACTAAAGTGCTCACCTACCTCAAACTATTATCAAAAATAAAACTTCTGGCTGCAAATACACACCACAGGTGTCTGTCTACCCAGGCATAGCTGAGCTAAATTTGCCAAAACCCCCACACAAAAGGCAAAACTGAACTGTGAAAAAAAATAATAGTAATATATCATGATACAATTTTAAGCTCAACAGAAGTGCATTTATTCATGAATTAGGCAGTCATAGGTCGGTTAAATAGTTCCTAATATAATGCAATCAATACTCGGTAAAGGTACGGCCACTCGTTCAGGTTTCCTGATGCAGTTTTGGAAGCCAAAAATCAATTGTGAATAAAAAATTAAATAAAAAAAGAAGTCATATCTGTATTAAAGGGTTTCGGTCACCTGACAAAATGGGTATTATGCTGTCTGACATTAGCGATGTGCTAATGTCAGCTGAACATAACTATATCAGTGCCATCTCCCTGCCTAAAGCCTTTATTGAGGGAAAAAAGCGCTGCTCTCCTCCCGCCGGCCGTGTCTACTAAGAAAATCTCGCTCCCGCGCCGTCCCATTCAGTATATGGCGCAGGTGCAGTGAGGAAAGGACGCTCGGCGGCTGCTGGCTTCCTCACTGCGCCTGCGCTGATTACATCAGGCTCCAGGAAGAGATGACAGCCGGCATCGCCGAGAAGGAGGAGATTCGAGTGACGTCGCTGGATCCTTCTATGTGGTAAGTATATTCCTTGTTGCCCAGTGCTTTACAACCACTTATACCACCAATGATCAAGGAGGTAAATAATGATCTATATTTTATAAAAAAATAAAAACAAAATACTAATAATTAATATATTTATAAACACTATATGATTCGTTGGTGATATAGTGTTTATAAATATATTATTAGTATTTGTTTTTTTTACTAAAATATAGTTTACTATTTTCCTCCTTGATCATTGGCGCCATAAGTGGGTATAAAGCGCTGGGCGACAAGTAGTATACTCACAACATAGAAGGATCCAGCGACATCACTGGAACCTCCTTCTCGGCGATGCCGGATGACTTCTCTTCCCGAAGCACTCTGACTAAATCAGCGCAGGCGCAGTGAGTAAGCCAGCAGCCACCGAGTGTCCTTCCCTCACTGCGCCAAATACTGAACGGGACGCCGCAGTAGACATGGACGACGGGAGGAGAGCAGCGCTGCCCTGGTCAATCAAGAGAAGAAGGGCGTGAAAATAGGTGGGCAAATGGAGCCTCTAGGAGCAAGGCAACGCCCCCCCCCCTGCTCCTAGAGGCTAATTAGCATATTATAAAAGTTAGTTTTTTCCAGTAATGGCTTCAGGCAGGGAGATGTCACTAATATAGTTATGTTCAGAGATGTGCTAATGTCAGCCAGCTTAATAGCCATTTTTCAGGTGACAGAAACCCTTTAACATACCTTCTCTTTTTGGTTTCCAAAACTACAACTACTGAACATTTGGCTTGGAGTTACTAAAAAACAACAGTTGTCATAACTTTCGCAAACCGACTGTCATTTTACATTGCGCGGCCAATGAAACTCTTTCAGCTAACGAAACGGAAATAAAAGCAGATACATACAAAGCAGCAAAAAAAGAGAACGTCCTGATTTCCACCACCAATGTTTATTCTGTTAAAGAAAATTGGTACAAATATACATATATGTATGGTAAAAACGAATCTCTGTGAATTGAGGTATACAAGAAGCGATGAACAAAAAAGAGGAACGCGGAAATGGTGACTAAAGTCAAAGAACATAAAAAAAAAAAAAAGGCTGTATAACAGATATACTGTGCATAATAGTGGTATTAAAACTCTAAACTGCATATATTAATATATACGAGAAAATATATATTAATATATAAAATATATAAAACATACAAATAAAACAAAGAACAGCTGTCAAAGGAAAGAACTATATATATATATATATATATATATATATATATATATATATATATATATAGCAATATTGAATCGTGGAAGAAAAAAATTAAAAATAAAAATAGAAGAGACAGGCTTTCTGCAATGGCTTTTACACCACACATATACTGTTCTTTATTTTTTTTTATTTAAAAGTACAATAGAGATATTTCCCACTTTGTGAATGTTGAAGCGATAGCTACTTATATCTGAAGGTGACGTCCGGCGTGAAGATAAAACCACAGGTTGTCCAGTTTTATTTTTTACTTTAGAATTAGCAGCTGAATCAATTCTTATGTACATTACTAGCAACTGAACCCTCCTTTCATTTTAACCTTTGGCAAGATTACTTACAAACCTATACAACCATTAATTAACCCAAAACTATTTAAAATATCTGCATAAAAATAAAGATTTTGGCTTTATTCCCTGGGCTGCCAGTAGGTGGTTGCACTTCAGTGCTGTGAAGTGCACTGCGGCCGCCATGCACCTGGCAGCCCTGGGTTCATAAGGTCCGCCATATAATACCTAGATCTGCATATTTACATAGATATTTTCTTCTTATATTCATTTGGAAGCTCAGGCACTAGGACATTGCTTTGCAGAGAGTCATATCTCCGGTATGTAGTCAGATTTTGTTGGTTTTTAATTTAAATGAAAAAAAGTCCACCTTTTCATCTTCAGCCCCATGACTACAGTACAGAATCTTCTCTGATTTGCGAGGGAAGCCTATGAAAGATTTGAAGAACACTGGTTTCATATAATATAGGTTTGCGTTTTTTTTCTGTTTTTGGTGAACATTGCAACTTCCATGCCCCTCGTTGGTCCGTTTCTAAAGTAATAGAGATTTTATGAGAAATATTTTATCAGTCCCCACTCTGTAAGACCCATGTCCATTGCCGCTTTAAAGTTCTATCTCAAACGTCTTCTGGAGGTCACTGGAGAAGGGGTTAGTTGGGGAAGGGTTACCTCGAGCTTTAGATTTGCTTTCTAAAGCAGCCCACTGGGCTTCAAAAGGGTCTATGGCGGCAGATGAAGCCTGCCCTTGTTGGTGCTTGGCATCCAAATCCCAACCACTGCTGTCTAATCCATTAAATGCCACCGAACCATTTTGCTGCTGGGGAGGCGGTTTGAAGAATGGACTGCTACTGGTGCTATTCGTCTCATAGGTTGAGAAAGTCTGTTGCTTGACCAGACCCGGTGACGGCTTTGGTTGATAGACTTGTGGGTGACCTGCAGCTCCAAATACATTAGCAACCATCTGTGAAGGTGTAATGCCAACAACTGGGACGCTAGGAACGGTGTAGCTCATTCCATTAGTTACTGGGTAAGGTTGCTGCACAGGCATGAATGTAGGTGGTATAGTCGGGACTATGGCAACTGACACAGGTGGTGGAGCTATGAAAGTGTTTGTTGGGTAAGGGCGAGTAGGATTTGGAGCAGCAGCAGTGACAACAGGCTGCAACAGAGGCGGTGCCTGAATGACTGGAGCAGGAACAGGGGATTGTCTTTGCTGAGCTTTAACAGTTTTGGACACCTCTTCAAGCCAACGGTCTGCTTCTGAGGAAGTCCGTTTGTGACTGGGCTGGACAACTGTATGTGTGGATACAAACTCAGGCCCTGAGGGAAGAAGAAAAACATTTTACTATAATCATTTTGCTTAATATTAATATTCTCAAGGTCCAGGAGCGCACCTATGATGCACAGGGCCCAATAGAAAAATAAGATGGGGCCCCCACCACCTAGCGTAAGAAAACTAAAAACACCAGCAAAAGTAGAAATAATTAAAAAGGTGTGTGTAATATCACAATAGATCAGAAAACCCACATAATAGCAAAAAGACACCAAATTGTTATTCCCTGCAAAAACGTACAGTGTTCTTGCACCTGATAGGGCCCTCCAACCTCTGGGTCCTATAGCCATAGCCCCCTCACATTTCTTGGACACAGCCTGGAACATAGACTGCGTAAACAGATATATAAAGCCAAAATGGATGCAAAATACATGAGACCTTATATAGAACATAAAGCCATGCTACCGCTCCTATGTGTGTCATTGACACAACAAAGGGCAATAGTGTGTGTGTGCAATATCACATACAGGGGATCACAACTGGAAGACACAGAGGTAGGCCAGTAAAGGACTACTACATAGACAAGCCAAACAAAAAAAAAAAAAAAAAAAAAAAAAAAAAAAAAAAGCAAAGCAGTGTATTTTTCTCTTAGGCTGCAACCATGTATTCTCCCTCTTCCCCTGTAATGCTAATGGATGTAAGCCAGGAAGTTTAGGAGGAAGGGCCTGACTTCAATGGGTCAGTAGTCTGCATTTAGCAGCCAAGAATAAGGCATGGTCTACCTTTTTGTGCAACAGACATACGGATGCAAAGCACACCCATCCACAGGTTGTTTGAATACTGTACGGAGCGAGCGCTCTGTACAGTATTAGAATGTATTGGCTCAGATGAGCCAAAGTTATTACTTCACGAAGTCTCGCAAGACTTTGGGTGATAACTTAAATAATTAATTTCTATGGGAGTTATGAAAAGAGCCAACCAAGCATGCTTTGCCATTTTTGAAAGTTTCATAGTGGACCATGCATTTGCAGCCACCCATCCAATCACTTCTATGGGACTGCCGGAAACAGCCAAGCCAGCACTCGGCTATTTTTGGAACTCCCTTAGCGGTGAATAGAGAGTGGCCGCTTTTGTGCAGTGCACTCTCATTCACTTCGGAGGAACTGTTCTGGAGACAGGTGTGGGTCCCAGAAGTGGGAACAGTACCAATGTGACATTAGTCATATCTTAGCAATATATCATCAATGTTTGAGATGAGACAACCCCTTTTAAAGTAAATTACCCATCGTTCTATTGTGTTTGGGAGCCTCCAACTTTTCTCCAACAGATGATTTTGGAAGAGAGAGGGGCTGGACAAGTGAATATCTCTGCCTGATTCTTTTCTCACAGGAGATAAGTTGCCAACAGAAATATCTGGCTACCACATTGTCCCGTCTCCTCATCGTTTGTTGTTGGATATTATGAAGCTTTAGAATACATGGTGTTACACTGACAGGCCTAATAGGCAGATGGGTCTCAAGAGCAATCGTAATCAACTGCATTGCATGGCACCAGTCAGATGACAGCATCTTAGGCTTCTTTCACACCTGCGTCAGGCGCGGATCCGTCTGGTATCTGCACAGACGGATCCGCACCTATAATGCAAACGCTTGTATCCGTTCAGAAAGGATCCGTTTGCATTATGAAGAACAAAGTCAAAACGGATCCGTCCTGACTTACATTGAAAGTCAATTGGGGACAGATTTGTTTTCAATTGCACCATATTGTGTCAGTGAAAAGAGATCCGCTCTCATTGACTTACATTTTGCGCAGCGTTTTGGTGTCCGCATCCAGAGCGGAATGGAGGCGGAACGGAGCCAAACTGATGCATTCTGAACGGATCTTTATTTATTCAGAATGCATTGTGGCTGAACTGATCTGTTTTGAACCGTTTGTGAGATCCCTGAAACGGATCTCACAAACGGAATTCAAAACGCCAATGTGAAAGTAGCCTAAGGTGCTAAAAACTGTGGAGCTCGGAGTCATCCCTGATCCCGACACTTGTGGCAGGAGTAGAGCTGTGGGATACTGAGATCAACATTACTAAAGTGCACATCGCTGAGGGGTAACCGTGATGTACATTTTTGGTTAAGCTACAGATCATGCAAAAGGTATGTGAACTCTTGTGTAGCTTGTTAAAGGGGTATGTTCACTTTATTCGTATTGATGACCTGTTCTCAGGATAGGCCATCAATATCAGATAGTCAGGGGTCTGACTCCCAGCACCCGCCGATCAGCGGTTTAAAGAGAAAGCTGCAGTTGTGTGGGCGCTGCCTTCTCATTGTTTACCTGCTCGCCGTCGCAACCGGATCGGTGAGCAGGTGTAATTACACCTAATTAGTCCTATTCATTTCAATATGACGGCTGCTTCCTATATAGTTGAATCGGTTGCGTCGATCTGATACTGATGACCTATCGTGAGGATAGGTCATGAATATAAAAAATGCGGACAACCCCTTTAACAGTTTCGGTTTATTTTGTGTCTGCATATTTACGTCAACGATGAGGACTGATCCCAGCAGAAGAAAGTGGGAAGCAGTTTCTGTTCTGCCAGAAGTAAGCTCCCATGTGAACAGCACAGTGCAGGGCTTTCCATCTAATATCTTACCAACAATAGTGGCCACAGGCGGTGCTCCGGTGCTAGCAACTTGTTGGGCAGATACTGTAGGAGCATTTGCCCATGGATTGGTCTCACGCACAGGTGCTGCTGCAGGAGCCACAGAGACTTGTGCAGGCTTAGCAGCGGGAAGTGTGAATGCAGAGGCAGTGCCATTCACTAAAACATGACAATGAACAGGTTAGTACATGCAGAGACATGCAGAAAGCAGAAACCTTAGACTATAGATAGGGATAAGCCTAAAATGCTGGAAAGACGAGGTGTTAGCACAGTAAAAGCTTTTGCATTGTATCATTAAAGGTCATAACACGGCAAAAGGACTACATTAAAGGGGTTATCCAATATCATAAACAGCCCCGCTATGTGCCGGGCCCCTCACAGTGAATTTACTTACCTGGCTCCTGGTCCCTGCACCACCGCTGCTGCTTCTCTCCGTACGCGGATGAAAACATCTGGTATCAGGGGAAGCAGCCAATGGCAGGCGGGGACGAGCCTCCCTAGCGTCATCCCCGAGGCTAGGGAGGCTCGTCCCCGTCCCTGCCAGCTATTGGGTGCCCCTTCCCCCAACACCCGATGTTTTCATCCGTGTACAGGGAGTAGCAGCAGCGGCAGTGCAGGGACCAGTAGCGGCGCGGGGAGCAGGGTAAGTATATTACCTCTAAGGGGCCTGGCACATGGGGGTGGGGGGCTGTTTATGATATTGGATAACCCCTTGAAAATCTGAATCCACATGTGTGTCCATGACGTTAAAATCAACAGCAGACATTAGGTGGTAGACATGCCCCATACAAAGGTTAAAACGGCTGTACTAATACTAAGGATTTAGTAAGACTGGCACTTTCTGTGCTGGTCTCGATATTCCCTGTGCTGCAGGACGACACACCACATTTAAGGCGCAAGCCTCATTATAAATTAGGCACATCCTCTGGTAGTCGTGCACCTAAACGGAAATCCAAGACATATGCATCAGAAAATCAACGTAAATGAAGATAAATTGGTCTCAGCTGCTGGCCATGTCCCTTCCCCGCCCGCTTTTGGAAAAGTGGCAAAGTAGGCATAAAAAGAGGCACTTGGGACTTACCAGCACCCTCCCCCTAAACCCCCACCCCTGCAAAAAATAAATAATTTGCATTTAAAAAGTCTCAAGCACACAGCTTGTGACTTTTTAAAGACACTTTTCTGGCGTAAGGAAGATGATAAATCACCCCCTAAGTGTATGAATGTTGTGCTGCACGAATAAGTGGAGATGAGCTATGTTGACAACGTAGTATGCCATGGTTGTCTAAAGGGCTTCTGTCAGCAGTTCTCTACCTATGAAACTGGCTGTTGCATGTGCGGTCCCTCTGTGGTCACATCTCTGTTGGTCCCGTTGCTCCTAGAGGCTCATATATTGCATATATTAAAACATATTTTGGGCACATATGCACGTGGGACCAACACAGATTCCTTCAGCTGCCAAGTGCACATGTAACAGCCAGTTTCACAGGTACAGATCTGCTGACAGATGCCCTACAAGATAACTGCTGCTTCATCTGCATAACAGAAAAAAATGTGTGTGTAAAATGGTATATTAAAGCGGTTGTCCAGGCATACTAAGTGATGGTCTATATTTAACATAGGCTATCACTAGGAGTCCAATACACCACCCATCAGCTGTTTGGGTGTAGATCTATTGCCAGAAGTCAGCACCGAAACTACACAGCCCCGTCAACCTTTACACGAGCTCCCTCCACTATAAGGGCTCATGCACATGACCGTATGTATTCTGCGGTCCGCAAAAAACGGATCTGCAAAAAATACTGATGTATTTTGCGGAATGGAACAGCTGGCTGCTAATAGAACAGTACTATCCTTGTCTGTAATGCAGACAATAATAGGCCATGCACACAGTCATTTGCTTTTTTTGCGGCCCCATTAAAGTGAATGGTTCCACATACACATACGAGCCGCAAAAAAATAAATAAATAAAAAAACGGAACAGACACGTAACAAACAAACTATGATCGTGTCCATGAGCCCTAAGGTTGGCGGAACTGTGTTTTTCCAGTGCTGACTCCTGGTAATGGAGCCACACCCAAACAGCCGATCAGAGTCCAGATCCTAAGGATAGGTCACCACTTATTAAAGGCTGGACAACCCCTTTAAATGTTCAACTAAATATTAATTATATTAACACAGAGACGTCATCAATGTATAAACAATTTGTCACAGGTAATGCAATGCTAATCCAGTACAGACCTTCAAATGTTGGGGACTGTGGTGTGGTGGGCTTAGTCATAGGTGCTGACATGAAGGGGTCTTCAGGTGGCATACTGAAAGTGTTGGTAATCTGGGAGCATAAGGCGCTGATGCTGTCTGTTTCTCCCTCTATCTCAGGAACTGTAATGCAAAAAGGGGAATTCACAAAAAGGTTAAAAAAAGAATAAAAAAACAGGAGGAACAAAATTACAATAACCCTGGGTTCACACCTGAGCGTTTCTGAGACGCGCGTAAAACGCGCGTATTTGTTGCGCGTTTTTATGCACGTTTTTTGCAATAGTAAACGCGCGTTTGACGCGTGTTTGTGTGATTGACTGCAGTGTTGTCCAATGAGTCTATGGCCCAAACGCGCGACAAACGCCCCAAAAAAAGCTCAAGAACTTGTTTATGCGTCGGGCGTTTTACAGCGCGTTCAAACGCGCTGTAAAACGCTCAAGTGTGAACCAGGGCCATAGGGAAGCATTGGTTTTCACGTGTTGAGCGTTTTACAGCGCGTTTGAACGCGCTGTAAAACGCTCACGTGTGAACTTAGGGTAAGGGTCCATTCACACATCCATGTGTGTTTTCCGGATCCACGGATCCGCAAAACACGGACACCGGCAATGTGCATTCCGCATTTTGTGGACCGCACATTGCTGGCACTAATAGAATATGCCTAGGGCATGTTCTATTTTTTTCGGGAACGGAAATGCGGAGCCGGAAGTGCGGGTCCGCACATCGTGCAGCCTCATAGAAATTAATAGGTCCGCAATTCCGTTCTGCAAAATGCGGAACGGAATTGCGGATGTGTGAATGGAGCCTAAGGCGCAGATGCTAGGGGAAGTGTTTTTACATAGAGATGATATGAAAATAAAACAAACACACACGTTAAAGCATTAGGCTAGTTTCACACTAGTGCTTTTATATCGGCAGGCTGTTCCAGTATATCATATCAGTAACACAGCATCCATCTGATATGGTTTATTTTCCCATGATAAAATGTGTTGGCTCAACAAAAGGACTGCAGTTCCCTTAATTTTTCTCTTTTTTTTTTTTTTCATACAATGCCTTATTGAAATCCTAATTAATATTGCCCACATAATACCACCTTATACAGTGAAAGCTGAGATAACCACCCAAAATTGCCTTTTTGAGAAGATTATGCAGACCACAGTTCTAATTTTCAATGCAATCTATTGACTGGCCCTACTTAAAGGGGTTGTCCAGGATTTTGATGGCCTATCAACATCTGTTACCTTGTACGATGGCTCCAACGCCTACAGCACTGTTCCTATTGAAGTCAATGGGGCAGGGCTGCTGTTACCGGCACTGTCCACTACACAATGGAGGGAGCTGTGCAGTTCTGGCAATGGAGCTACAAGGTAAAAGCTAATTGGTGGGGGTGCAGGGTGTCAGACCCCAATCTGACATTCATGGCCTATCCTGTGGACAGACCATCAATAACCAATCCTGAACAACCTTTTTAACAAACTAGCCTTTATAAAGCATTATGTAAAAGGTTCTCAGCTTGATTTAGTCATAATCATATACCAAAATAATTTTCTTTTTAATCAGCAAGCCCATATAATTATTGTCAGTGTGTGAAACAAAAACAGGGTGGGCATGCTCAGCTTTTGTACCCACTGAGCGCTTTTGGACTAGACACAATGTGAATACCAAAAAGGTATACCAAAGAATAGTGGAATTTACAAAGGGTTGAAGAGGGGAATTCCCATGCAAAATACCCTATAAATCACCAGTAATATTCCAGTTAGAAATTGGTGGGTGGAGAAGAGGAGTATAAAATAAAATAACAAAAACAATTAGTCAAATATAACTAAAGCTTCTCACATAGACGCTCACCAAGAGACTGGTGGTAACAAAGAGGGCATAAAAAATTCTTAAGGTTCCTTTTTAGATAAATCTGATGTATTTTTCACACACCTGGTAAAACAGTTACTTGCAGTCCCACTTAAAGGGGTTTTCTCATCTCAGACAATGGGAGCATATCGCTACGATATGCCCCCATTGTCTTATAGGTGCGGGTCCCACCGCTGGGACCCGCACCTATATCGAGAACGGAGCCCCGAAAGTGAAGGAGAGCACATGCGCAGTCCCCGAAAGTGAAGGAGAGCGCATTGCCCCATAGAAATTAATGGGAGAATGGGCCACGCATGCGTGGCACGCTCCCATTCACTTCTATGGGAGAGGCGGGGATTAGCACTTGGTAGTGGAATGACCCTGGGAAATCTGGGGTCCTCCAGCCACATCGCTCCCGGCTCCGTTCTCGATATATTGACTAAGATGGAAATACCCCTTTAAGAACACAATTGTTAAAGGAGATTGAATCACACACAGTCTATCCTTGAATGTGTTCTGCACATGACTCCACAAGGAATCCCGTACAGTTAGTGTTTCGCTTACGGAAAGTATAGGAGGACACATTCCCCTGTCTTACCTGGGTTTGTAATTTGGAAGTCAGACTTCCGCTGCACAGTGGATGGTAGCTCATTAATTCTTAGAGAAAGCTGCCGTTTAAAAGGAGACATCTTTTGGCTGAGTACAGGAAATCCCCTGAAAGAGCCTTGTCTTGCCAGCTGTTCCACAGGGGCATGTCTACGTGGGATCATGTGAGGGTTGCTTCCATCTATGCTTTCATGGACCACATGGAGCTCAGAAGTGGGTGGGGATGGCAGGGCTGGGACAGTTGTCAAAGTGACTGTGGCTGGAGCAGTGGTAGTTGGTAATGGAGGTTTTGGTTCAGAATCACCTGCTATGGCACAGAGAATGAAAACAGAGTTAGTCCTCGTCCACATGGTCAGTATTTTGTAAAGCATATTGGCATGTCTTCCACACTCTGGACCCGCTCCTGGTTTTGGCTTATAGTGCATCTGTCAGCAGATTTGTACCTATGACACTGGCTGACCTGTTACATGTGCGCTTGGCAGCTGAAGGCATCTGTTTTTGGTCCCATGTTTTAATATATGCAAATGAGCCTCTGGGAGCAACGGGGGCATTGCCATTACACTTAGAGGCTCTGCTCTCTCTGCAACTGCCGCTTCCTTTTTACTTTGATTGACAGGACCAGGCAGTGTAAATGTCATAAATGGGTTTCTGCGCCATACACCTGTCAGTATCTCTTTAAATTGCATGGCCATGCAAACAGGTTTTTAACAAAGCTGGGAATCAAAATTCTCTACGAACGGAAAACCACAGTCCGGAATCATTGGACTTAACAAGAAGTAATACGTCACTGCAGGAAGTGACGTCGGCAGTATCCCGCTAACATCCAACGCGGATACTAGGCAAAGCAACGTGCGACGCCAGCCCTTTACACCAAACAAGGACTTTACACGCTGCCTCTGCACCGCAAGATCAAAAGTGTTTAGAGGTAAGCGTTCGGCAATTCGGTCATCAAATCGCCGAAAAAAAAGCTGCACCCGACGAACCCTTCCGACCCAGTCTGAAGCATCCGGCAGGACTAAGGAGGTATATGAAGGAGAGGTAAGCAGCTGCAAAGCTGAAAGCTGTCAGTTATTATACCGTTGTGATATACAGTCCCACTGGGCAATACTAACAGATGCGACGAGACTACCAACTACATTATTCACTCCAATAGACTTTGGAAAGTGTGGACTTACGTTCGTATCGATTCCACCTCTTGGGATCCTTTTTTGGTCTGTCGGACATTAGACTATCAGGACCCGATCATTTCCATTAGGATACCTTAGAATCACTTGATACCAGTGCAATTGTATTTTACTTTACTTTATTTTATTCCATATTATTTTATTCCATTCCATTTTATCGTATTGATCATTGTTTTATTGTAACTTGAGTACACCGTTATCAAATTGCATTAATTAATAAATAATTTATAAATATATGCCAATTGTTAGAGTGCTCATCCTTATATTCCTATCAAGTGTAAATGTCATGTCTAGCCCTATCAAACTGCAGAGGAACGCAGCAGTTGCAGAGAGAGCAGAGCCTCTAGGTGTAATGACAACGCCCCCGTTGCTCCTAAAGGCTCATTCACATATATTAAAACATCATATTTCTCAGCAAGACAGGCACATAGGAACATGGGACCAGCACAGATGGGACGAACACAACCAGCCTTCAGCTGCCAAACGTACATGGAACAGGTCAGCCAGTTTCATAGGTACAAATCTGCTGACAGATGCCCTTTAATAGTCTCCATTCTAGTTTTAAGCTTATAAAATACACTGCATTCTAGTACAAAGGATTATGAGGAGTAGGGCCTGTTGGGAGTCCAGAGATTATACAGACAGCCCATAGATTTTTTGAGGGGTGTAAACACTGTTTAAGATACAACCATAATTAAAAATAATCTTGATCTGCAAGTACAGAATATAATTTGAAAATATACATTCACCTTTCTTGGAATCTTGTATCTGCTTCATAACTTCCTCCCTCTCGGCCTGTTCTGTAGCAGTGGTTACTCTAAATGAGCCCTCCCTGGTAAAAGTCGTTCTGCTGGCATCAAAGGTGGCAGTGACTCCGCATTCCTTTTCGCGCTTCTGCTTTCTCTCTAGGCAGGCGGCAAAGGCACATCCAACAGCATGGCTCAGTCGCTCTCCCTGCGATTCGTAAGAAATAAAGAAAAGTCATCTTTAACCATAGAATGCATTTACTCAGAAGCCGGGGGACTATAAAAGAAAGTACAATACCACATCACTACGATAGACATTATAGACGTTTCCATCCTGCAGCCCATGCTGAGAAGCCACAACGTATTTGGAATAGACATTCAGACTATATAAGATTGCATAGATAAACGACTTGTTGAGATACACCTGTAACACCCCAGAGAGGTCTTACTACACGCCTCTATCCCGCTACTATCTCCTAAGAGCCTGTATACTGTCATCAGATGTGATTTTGCTTATGTCCTCCACAAATGTGCATATAAATCCATGTTAAATTCAATTGTTCATGCAATTTGTCTGGTTACCAGTAGGTGGCAGCAACACATTGGCAGAGACAATCTAGTGTATCTGAGCTGGAATGGATTATTCCAGCTTAGCTCCCCCTCTGTGGAGAGTGGGCAGGTCCCACATCCTGCAGCATTGGTTGAGAAGGAAGTTAGGGTGAGTGTAGTCAACCCCCTAGACTTGGCCATATACCCAGTCCGAGCAGCTGGATGAGAAAAGCAGAAAACTACAAACTCCAAAGTTCCAGGAAGAAAGCATCCCCTGAGAATCCATCTGTGAGTTAAGTCCAGTGCCTAGGAGAAGCCAATTTCTCCTCAGCTAGTCTGTCCCCATACAGCAGAGGTCACATTTAAAGCAGAAGCACTCGTTCCTGCCAATCATTGCTAAAACCTGCTGGGACCAAGAGACCAAAGCTGTATACCGCTTGACACTGGCTGACCTGTTACATGTGCACTTGGCAGCTGATGACATCTGTGTTGGTCCCATGTCCATATGTGCCCGCACTGCTGAGGATAATAAAGTTTTAATATATGCAAATGAGCCTCTAGGAGCGACGGGGGCGTTGCCATTACACCTAGAGACTCTGCTCTCTCTGCAACTGCCGAGTCCTCTGCACTTTAATTGACAAGACCAGGCAGTGAAAGAGTCATCACATCAGGCCTGGACTTATCCTAAAGTCGATCAAAGTGCAGAGTTTGCAGCAGTTGCAGAGAGAGCAGAGCCTCTAGGTGTAATGGCTACACCGCCGATGCTCTTAGAGGCTCATTTACATATATTAAAACTTTATTATTTTCAGCATTGCGGGCACATATGAACATGGGACCAACACAGATGCCTCCAGCTGCCAAGTGCACATGTAACAGGTCAGCCAGTGTCATAGGTACAAATCTGCTGACAGATGCCCTTTAATAGAGTTTTTAAAAAGGTTCTGTTATTTCAGATGGCAAAAATAAGAGCTGCATATTGTTCTATCCTACTCATTAAAAATGCTTGACAAAACTCGAGAACATTAGTGTGAATAGAGCCTAATACACAAAAATCTTTATATGCAGCGAGTTGCAGAAGCCAGTACATATAAACCTAAACAAGGCTAAATAAATGAGCAGAAACGTAGAATAAATCTTCATATCACAGACCGTGTCCTTAACAGCCATAAAGCAATGACAGATCCATCTCCTTGTTGTTCCATCACGACATATGTAAGAGAATGCCCGGTCAAAGTTTCTGTCTGGAGCACAGAAGGACACTTTTTCTATGGTTTGGTCTACCAGAAGATCCTACAGGAAAAGAGAAAATAAATTAGTTGATAAAGGTCATCAAGTCAGAAAATATTAGGATTTCAAAGC
Organism: Bufo gargarizans; assembly: GCF_014858855.1. Lineage (NCBI taxonomy): Eukaryota > Metazoa > Chordata > Amphibia > Anura > Bufonidae > Bufo > Bufo gargarizans. The sequence continues at coordinate 42,506,846 of NC_058090.1, read as the reverse complement.
TAAACCTCTCTCGGCCAGTTGCGCCCTATCTGTGGATCAGTAGATCATGCATCAAGTAATAGTGGTCTACACCAGGGATGTCTAACCTGTGACTTTCCAGCTGTTGCAAAACTACAACTCCCAGCATGCCCAGACTACCTACAGCTATAAGCCATTATTCCCACCACCCTCTTACGGTGTACTCGGTCATGTTACATCGCCTTGTCCCGAGCACCTACTCCCCCACCACACCCCAGTGCCGTCTTTCATGTCACTCACGCTGCATAAGTCGTATGAGTGAGGCACTAGGTACAACACCTGAAACCCCATATCCAGCTTTTCACCGAAAATGCTCAATTCATCCATTTAACAGGTAATATATAATCTTCCTTCTCAAAAAAGTACAAAAAGGGAACACAGTGAAAGTATATACCGTAAGTGTATATAATACTTTATATGTTGCATTACAGCTTGTACATAGAAACCGGAAAGTGGGTAACCCTCAAACAGAAAAAAACACGAACTAAGGACTATAAAAACTGTCACTATATAGGCATCCAGCATTAAAGGGGTATTCCCATCTTTGACATTGATGACATTTCACTAGGATATGCCATCAATATCAGATAAGAGCAGGTTTCAGAGGTGGGACCTGCATCTATCTGGCAATGATGGCATGCTCTAGTGATATGCCATAAATGTCCGATATGGGAATACCCCTTTAAGCCTCATGCACACCACGGTATCTGTATTTTGGTCCCCAAACCACAGAACTACTCAAAATACCTTCCATGAGCATTCGCATTTCTCTCTCCCATCAATAGAACTGACTAGTCTCGTCCGCAATGTGGACCAGAATAGAATATGTTCTATAATTTGCAGAACGGACATAGTTATGCGTACAGCACAAGGATGACTTTTTTCTTGAGGACCCACAGAAATGAATGGGTCTGTGTGCTAGCCACAAAAAAGAACTTAGAATGGACACGAGTGCAAAATACATTTGTCCGCTTGAGGAATAACCACATACCGTAGTTTTCGAGCAAGATGATGAACAAGCGACCAAGACCTCATACCTTTGTTTTCTCGTCCACAACTCTAAGTCCATCTGCTGAAACCCACAGGACCGCCTTGATTGCTTTCTTGCCAGTCTTTAAAAAGTAGGGGGGAAAAAAAGTAAAATCTTACAATAGGGTATAAGAGTTGTTTTATTTTTGCTGTGGACCTAGAACAAAACAAAAAATGAGCAAAAATCATCTGGTAAAACCTCTAGAAGCCCAAGTGTCGAATATCCATGCCAATTCATTCACCAAAGCAGAAGAGAAAGTCATAAAAGCACTGCAAAGAAGGTGAAGGCCAACTGCTCAACAGGAGTATACACAGAATATGAAGACTACGACATACACTTGAGAGTGCAAAGAATTCTGCATCAAAATTCTTTACCTGGATGAGAACATCTACCAAGACTTAGGAGACTGGCACACATGAATAAGGAGTTACTCCACCAGTACCTTGATCTAAAAAATCTTGCTACCACACTGTAAAATGGCATCTAGGCTAAACTAATTTTGAACCACTGAGAAACCACTGCTACAGCTTCCTCTAAATAAAAAAAGTTTTAATAAAATGCACTAGCCAAGAAAGAATCAATGGCCATAAACAAGGATCCATTAGAATATGATTTGGGATGGAGAAGGCAGTGGATGAAGAATAACAGCTGTGGCACTACTACGAATTAGTGCATCAAGCTGCAATGCATGGGGCCTGTCCCCTCTCCTGACATGTCTGTGTTAGTAACTACCGTACTTGCATCCCCCTTGTAATAACACTTCTGGGTCATCTATTCTTATGACTATGATGTGGCATTCCTTTATTATTCCTGCTAGACGTTATGAATGAAGGTCTAGATGGGTGTTACCAGTTAGCGGTGTGTCCCTGCAGTCTGACACTATCCAATCAGTTCTGCGAGTATCAGAATATGCAAGGACACACTCTTCTTCCATTGCACGGCTCAGCAAAAAAATGTAACAGGTCCTATACTTGTCAATATACTTTTTTTGTGGACATGCTGAACTGTCCGCAAAAAAAATGATCCGCATTTTTGCGGACAGAATACGGCCGTCTGAATGAGCCCTTAATTGGTAACACCCATTTATAACTTCTAGCAGGACTAATTGAAGGGGTATTCAAAGGATTGGGGATAACTATCTGATTGGTGGGAGTCCTACCACTGGGCCCCCCCCCCCCCCCCAATCACAAGAACAAGGGGCCCCGTACCCTGTGAAGCCCCCCCTGAAATGGACGGAGCGGCTGGTCGGAAAAACGCACCTCTGCTCTATTGATTTCTAGTCACTCTGTCCATTTCAGGGAGGCTCCACAGGGTACTGGGCCCTAGTTCTTGTGGGGGTCCCAGGGGAAAGGCTTAAAATGTAACAATGTGTACCAAAAAATTGGGCCAACGATTGGGGCAATTATGGAGAAGGAGCATTCCTAGGAACACTTGCTGCCGATAACTGACTTGAGTAAAGATGCCACCAATCAATCCATGAACAAGCAACAGGTGAAAGTATGGCTGACACATTTGGACGGCAGATGGCAGTAGCGATTCCTGATCCCCATACAACGGAGGTGATTGCTGCATGTAAATCAAGGAACTAATGGTACATTCCCCATAATTGCCTGCACAGTGAACCCATATAAAGGGGCCTTTTGTTTACTCTGTCTAAATATCGGATAGGATTAGTAAACTAGCCCTAAATTAGTCTCCAGGGAACCCTAAAAGGCCATGTCTTGAGAAATTCCCATAGAGAATGTAAATCCTCAAGACATGGCCTGCTGGGGTTCCTTGAGGACAAGGTAAATGTACATATGATGTATTGATGGAGTTAAACAACTTTGAAAACAAAATATTTTTGGGTTACAGTGGCTCGACTGTCACTAAAACATGGAATGGTGCTCACTCCTTATGCCGGATTGGAGGTAAGAATAATAAACAACAGGAGGGCACTCAATTATCTGGTATAAGGATACATATAGACGGTCCGATGTGTGTTTGTATAGAATAAAGGTCATTTATTTGCATAAAAATCACAACTGGACTGTAATAATAGCCGACTATAAATAAAGTTGAAAAAAATATAAATAATCGATAAAAGATCTAAAATATTAGATTGATGAATATGATTATACATAGGAGTACTATTGCTCTTTGTTTACAGCTGTACATAACTATTGTACAGATCTGAATAGTATATTATAGTACCCTGTGATCTATGCAGCCTATCGATTCTACTTGGTTAAGCAGAGAGTATTGCTGTATTTATGGATGATCCCAAAAAAGGTATAAACAGATACTTTACAACGTTATAACGGTAAACTTTTTGTTCCAGCAAATTACGCAATGTCTCTGTATATGTATAGCTTATACTCTACGTATAGGGAGTATCAGCAGGGTTCATATATCTCCAGCTGAATACACACAATAGTTCTGTATAGAGCCCGTTGCACACAGGGGATCTGTGACCTGAATACAATATAATATACTATTCAGATCTGTACAATATTTATGTACAGCTGTAAACAAAGAGCAATAGTACTATGTATAATCATATTTATCAATCTAATATATTTTAGATCTTTTATCATTTATTTTATTTTTTTTCAACTTATTTATAGCCGGCTATTATTACAAATTATGTAATTTTTATACAAACACACATCGGACCATCTACAGTATATGTATCCTTATACCAGATAACTGAGTGCCCTCCTTGTACGGATGCAGTGTTACAGTCTGCATTATGGCTCAGAGCTCCTTTCACAATTTCGTAGGCTCGGAGCTGAAATCTCCCAATGCTTTTTGCTGTCTCTATGCCTGTCAGGAGTCGGGCCTGGTTATCTGCATGCTGGGTAATGCAGTATTTACACCATGTAATCTAATGTGAGATAGGAAAAACTGTTCCACCACAGTATAGTCTCACAGTAAGGGCTCGTTCACATGACCGTGTGAAGCCCATGCTGTGGACCGCAAAGTGCGGTCCGCAATGCACGGGCACCGACCGTGGCCCAGTCGCACGCGGATCGCAGACCCATTCACTTAAACGGGTCCGCGATCCCTCCGTTCCGCAAAAAGATAGAGCATGTTCTATCTTTTTGCGGTGCGGAGGCACGAAACTGAACCCCAGGAAGCACTCCGTAGTGTTCCGTTCCATGCTTCCACACCGTTCCGAATCTCCAGATTTGCAGACTCATTGAAGGGAATGGGTTTGCATCCGTGATGCGGAATGCACAAAGAACGGTGCCCGTGTATTGCGGATCCACAAATGCAGTCCGCAGTAGGGCAACGGGCAGCACACGTTCGTGTGAACCCGCCCTAAGGGCTCATGCACATGACTATATATTTTGCTATCTGCAAAAGACACAGATCCGCCCCAAAAAAATAAAAAATAAAAAATTATGACATCCATGTGACATACTTTTTTTTTTTTTGTGGATCCATTGTAACAATGCCTGTCCCTGTCTGCAAAATGGACAAGAATAGGACATGTTCTAATTTTTTTTGTGTGGAAGAGACTTGAAGACATACGGAAACTAAATGCATACGGAGTCATTTCTGCATACAGGGGCTGCAAAAAGAAACAAAAAACGGAATGACACGGAAAGAAAAAAAACGGTCGTGTGCATAAGCCCTAGAGCGGTCAGGGAGCCATGTGATGAAGTCTACTGACTGTTTCCAAAAACGAGTAGCTCTGAACTAAAATACAGCAGGCTATAACACGGAATCGTACACTATAAGGCCTATTTCACACGGGCAAGTTTTCCACGCGGGTGCAATGCGTGAGGTGAACGCATTGCACCCGCACCGAATCCTGACCCATTCATTTCTATGGGGCTGTTTTTCACGCATCACTTGTGCGTTGCGTGAAAATCGCAGCATGTTCTATATTCTGTGTTTTTCACGCAACGCAGGCCCCATAGAAATGAATGGGGCTGCGTGAAAATCGCAAGCATCCGCAAGCAAGTGCGGATGCGATGAGATTTTCACGCATGATTGCTAAGGAGACGAGGGATGAGCGACCCGGGTCCCCATTTACTTTATTGTTTTCCATTATAACATGGTTATAATGCAAAATAGCATTCTTTAATACACAATGCAAAGTGAAATGTCACTTGAGGGTTAAATTTTTTTTATAAAAACCTTACTCACCTCATCCATTTGATCCCACAGCCGGGATCCTCTTCTTTGTTCTTCTTGAGGGATCTGTAAAAGGACCTTCGCTGACATCGCGCTCACCACATAGTGAGCGCGATTACATCATCAAAGGTCCTTTTGCAGGTCCTGAAAGAAGAAAAGACGATGCCGGCTGCGGTATCAAGTGGATGAGGCGAGTTAATTAGTTTTATTTTTTAACCCCTGAAAGGACATTTTACTAAGCATTCTGTATTAAGAATGCTATTATTATCCTTATAACAATGTTATAAGGGAAAATAATACAGTGAATAGACTTTAAAGGGTAACTGTCATTTTTATTTTTTTATTTGCTAGTTTATTAGAGCTAGGCATGTTTGCCTGAGTTAGTCTGTCAATGATTGCCAAAAGATCTGTAATTACCTTATAACAGCTTTCATTAATGTCCCCTGTCCCTTTCCACTGCTCCCTTAAAAGACTGTTGCTACAGCTTGTCTGTCTCCGGTTAGGAAGACAGAGGGGCGGTCCTTCACACTGCATGCCTGCATTAGGCTTCAGAGTGAGGAGGCGTGTCTCTCAGTAATCCAATCTGATTGGCTGGCAGGGAGCTGCTGGCTACAGCAAGTTTGTATGTGACCTGAGGGAATGCAGTTTTGGCCTCAGAGAACTGGCAGAGGGGCCATCTTGAGAAGATCCTCAATGTAGGATTCAAAACAGCCGTAAATAAGGGGAAAACTCAAGGAAAACAGTGGTAAGTGAAGAAACTAAAGATTGCTTTATGCATAATGCGGCTGCAGCAGAAACAAATGCTAAAATAATTTTTTTAATGAAAATATGACAGTTATCCTTTAATGGGGTTGCTCATCCCCATCATCTCCTAGCAACCATGCGTGAAAATCGCACCACATCCGCACTTGCTTGCAGTTTTCATGCAGTCCCATTCATTTCTATGGGGCCTGCGTTGCGTGAAAAATGCAGAATATAGAACATGCTGCGATTTTCACGCAAACGCACAAGTGATGCGTGAAAATCACCGTTCATCTGCACAGCCCCATTGAAGTGAAAGGGTCCGGATTCAGTGCTGGTGCAATGCGTTCACCTCACGCATTGCACCCGCGCGGAATTCTCGCCCGTGTGAAAGGGGCCTAAAGTAGTTCTCAATGGCCGATAAAAGACTATCAAGGGAAAAGGATTCCTAGATGCCATTTTGACAGTGAACAAGGATCCGTCACCATAGCTGTAGTAAAATGTCCTGCACTGGGAATTCCTGCAAACATACAGTGATCTCGTACAGTGTGCCAAAAACCCAGAATTTGTACCCGGCAAGTATAATCATATGATTGCCTCAATCAGCATGAGCCATGTTCATGTGCAGATTTCTGTAAAGTCCAGAAAAGATTATAAGGCGAGAATCTAGGCTGATTTTATTTCTTCTCAGATCATGATAGAAAGAGATTATATGAAACTAATGATTACATGAGTACTGCAGATAATTTAATGAATTAGCAGCAATGGATACTCATCAAGTACGACAGTATGTACCGAGGACAGGGAGCAGAATGTATGGGGCTAATGAACGAGAAAATACAGCTTCCAAAAACGTCACTCTCTCTTTAAAAGGGCATCTGTCAGCAGATTTGCACCTATGACACTGGCTGACCTGTTACATGTGCGCTTGGCAGCTGGAGGCATCTGTGTTGGTCCTATGTTCATATGTGCTCGCGTTGCTGATGTTTTAATATATGTAAATGAGCCTCTAGGAGCAACGGGGGCGTTACCATTACACCTAGAGGCTCTGCTCTCTCTGCACTCTGATTGATAGGACCAGTGTGATGACACTTTCACTGCCTGGTCCTGTCAATTAAAGCAGTGGGGGTCAAATGAATGGGGATGAGCTGTGGTACCAAGCACAGCTGCTATACAATGTAGGGCACTGTGCTTGTTAAACTATGAGGAGGTGTCTGGTCATGAAGGGGGAATATGGCCTGGTGTTGCACTGGTTAAAACACCTCCACTGTCAAACCAGAAATTTAAGATTTACAAAGGGCCTGCCATTGTCAGACTGTGCAGGTACACCCCCCCAACTGGTAACACCCCTCTGTACCCTTACTGCAGACTGCTAACAATTCATTCATAACTTCTAGAAGGAATAATAAAGGAATGGTATAACAGTCATAAGAATAGATGCTCCTTGTTATTACATGGGGAATGCATGAAGCTATTATAACAGACATGTCAGCAGCGGTGACAGGTCCTCTTTAAAGGGGTCACCAGAGATTAGGAAGGGGAGAGTGTCACATGTTTTGCACAGTCGCTAGCGCACATGATCTGTCATTGTTAAGTTCAGTGAATGGAAGGGACTACAGCTGAATCTAACCCACCCATCCTGGACCCAAAAGATTATTATTCCCTGCCCATCCCTCCGACAACAGATTTTTATTTTGTTAAAGAGAGGAAACCATACAAGATTAAGCTACAGGAATCACAGAGTGAAGGCACAAACTGCTATGTACAGTGACCGTTTTACGACCAGTGTGTAACTCCTTATAAATTAACCACAAATGGCATTGGACTTACTTTTGCAAAGAAGCCTTTGAAGAATTTCCTTTCCTGGAGGAACAGGGGAGGGGACAAGTCGAGCACTATTATTGCTGGAAGCTACAAATCTCTCAAGGTTGTAAAATCAACATGCATCAAACAGCACAGCAAGAATTAGTAAGAGCTATGTAAAAGGAGCAAGCAGAAGATATCACTCCCTACATCCATGCTTGGAAAAGAAGAGGTTAAAATGGCGGCCAGCAAGCTCAAGCTGCCAGAAGGGGGGGAGAAAAAAAAACTAAAAACTTAAATGTCACCCTGTAATTTCCCAATCCAACAAGGGAAAAATCTCAGAATTCATTCCTTTGCAATTAGCAACTTGGCATTTGGCCATGGATGAACGTGGCATGTCTTATCTTTAGAAGAGTCTATTAGACTGGGTTCATTGTGCCAGCAGAGACTTATGGCTAACTACAAGGCCTCATACATAATGCTGTATGGAGCTGATGGATGCAAATATTCTGAAAGGGATAAAAAAAAAAAACCACACACACACACAAGTATTTTACAAAGTTTGCCAAAGACATTATCGACTCAACAGAATCGACAATTGTAGGACCAATTTTTATATTTAAAAAGGTCACTGAGCTTTCAAAAAAACTTCTACCGCGTGTATTTTGTGCTCTGAAAAATACAGACCCGAAAAAAAGAAAAGAAATGGATGACATCAGTGTTACATCTGTTTCTTTTGTGGATCCATTGTAACAATGAATGTCCTTGTCCACAAAATGGACAAGAACAGGACATGTTCTATATTTTTTGCGGAACAGACTTACGGACACAGAATTCATGCAGAGTCATAGTTCCGCAAGTTACTGGTTGAAAGGGAAAAAGGAGGCATCGTTTTCAGAACCAACCACCAACCACACACAGCGCAGCCAGGCAGCAGAAGGTTTGTCAATCTGGAAGAGAAGCGTTGCCCAGTCATGATCAAAGAGCCTAGTCTGCGTCTCGTCATAGATAAAACCTTATCAAGCCAAAGTTAAACTAACGCTTCATGTTGGATACTTTAAAATGAATATCTAGGCAAAATTGCATTAAATTTTAATTTTATTTTTTAGCCCAGGGTTAAAGGAGACCTGACATTTCTACTGTAGTAAACAATTCTGCATCATCAAATCTTATGACCTTGTGTTGTTCTATTCCTTTATTATTCATGTTAGAACTTATGAATTGCAAGCAGTTTGCAATGAAGGTCCAGATGGGTGTCACCAGTTGGGGGTCACATTATCCAATCCGAGCTGCCAATGTCCAAGACTGCAGGGACCCCAACTGGTTCGGTGCGAGCTGCTAGTAATTAATTCATTATTTCTGGCAGGAATAATAAAAGGAAGGGCACATCATAGAGCCAAAAAAAATAGAGGCTCCAGAATTGTTATAACATGGGGGATTCAAGTAGTTACTAAAACAGACATGTCAGGAGCGGTGACAGGTCCTCTGCAAAGGCCTGCTAGATACCTGATAATTAGGGATGAGCGAATTGACTTCGGATGAAACATCCTTAGTAGATTCGCGTAAAACTTTGTTTGAATACTGTACGGAGCGCTATTAGAATGTATTGATTCAGATGAGCCGAAGTTATTGCTTTGCTTAGTCTTGCGAGACTTCGGGTAATCACTTAAAAAAAATATAAGATCGGGCCAGCGGCTATCCATAGTATTCAGTATATTGGGCAGACTAGATGGGCCAAATGGTTCTTATCTGCCGACACATTCTATGTTTCTATGCTGCGGGACGGATACCCTGCAGATATGCTGCAGCCACGCGGGACGGATACCCTGCAGATATGCTGCAGCCACGCGGGACGGATACCCTGCAGATATGCTGCAGCCACGCGGGACGGATACCCTGCAGATATGCTGCAGCCACGCGGGACGGATACCCTGCAGATATGCTGCAGCCACGCGGGACGGATACCCTGCAGATATGCTGCAGCCACGCGGGACGGATACCCTGCAGATATGCTGCAGCCACGCGGGACGGATACCCTGCAGATATGCTGCAGCCACGCGGGACGGATACCCTGCAGATATGCTGCAGCCACGCGGGACGGATACCCTGCAGATATGCTGCAGCCACGCGGGACGGATACCCTGCAGATATGCTGCAGCCACGCGGGACGGATACCCTGCAGATATGCTGCAGCCACAGAGAAAATACTAAACAAAAAACACTAAAATTTATAGTGGTCAGATGGTGATATGGTACATAGCTGATTGCAGGAAATCCTGCTGTGCTCTCTTCTTAAAAGGATTAATTCATTTTGCCGCTTGAGCGGCATGAAGTGCGTCCGTGTGCGAAGGGCTACAAAATGAGTGGTTACTATATACGCCACATGCACAAAAGATCGAATGCATGTCATGAGCCGGTGCGAGGCGACCACTAATGAGAAAGGACGAGCCTTCTGCTGCCAAGTTCAACCACACTCCAATCCATCACGCTCCTCCACAAAGTCAGGCCCGCAGCTAGCAGACGTTAAGGACATTTCACCACACACTCCTAATTTCAGGGTGACAGTTAATCGTTAATATTACTCCAAGAACAGCACGTGTTAAAGTGAGATTCACTTCCAAACGACTCCAGCAGAGTTAAGAAGAGTCAAGTGGTCATGCAAGGAAAGGATGATTATATCCAAAGAAGGAACTACACTTGTTAATTGTTTAATATGTAAAAACACGGTTTATAAGTTAATTATGAATCTTTATTTAAAAAAAATTATAAACCTGCTAAAACAAGAAAATAAATTAAACATATCAAGCATTGGTAAGCACGACAGACATGTACATCAAGGAGGCACATGGTGAGAATTACTGGAACCTGTTAAGGTCATGTAAAACACATGTAAGTGGTGGATGGATCTTTCACGTCTATCATCCAAAGCTGACCAGACGACCCGCAAAAAAACGGACTGAAAATGGAATGCGATAACACAATAGAAGTTACTGCAGCTGAGGATCACTTCCTCTGATGGAGCCTCTACAACAAATGCTTCATACTGTCATCTAGTCAGTAGTGGTACTGTAACATTTAGGTCTCATGCATACGCCCCGCAAAATATGGAAGCAGTTGAATTCAAAGGGTCCGTGGTCCGCATTTTGTAGCCAAGTATAGGACATATTGTGTTAATTTGCGGAATATCCAGATTTCTGCTCCACTAAAAGATAGAATATGTCCGTAATATGCAGACTATGAACCCTTTGAAGTCAATGCATCTGCAAAAATGCGGATGGCACACAGACCACATCCATATTTTTAGGATTTGCGGCTTGCAGACCGCAAACAAGAAGCAATCGTGTGCATTAGGCCTTTATGTCACTAATGCAGAAGCACATTTTTTTTATTATGTATGCATTTGACCAGGAAAAATAATGCATCAGACCGCTAACTGGATCTAGATTTAGGTCTTCAGCTAGTCTTTTGTGGTACATTCAAGATGGCAGAACTTGAGGAGTTTAGTGGGATTGGATATAGTCTAAGGCTAGGTCTACACGACAACATTTGTCACGCGACAATTTTTATAATGATAGTCTATGGTGTCGCACTGCGACACAAGAGTCGCAAAAAAGCCATTCAAGATGGATTTTTCTGATACTGTCGCGTCGCAGCGTGACACCATAGACTACCATTTGCCCTATGTGTTGCGCGACTTATGTCGTCGTGTAGACCTAGTCTAATGGTTACGGACAGCCAGATAAGTCCTCCAACATGAACGTCATCATGCCAAATTTTGTGTCCTATTAACCTATATATGCACGCTCTGCTGATCCAATCATTCATGTTTGCAGGGGAGTCAGAAGATACAACAGCTTACCAACGTGTTGGGGCGAATTTTCTATTTGTGACCAGCTTAGGCCCGTTTCACACTTGCATTGTGGCATTCCAGTTTTGAGATCTGGCAGAGAATCTCGAAACCGGGCCAAAACGGATCAGTTTTGTCTCCATTCATTGTCGATCAGCTGTTTAAGAAGGCAGCAGCGCTCTTGTGAGCACCACGCCTGCCCCATGCTCACCAAGCACAGCACCGTACATTGTATAGTGGTTGTGCTTGGCATCGCGCTCAACCCCATTCACTTCTATGGGGCTGAGCTAAGCCTAAGCCACGCGACCGATGAACGTGTCATCACTCAGATTCTTTGGTCAGTCTGGACTTTTAGCTCACCCTCTACTATAGTTACCCTTTTGTACCTGTACAACATATGCCTTGTCCTTCCAGGCGTTTAAGACTGCGAAATTTAGGTTTCCAAGTTTAACTAATGAACAGCATCATCCTGAAACATACTGATAGAAAAAGCTACAGGAGGCCAAGATCCATGCTAGTCCTTCTCAGTACAGAATATACTGGCACGGCAGGATTTCTATAGCATGTGGACAGTTATAAACACCAATAAGAATACGTACAGATTTTAGTCTTTTTACTGCATCTTCACAGATGTGCATTCCTCGAGATTCGTCCACCTCCACGTGTCCCAGGTACTACGTAGAGAAAACAGAGAAGAGGTAACATGACTTTACATTTCGTACAAACATCAATTTAGATAATCACATTTTACATACGATGAGTTGCTCATTTAGCAGATCCAGTACCCCGGAGGGTGTTCTTAACCAAAGCTGCGCATCCCAAGACAATTACGCTTAAAAGGGAACGTGTCTTCAGAAAATGACCTGTTGTTTAAAAGGGTTTTCTGAGATTTTAATACTGATTACCTATCCTCTCGATGAGTCAGTCCCTGATCCGCGGGGGTCCAACACCCGGGACCCCGCTGATCAGCTGTTCGAGAAGGCATCGGTACTACTGTGCATGCTACAGCCTTCTCACAGCGCCGTACATTGTATGGCAGCTGTGCTTGCCATCACCTTCAGCCCCATTTACTTCAATGGGGCTGAATGCAATACCGAGTACAGCTGCTATACAATGTACGGTGCTGTGCCTGGTGAGCTGTGAGAAGGCCACGGCGCGCACAGGAGTACCGGTGCCTTTTCAAAGAGTTGACTGGCAGGGTGTCAGGTGTCGGAACCTCACCGATCAGATACTGATGACCTATCCTAAGGACCGTAGTATCAAAATCTAAAAAAAAATTAAATAAAAAAATAAATAAAAAACTTTAATAACAGTATAGGCAAGACAGCTGCCCCCATAGTCATGCTTATGAAATAGAATAAATCTGCAAATAGAATATAAAGACAAATGAGGGAAAAAAAGATGTGTGTCACTATCTTTTTTTAACTGGCAGAAAAAAATAAAAATAATCTGTGACACATTCAATGTTTTGCCTTAGGCCTCATGCACACGACCGTGGTGTGTTTTGCGGTCCGCAAATCGCAGATCCGCAAAACACGAATGGCGTCCGTGCGCGTTCCGCAATTTGCGGAACGGCACGGACAGCCTTTAATATAAATGCCTATTCTTGTCCGCAAAGCGCGGACAAGAATAGGATAGGTTATATTTTTTTAGCAGGGCCACGGAACGGAGCAACGGAGTGCTGTCCGCATCTTTTGCGGCCCCATTAAAGTGAATGGGTCCGCATCCGAGCCGTCAAAATGGCGGCTCGGATGTGGACCAAAACAACGGCTGTGTGCATGTGGCCCTATTGTGACTCCTGGGCAAAACTCCGCTTGTACATGGCAGGTGTGAGGCACTTCTGATAACCAGGAGATTATAGCAATATCAATCAGGAGATTTTGTGCCACGTAATTGGAGAAAGAGTTCAGAGTCAGATAATAGCCTACACCCCAGTGCAGACCCAGGGGCGTCCACACAGTGGGCAGGTGAAATCAGTCTTCTGTTCAAAGGGTTTACATCGACAGCTACTTCACAAATCCAGTGCCGTCATTCAATTCAATGGCAGCATCCGATGCACCGTGTAAAATGCAGATCACTTCAGTCACATGGACGCATAACACCATTTTTATAATGCTGGATAACAAACCCTTCAAATAAATGCTCTGCAGGGTCCAATTAGCATAAACCTCCACAAGATGGCGATAGACCGGGGTTCCATTAGCAGACATCCAAAAAATACCAGCGATCACAAGTGCACTGCTTACCCTGGAAGGGCCAAAGACTCAAATGAATCGGCACAATTAATTCTCTATTGCAGTCAGTCATCAATCCTCTATAAACGCACAATAAATCCTGGTAATTTGCAGATTAAGTCGCTGCACTTACACCAGCCGCTTCATTTGGCAAATAATAAGCGTAAATCCCTCACGAAAGGAAGAGCCCCGCAGTGATAAGCCGATATTGGCAGGGGACGCTGCAGGTAACCACACCGTTCCCCTGCAGCAACCATTCACGTGTAACACATGGTCTCAGAGTCTACCAGAGCAGAAGCTGCTTTTTCTAGCTCTACCCCTCTGCCTAAACTAATGGAATTGGGTTTTATACGGGGGTCCCCTCCGATGTCCATGTTTCCTATTAGAGCATATATACAGGGGTCAGTCCAGAACCTCTCTTATATACAGCACAGAAGGCTTATCCTATAAAGGGAAGATGTTCTACATATTTTTAAACTGTTGTATATGAATATTTCTTAGGGGTCATTTACACGACTGTATCCGTTTTGCCGGGTGGGTTCTGCATTTTGCAAATCGGCACGTCCTGCCCTGTCAGAAGTGAGGATTCTTGTCCGCATAACAGACACGAATAGGACGTTTTTTGGGGCTGCAGAATGGACATACGGATGCAGACGGCAGACAGCCGTGCTGTCCACATCTTTTGAAGTGAATGGGTCTGCATCCTATCTGCAAAAAATGCGTAACGGACACGGACTGAAAATGCGTTCATGTAAATGCTCTACTTTCTAGGTGACAACCAATATGGCTGCCTATTTATTTATTTTACACACTTATATAGCGCTGACATATTCCGCAGCGCTTTACAGACATTAGCATCAAGCTGGCCCCAATGGGGCTTACAGTCCAAGTTCCCTATCAGTATGTCTTTGGAGTGTAGGAGAAAAACGGAGAACCCGGAGGAAACCCACAGGGAGGACCTACAAACTCCATGTCGGACCCCAGCACTGCAAGGCATCAGTGCTAACCACTGAGCCACCATGCTGCCTATAACTATATACGGTATTCTAGGTCTGCTGCGAATCCTTTCAATGATGCAGTATTCATCCTATTTATTCTACTGCACAAATGAATACAGAAAGCCATCATCCTGCTTTACCACCAACAATATTTAAATGGAAGTGGATGCACCCATCAGAACGTGACCCTGTGTTCCTACCCCCTATGACTGTATACAGATGGGAGATAGGCACAACGATACAGGCTCCCACTGTGACAACACATAAAAGCCTTTAATCCGTCAGCAGAAGACAAGTGTTATTGCCGAATATGAATCACAACTGAGAGTGAACCCCTGCAGTGATTTCCAATGAAAATAGATTATGGCAGCCTGCTGGAGATAATCTTTACTGCCACTTGAAGTCTAACTTGTCATAAGGCAACAAATCACAACATACCATTAAGGAAATGTTCCTCTCTGTAAGCAGAAGTCTTCCAAGGATATCACATATACTATTTTCTTACTTTGAAGGCTTCAGCAAGAGGGGTATGAATGTCAATTTAAAGGGAACCTGTCATCAACTTTGTGCTGCCCATACTAACGGCAGAATAAAGTAGAGACGGGTGAGTTGATTTCAGCGGTCTGTCATTTATAAGTTAAAAGTAAGTGGTTGCCGAGAACCAGCATCACAATCATTGCAGACTGGGCCTGGAAAAGAGTCACGGCCACCTGAGAAGAGTCCTGGTTATTCATGATCTCCTGCTGATGGCTGACAGTCTTCTACCTAGTTTTCTCTCTTTCTCTCTAGGAGAGAACTGCCAATCATCAGCAGATGGGGAGAGAGCAGGAGATTAGGAATAACCAGGACTCTTCTCAGGTAGATGTGACTCTTCTCAAGGCCTGGGCTGCAATGATTATGATGCTGGTTCTCAGCAACCACTTACTAATATATTAGCTCATGAGTGACACAGCGCTGACATCAGTATTTCTGTCACTATTTTATGCTGCCCCCAGTGACATCAGCATAAAGTTCATGACAGGTTCCCTTTAAGAAATATGCGCCAGATACATGGAGTAGTGCCAAATAAAATGTTCATTTCTGTAAGTAATAAATGCAAGGGAGGGAAAAGAAGTCTATGCGTGTCCAGTACAGCTTGATATACGCGTTAAGGCCTCATGCACACGACCGTGTGGTCACCATGCCTGTGTTGCAGACCGCAAACCACAGACCCTGACCATGCGCACTCCACATCGCAGTTTGGAACCATTGGCTTCAGCAGTTCCGCGATCCACAAGATGCGGCGAAAGGTAAAACATGTTCTATATTTTGTGGTGCGGAATATGGACCCGGAAGCCCACGGAAGGACTTTGTTGTGTTTCTAGGGGCGTTTCCATTACTCCTAGAGGCTCTGCTCTCTCTGCAACTGCTGCGCCCTCTGCACTTTGATTGATGGAGCTCGCTGTGATGATTTCACTGAATGGCCCTGTCAATCAAAGTGGAGAGGGTGCAGCAGTTGCAGAGAGAGCAGAGCCTCTAGGTGTAACGGTAACGCCCCCATTGCTCCCAGAGGCTCATTTGCATATATTAAAACATAATTTTTCTCAGTAACGCGGGCACATATGAACATGGGACCAACACAGATATCTTCAGCTGCCACGCGCACAGAGGTCAGCCAGTTTCATAAGTACAAATCTGCTGACAGATGCCCTTTAGAGGAAGTCTGGTCACCAGTAACCTTCATATCCAACTAAGGGAATAAAACTATGATCAAAAAGCTGTTTTTCTTTTGTTAATCCGAGGCCACATTCCAGAGTTTTTCCTAATATGCATATCAGGCGTTTGGTGTAACAAGGGTGTCACCATTGCCCTCGTTGCACTGAAGCTCTGCACAAGAACACAGGGCCAGGTGAGACTGTCGCCAGTGACTGACCCTGTCAATCAAAGCAACTGGGGAGGGGCTTGTGGCAAAGCTTCAGTGCAAAGAGACCAACAGTGATGTCCTTGTTGCACCAAACACCTAATTTGCATATTACAAAACGACTCCTAACTATCTTAAAGGGGTTGTCCTACTTTACATTCAGAGCCAAATAATAAATATGGCACATTTTAGGACTCCATATAGCCACACCGCTTTTTTTTTTATTTTTATTTTTATTCTTACTTTTTTTTAAAGTGTCTAGTGAGGCATAACAAATCACATAACAAATCTGGTGAACGGCACGGACGACCGTAGTTCTACGCAATTTGATCCAGAATTATGGTGCATTTTGCTTAGTAAAATCGATGTGGTCGCCTGCAGCCAAAGACACAAAATACAGTACAAGCTTTGTAACAATGTGTTGTAATTACCTTAACCTGAAAGCTACATTTCCCAGTCCGCACCGACTCCTCATCTGTTTGCCACTGGTGGGGTCGGCTGGCCTCCGGGACATACACATCTTTCTTTCGCCTGAAACTTTGACGAAGTTTGTTCATTTTTCGAACCTCACAACCTGAAAAAAATATAAAGAAAAATCTGAAGAAACAGCAACATAGGTATAATGCTGTCCTCAAAAGGGGTTTTCCAGGTTTGTGCACTTTTGTCGCCCCTGGGTCACGTGTCGCTGGGTGACAAGTCACAGCTGAGGCCAGTCATTGGCTGCAGAAGTGCAGGTGACCATGTGAATCCGAAAAGTAACAGGACAGGGAGTGGAAGACTGCAGAAGAGAGGCTACAGACTCAGGGACTAAAAACAGAGCAGAACGAGGACCAGGAAA
This sequence comes from Bufo gargarizans, assembly GCF_014858855.1. Taxonomy (NCBI): domain Eukaryota; kingdom Metazoa; phylum Chordata; class Amphibia; order Anura; family Bufonidae; genus Bufo; species Bufo gargarizans. The sequence goes on along the minus strand of NC_058090.1, from coordinate 42,489,312 downwards.
GTATAGTTTTTCAACAGGTACAGCAGACTGGGCTTGAAGTTGAAAAAAAGTGCACAAAGCTGGAAAACACATTTAATTACACAACAGCATAGACCAAGAAACAGTACTGGAAATGTTGGGGTAGGAGGTGCACTTGCAGTGGTAGTTGGAAATCACGGTCCCATTTTATCACCAACACAGTAGGGACAACTGTCATTAAAGCCTGGGGACAATGGCTAGTGATGTCAATTACCCACCCAGCTCACACTGCAGCGGTGGCATAAATAAGGGGGGTGCTCGGAGACAAGGGTTAAATAGGTGTGTGCATTTTATACGTTCCTTTGTAAGGGAACATCCATCTCATTAAGGCCTCATGCACACAGCCGTTGTGCGGCCGTTCCCTCCATTGGGGACCGCAATTGTGGTCCCCAATGCACGGGCAACATCCTTGCAGCGGGCTGGACCCATTCAACATTGAATGGGTTCGTGGTCTGTCTGCACCGCAAAAAAAATGACATGTCATATTTATTTGCGGTGCGGAACAACGAAAAGAAACACCACAGAAGCACTCCGTAGTGCTTTCGGTGTTCCGTGACTCAGTTCCACATCTCCGGAATTGCGGACCCATTCGAATGAATGTGATGCGTGGATTGCCGACCCACCGTTTGCGGGCCGCAATACAGCCACGGCCGCCCAACGTCCCTGGGTGTATGATGAAGTCTGCCTGGTATGCATAATCAAATCTGACAAAAAAATATATATAAAAAAATAAAAATAAAAAAAATATAATAATAATAATAATAATAATAATAATAAATAAGTTCTGGTTTTCAAAACCCATATTCAAATAACTGCATTGAGTTGATAGAGGGATACCACCTGTTAAGGACCACCTGATCAGTGGTGGTTTCAGCATTTGGAAACCCTATGATCACCTTCTAAAACAAATATGAATTGCCCAACAAAAATGACGACTTTAAAAAGACTTTTAAAGGGGTTTTCCCCGAGAGTTTTTTGTTAATGACCTATCCCCTGGATAGGTCATCAGTATCTGATCAGTGGGGGTCCGACACCCGGGACCCCCGTTGATCAGGTGTTTGAGAAGGCACTAGTGCTCACACAGCTTAGCCTAGGCCATGAACGTCAGGTTGATCAGTCACATGGCCTAGGCGCTGCTCAGCCCCACAGAAGTGAATGGGACTGAACTGCAATACCAAGCACAGCCGCTATACAATGTACAGCAGACAGAGGACATTCAGACATCTTTTGTTAGGGGGGTTAAAGGGGTTGTTCAAGATAAGAACACAAGAATGCCTTCTTCCAGAAACAAGTGTCACACTTGTCCATGGGTCAAGATGCCACACCACGTACAAGCTAGATGTCACTGTTTTTGGAAGAAAGCAGCCTGGTGTTTAATAACATACACAAACTCCTTAAATCTTTTTTTGGTGGATATTATACTGTGGACAAAACAAGCAAAGTTGTCTCTTGTCATACAGTTCAGTGTCCTCCTAATGGTGGACTCAAACGTTCATCAACAACTCTTCTTCTGAGGTCCCCAGAAATCTCCTTTTGTTTTTGCCATGATACATTTCCACAAATGAGTGGTAAAAAATCTGACTTTGATAGATCCCCATTCTTTAGATAAAACAGGTTGACCACTCACTCCTGATTGTCATCCTAGTGATGGAAAACACCTGACTCGTGATATTGGATAATGTTTCTCAATTAATAAATTACCAAGTGTAATATTTTTGACTCATTTGTTTGATTTGGATCGCTTTATCTACTTTTAGGACTTCTGATGTTGTTTCAGGTCAAATTTTTACATACATATAGAAAATTCTGAATGGTACACAAGCATTCAAGCATCACTGTATATTAGCAAAGATCTAAGACCACACCAAAAATGCAGCTAGAATCTGCAGGGACGGAGAACATGGCAGTCAGCCAAACCAACACTTGGCTGAGCAAAAAACTACGCTTGAAAATCTGGAAGTACTCTCCATGTTCTTTATTTCAGTTTGAGTCATAGTGAACATTGTGAAAAGACTTCATGTTCTTCACAGTCAGATACGTGCATCATGTAAGGACTAAAAAGTCAGGGGAAGAAGAAAACCCTCCTGGTTCCAGAGTGCAATTATAAAAAAGGATAATAAATAAATAAATAGATTTCAAAAAATTAAAAGGATCCGGCATTTTTTCCCATTGACATGCATGAATGCCGAATCCGGCCCCGAGTGTTGCGGCAAAACGGATCCGGCATTGCGGTCTGCGCATGCTCAGACTGCCAAAAAAGTGAAAAAAATTAATGCCGGATCGGGCATTTCAATGCATTTGTCATACGGATCAGGATCCTGATCCGTCTGACCAATGCCATCAGTTTGCATGCGTTTTGACGGATCTGGCAGACAGTTCCGGCAACGGAACTGCCTGCCGGAATCCTCTGCCGCAAGTGTGAAAGTACCCCAAGACCAGCATTTTATATACACTCCTCTTAATAATACGGGGTGCATCTCTGCAGGGTCATGTGCCAGAAGTGAAATCAATGGCAGCTAGGAAGCCGGTGTAGACTTCAGGTAAACTTTACCCCAGTTTTCTGGCATGAACAATAATCAAAATGCCAGGCCCAACTCTGTACCACTAATTCCCTCCACCACTTTTTGGAAGAAGGGGCGAACGGGTCACATACCCAGCCAAAAGTTGCACATTTTTGTGCAAGGGGGGAGGGGGGGTCAGCAATTGCCTTTTAGGGTACATTAAAATTGGGCAAGCTCTTTGCTACCTGACTTCTTCCAAGATGGCAGTGCTTGAAGTCATAGACCTGAAACCCAAGACAGAACTTCCAGTTCTGATTTATTTCACAGAGACATTGAAATCAGCGCCCTCTAAGATTTTCACATGGACACGTTTATATCTTGGTCCATTTAATTTTGATGGCAATTTGAAATCTCATGCTGTCCTTATAAAAAGAATTCAATTACAGAAGCAACAGTTGTCATGTGATTACCAAAGCAGCCTCAGGCTTTGGGCCCGTAAATAGGAATTACTTTTATGAGGATCAAATGAATGAGAGTAACAATATGCTAGGAGTGTGTACGCGCCCCTTGAGTTTTTGTAGGCTTCCTCTCGCGCTCAGCTTCTTTCCCACAATGCAAAAGCATACGGATATGTCAAAAACAGAAAACGTTGCCGACTGCATAAATGTAACAATCCTAAAATATCTGTAAAGGATGGACTGCAGGACGGTTTTGCAGCAATGAAAGAGCTGAGCAGATTGATATAGTTTTGTGGGAAATGATTCAGTAAAACTTGTATTTTATACAATAAAACCTCTACTACTTCTGACTTCATTGTACACAGGAGGTGTTAATTGATAGCATTCTCTCAGTAAGTGTGTATACAGAGATAGCCGTCAGTCACTGATGATTGTACACAGGGGAGGCATTATCAGTGATTGATAGCATTCTCTGTGTAAGTGTGTATACAAAGATAGCTGTCAGCCACTGATAGCTGTACACAGGGGAGGTGTTATCAGTGATTGATAGCATTCTCTGTGTAAGTGTGTATACAAAGATAGCTGTCAGTCACTGATGATTGTACACAGGGGAGGCATTATCAGTGATTGATAGCATTCTCTGTGTAAGTGTGTATACAAAGATAGCTGTCAGCCACTGATAGCTGTACACAGGGGAGGTGTTATCAGTGATTGATAGCATTCTCTGTGTAAGTGTGTATACAAAGATAGCTGTCAGTCACTGATGATTGTACACAGGGGAGGCATTATCAGTGATTGATAGCATTCTCTGTGTAAGTGTGTATACAGAGATAGCTGCCAGCCACTGATAGCTGTGCATAGGGGGAGGCATTATCAGTGATTGATAGCATTCTCTGTGTAAGTGTGTATACAGAGGTAGCTGTCAGCCACTGATAGCTGTACACAGGGAGGTGTTATCAGTGATTGATAGCATTCTCTGTGTAAGTGTGTATACAAAGATAGCTGTCAGTCACTGATAGCATTCTCTGTGTAAGGGCTCATTCAGATGGCCGTATGCTATCCGCTAAAATGTGGATCTGTTTTTTTTGCAGATTGGATGCTGACCCATTCCCTTCTATGGGGCCCTTTTCTATTCCACGGTTCCACAAAACAAATTAAACATGTCCTATACTTGTCCGTGAAAATCAGGACATAGCCCCATTGAAGTCTATGTGTCTGCAAAAATACTGAATGCTATCCGTTTTTTTTTTGCGGATCGGCAAGAAAAAAAAAACGGATAGCATTCAGTATTTTTGCGGACAGCATACGGTCGTCTGAATGAGCCCTAAGTGTGTATACAGAGAAAGCTGTCAGTCACTGATATCTGTACACAGGGGAGGTGTTATCAGTGATTGATACAATTACCTGTGTACTTTACACAGGGCGGTCATCTACATTCCGAAAGAGCTAAGGTTTAAAGGGGTTATCCAATATCATAGCCCCGCCTCCTCCGATGTGCCGGGCCCCTCACATTGAATATCCTTACCCCGATCCCCACGCCGATCCTGGTCCCCGCACTGCTGCTTCTCCATGCACATAGATTAAAACATCCGTTGTCGGCGGGTTGGAGTTTGAGCAACCAATGGCAGGCAGTGACTGGGACACGCCTCCCTAACATCGCGGGTGACGCTAGGGAGGTTTGTCCTTGTCCCCGCCTGCCATTGGCTGCTAACCCCCCCCCCCCCAAGGCGATGCAGGACCAGGAGCGGCGCCGGAAGCGGGGTAAGTATATTCATTGTGAGGGGCCCGACACATGGGGGGGGGGGGGGCTGTTTATGATATAAGATAACCCCTGTAAAAGTATAAATTGCAACATTAAGGCTACTTTCACACTTGCGGCAGAGAGATCAGGCAAAATGTATGCTAACTGATGGCATTAGTAAGACTGATCAGGATCCTGATCAGTCTTAAAAATGCCTGATCAGTCGAAAAAATGCATCGAAATGCCGGATCCGTCGTTCCAGTGTCATCCGGCAAAACGGATCCAGCATTTATTTTTTTCACCTTTTTTTCAGTCTGCGCATGCGCAGACCAGAAGGACGGGTCCGGCATTCTGAACGCCGAATCCGGCACTAATACATCCCTATGGGAAAAAATGCCGGATCCGGCGTTCAGGCATGTCTTCAGTTTTTTTCGCCGGAGAGAAAACCGTAGCATGCTGCGGTTTTCTCTTTTGCCTGATCAGTCAAAACGACTGAACTGAAGACATCCTGATGCAAACTGAACGGATTACTCTCCATTCAGAATGCATGGGGATAAAACTGATCAGTTCTTTTCCGGTATAGAGCCCCTGTGACGGAACTCTATGCCGGAAAAGAAAAACGCAAGTGTGAAAGTAGCCTTACTAAACCCTTTTCCACAAAACAATTTATGAATCTGCTCAGCTCCTCCCGCTCTATAACATGCTGCTTGCGATTGCACTGCAATATGTGGAGAAAGTTCTCTTGAACTCTACTCCAATTAGACCTAGGGCTTTGGAAGGGGAAAACCACTGATAAAAGCAAAAAGTCCTATATGGGCAGATACAGTGTTATTCCTCCTGTACACACATTACTTACCACATCTTCATTATACAGAGATTGCCTTTTTAGAATACGTATGGCAATTTTGTAGTACACTTTGAAAAATATTCCCAGTATTGCAAAGTCAAAGAAACTTGTACTTTTGAGTTTCACTGTCTCATTATTTTCATTATGAAAGTTACCCAACTTTATACAATGATTCGAGGAGTTGTCTCAGCGCAGACAATGATATCTCTATGAGTCATGGGCCAAGCATGCAACTTCCAAAGAAAGATGAGTGGAGTCATCAGGGGATATTCCTAGCGTCACTGTCACTTGGCTTTAGTGAATACCAGGGGTCACAGTGGAAGCATTGAGAATTGGACATGCCGAAATCCAACGGCAGAAATTAGGGGACAATTTTATGTGTGTACCTTGGGATCAGGTACATGCAACATCGGCTATTGGGGCAAATAGGCATTGGACAGGTCAACCAATATGATCCTATTGTTAAAGGGGCTCTCAAGCACTTCTATACTGATGAAAATCCTCCGGGTAGATCATCAAAATGTGATCAATGGAGTCTGACTCTGGGAAAACCACTGACCAGCTGCTGAAAGAAGCCGCAGCGCTCAACCCAGAGCTATGGCCTTTTGCTGGGTCAGTCACATCACGTACATACATTGGTCACAGTCTCGTTCAAGTAAATGGGATTGAGCTGCAATACCAAGTACAGCCACTATACCATGGATGGCACTGTGCTTTCTATATTAAAGGGGTTGTACGGGCTTTTACTATTGATGACCTATCCTCAGCCGTCTCCTAAAAAAGATGATTGGCGGAGTTGTCGTGTGTTGGACCCCCACTGATCTGATATTAATGACCTATCCTGAGGATAGGTCATCAATAGTAAAAGCCCGGACAACCCCTTTAAGAAAAGGCTAGAGAGCTGCGGCCCTTCAAAGAGCTCATAGACAGGAGTGCAGGGAGTCAGATCCCCACCAATCAGATATTGATGACCCATCCTGATGAGATCATCAATATTCGAGCTCCGTAAACCCCTTTTAGCAGTGGACAGCCATTTCAATGGCTAGCCTCCAATATTTGGCAAGGCGATATGGCTTCTCCCACTAGTCCCTCTGCTTCTGTCTGTAGATAGTTGTAGCAGTTGAGACCCGATTCCTGCAAAACACAGGAGGGAATGCTAGTGGAAAGTCAGCAATAAGCGGAGAACAATGTTGTCTAACCTGTGACGCTCCATTGTTGCCCTGACTGCCTACAGCGCATGAACAGTATGAATGCATGTGCAGAGCAGGATCCCTCCACCGCCGCCATCTTGTGGCCCATGTGCACGGCACAGGAGAACTGGAGTCTTGGCGACCCCTTTTAATGTATAAATAGGTGAAACCCATTGGACTATATTGTTCAGGAACTTCTAACGAGGACTCTCGGCACTGACCTTGTACACAATTTGGTCCTCACAGTACATTTTCCAGTTTGTGATCATTAACTGGGTCAGTTATTTGCTCCAGTGCTTTTTTCCTCCAGTTACCATATCTAAAAATGGTCTCGTCGCCGTACGCACAATGTTGTTAATATGTACACGGCTCATATGCCCCAAGCATTATAAAAACGAGAGAATGCGCTGCAGCTAATAAGAGATCGCTGCGTCACAAGGATGCCGACGTCTCCGAGACCTACTGAACGCGGTCTGCTCCATTATGTAAATTATGGATGAACAGAAGATTCCCAAATTTAGTTTGTAAAAGTGAATGCACGTCAAAATCCGCAAGCGACAAAAGATGATTTGTAGGCATATCTACGGTGGACAGTCTATTTATACGTGAAACATGATGGGAAGACACTGCTGGGGCCACAGGAGCTGAGGATCTCAAGGATAAACCAGGAGTGAAAGTAATTAACACTGGCTGACCTGTTACCTGTGCACTCGGCAGCTGAAGGCGTCTGTGTTGGTCCCATGTCCATATGTGTCCGTGTTACTGAGAATAATAAAGTTTTAATATATGCAAACAAGCCTCTAGGAGCAACGGGGGCGTTGTCATTACACCTAGAGGCTCTGCTCTCTTTGCAACTGCCGCATCCTCTGCACTTTGATTGACAGGGGCAGGTGTGATGTTTACACGGGTCCTTTCAATTAACCCCTTGGAGAGCTCCGCTGTACATGTACAGCGCACGTCGGCACTTTAAAGATGGCGCCTGTTCGTACGCGCACAGTGGCCGCCATAGCGTCCGGGTTTCTGCTGCCTGGGGCAAATGTATGCGAAACACCCAGAAAGCAAATATTTAACTCTTCAGACCCCATGGTCAAATGTGACCCATAGCTTCGGGCTTAGTCCATATGTTATGCTTGCATCTATTATTATAGTGCATTATTTTCTGTGATTGTATAAATGTAGCCATGTACATCCGCAACATTCATTATTATATTGTGCAGGATGTTTTATTTTACTTTTTTCCGTGATTTTTATTTTTTTTCATAGCATATGAGTGGTGCAGATGTGAGTATATACCAATAGAGGCCAGAACATGACAGCACTATACTGGTATATAGCGAATGGTATGGTGTGTTCTGTGATGGATACATACTGGCAAGTTAATGATGGACAGTTATAGTCACTAAAGCTAAATGCACACGATCAGGATTGCACGGATTTGCGTGCGGAGAATCCGCACCGTAGGTCATGTACATTGTATTCTATGAAATTCTCAATGATTTTAAAATCCGCAGCATGTCAATTTATTTTAATTTTTCCTGACCAGATTGTCTTCATTCACTTAGTAAAATCCGCATGCAAATCCACACCAATTAATGCGGATTGACCGCACAGATTTGCCTGCGAACACCTGTGGATTTCAGTGCGGATTCTCCGCACATGAATCCTGAACGTGTGCATATACCCTTAGGGTGACACACACACACACACACACACACACACACACACACAGTACAGACCAAAAGTGTTCATGACTATGAAAATTGTAGATTCACACTGAAGGCATCAAAACTATGAATTAACACATGTGGAATTATATACATAACAAAAAAGTGTGAAACAACTGAAAATATGTCATATTCTAGGTTCTTCAAAGTAGCCACCTTTTGCTTTGATTACTGCTTTGCACACTCTTGGCATTCTCTTGATGAGCTTCAAGAGGTAGTCACCTGAAATGGTCTTCCAACAATCTTGAAGGAGTTCCCAGAGATGCTTAGCACTTGTTGGCCCTTTTACCTTCACTCTGTGGTCCAGCTCACCCCAAACCATCTCGATTGGGTTCAGGTCCAGTGACTGTGGAGGCCAGGTCATCTGGCGCAGCACCCCATCACTCTCCTTCATTGTCAAATAGCCCTTACACAGCCTGGAGGTGTATTTGGGGTCATTGTCCTGTTGAAAAATAAATGATGGTCCAACTAAACGCAAACCGGATGGAATAGCATGCCGATGCAAGGTGCTGTGGTAGCCATGCTGGTTCAGTATGCCTTCAATTTTGAATAAATCCCCAACAGTGTCACCAGCAAAGCACCCCCACACCATCACACCTCCTCCTCCATGCTTCACGGTGGGAACCAGGCATGTAGAGTCCATCCGTTCACCTTTTCTGCGTCGCACAAAGACACGGTGGTTGGAACCAAAGATCTCAAATTTGGACTCTTCAGACCAAAGCACAGATTCCCACTGGTCTAATGTCCATTCCTTGTGTTCTTTAGCCCAAACAAGTCTCTTCTGCTTGTTGCCTGTCCTTAGCAGTGGTTTCCTAGCAGAAATTCTACCATGAAGGCCTGATTCGCACAGTCTCCTCTTAACAGTTGTTCTAGAGATGTGTCTTCTGCTAGAACTCTGTGTGGCATTGACCTGGTCTCTAATCTGAGCTGCTGTTAACCTGCGATTTCTGAGGCTGGTGACTCGGGTGAACTTATCCTCCGCAGCAGAGGTGACTCTTGGTCTTCCTTTCCTGGGGCGGTCCGCATGTGAGCCAGTTTCTTTGTAGCGCTTGATGGTTTTTGTGACTGCACTTGGGGACACTTTCAAAGTTTTCCCAATTTTTCGGACTGACTGACCTTCATTTCTTAAAGTAATGATGGCCACTCGTTTTTCTTTACTTAGAATTTGTATTATGGCAAGAAAAAAGCAGCTAACAGTCTATTCAGTAGGACTATCAGCTGTGTATCCACCTGACTTCTCCACAAAGCAACTGATGGTCCCAACCCCATTTATAAGGCAAGAAATCCCATTTATTAAACCTGACAGGGCACACCTGTGAAGTGAAAACCATTTCAGGTGACTACCTCTTGAAGCTCATCAAGAGAATGCCAAGAGTGTGCAAAGCAGTAATCAAAGGAAAAGGTGGCTACTTTGAAGAACCTAGAATATGACATATTTTCAGTTGTTTCACACTTTTTTGTTATGTGTATAATTTCACATGTGTTAATTCACAGTTTTGATGCCTTCAGTGTGAATCTACAATTTTCATAGTCATTAAAATAAAGAAAACTCTTTGAATGAGAAGGTGTGTCCAAACTCTCTCTCTCTCTCTCTCTCTCTCTCTCTCTCTCTATCTATATATATATATATATATATATATACATACAGGTCCTTCTAAAAAAATTAGCATATTGTGATAAAGTTCATTATTTTCTGTAATGTACTGATAAACATTAGACTTTCATATATTTTAGATTCATTACACACCAACTGAAGTAGTTCAAGCCTTTTATTGTTTTAATATTGATGATTTTGGCATACAGCTCATGAAAACCCAAAATTCCTATCTCAAAAAATTAGCATATCATGAAAAGGTTCTCTAAACGAGCTATTAACCTAATCATCTGAATCAACTAATTAACTCTAAACACCTGCAAAAGATTCCTGAGGCTTTTAAAAACTCCCAGCCTGGTTCATTACTCAAAACCGCAATCATGGGTAAGACTGCCGACCTGACTGCTGTCCAGAAGGCCATCATTGACACCCTCAAGCAAGAGGGTAAGACACAGAAAGAAATTTCTGAACGAATAGGCTGTTCCCAGAGTGCTGTATCAAGGCACCTCAGTGGGAAGTCTGTGGGAAGGAAAAAGTGTGGCAGAAAACGCTGCACAACGAGAAGAGGTGACCGGACCCTGAGGAAGATTGTGGAGAAGGACCGATTCCAGACCTTGGGGGACCTGCGGAAGCAGTGGACTGAGTCTGGAGTAGAAACATCCAGAGCCACCGTGTACAGGCGTGTGCAGGAAATGGGCTACAGGTGCCGCATTCCCCAGGTCAAGCCACTTTTGAACCAGAAACAGCGGCAGAAGCGCCTGACCTGGGCTACAGAGAAGCAGCACTGGACTGTTGCTCAGTGGTCCAAAGTACTTTTTTCGGATGAAAGCAAATTTTGCATGTCATTCGGAAATCAAGGTGCCAGAGTCTGGAGGAAGACTGGGGAGAGGGAAATGCCAAAATGCCTGAAGTCCAGTGTCAAGTACCCACAGTCAGTGATGGTCTGGGGTGCCATGTCAGCTGCTGGTGTTGGTCCACTGTGTTTTATCAAGGGCAGGGTCAATGCAGCTAGCTATCAGGAGATTTTGGAGCACTTCATGCTTCCATCTGCTGAAAAGCTTTATGGAGATGAAGATTTCATTTTTCAGCACGACCTGGCACCTGCTCACAGTGCCAAAACCACTGGTAAATGGTTTACTGACCATGGTATTACTGTGCTCAATTGGCCTGCCAACTCTCCTGACCTGAACCCCATAGAGAATCTGTGGGATATTGGGAAGAGAAAGTTGAGAGACGCAAGACCCAACACTCTGGATGAGCTTAAGGCCGCTATCGAAGCATCCTGGGCCTCCATAACACCTCAGCAGTGCCACAGGCTGATTGCCTCCATGCCACGCCGCATTGAAGCAGTCATTTCTGCAAAAGGATTCCCGACCAAGTATTGAGTGCATAACTGAACATAATTATTTGAAGGTTGACTTTTTTTGTATTAAAAACACTTTTATTTTATTGGTCGGATGAAATATGCTAATTTTTTGAGATAGGAAATTTGGGTTTTCATGAGCTGTATGCCAAAATCATCAATATTAAAACAATAAAAGGCTTGAACTACTTCAGTTGGTGTGTAATGAATCTAAAATATATGAAAGTCTAATGTTTATCAGTACATTACAGAAAATAATGAACTTTATCACAATATGCTAATTTTTTTAGAAGGACCTGTATATACACACACACACACACACACACACACACGTGGGACCACTACAGATGTCTTAAGCTGCCAAGCGCACATTTAACAGGTCAGCCATAGGTACAAAACTGCTGACAGATGCCTCTTTAAACGTAGCTACCAGTTTTCAAAACTGGAGCGAGTGGTGTAAAAATGCAAAAAGGTCGAAACCTTTTTAAACAAATAAGACCAAAAAGGCAGAATTCTGGAGCGCAGGGCTTCGTACATTATTACCCCCTGTTTGTTTTCCCTTCCAATCTTACCAGGGTAACAAATAGAACCTAAATTATTAAAGTTCACCTACTAGAACACATTATCCTGTTAATTTACTTTTATATCCTCCTGGATTCACTTTAAAAGCAAAGCAATAACATTCTCCGTATTAGTGCACACGATCAGTATTTGTGCCGGAGGAGAAATGCGCTCAGAGAGGAGACGGAGGTTATAGGACACCATTAGTATCAGCTCTGCAAGCTGAAAACAACGCAAGCCAGAAAAGCACTCACTAGAATCAGGAACAATGTTTACCTTGTCAAAATTTCAGTGAGGTGCCTACAGCTCCAAGTGGTAACCAGAGCTAATGGCCGTAGGCCGACAGAAGCAAAAGATTCCCCGGGCCTGGCCCCAATGCAATATCAGAGCCTGTAAATTACCCTGCATTTAAATTACTGGTCTCCTCAGAAACGCAGGATTTATAAAAGGTTAAAAGCAGGTCTTACTTTCATGGAGTCTCAGGACTCGCCCTCTAATGCCTCTTGGCCAGTTGGTGCCACTAAGAGGAATCATGGGGAAAGGGGACCGGTCAGAAATGCCCATTAGCACCAACATGAAGTGACTTAAAGGTATTGTCTCACTTCAGCCAATGGCATTTATTATGTCGAGAAAGTTAATACAAGCCACTTACTAATGTATTGTGATTGTCCATATTGCCTCCTTTGTTGGCTGGATTCATTTTTCCATCACATTATACACTGCTCGTTTCCAGGGGTTACGACCACCCTGCAATCTAACAGCAGTGGTGGTCGGGCTTGCACACTATGAGAAAAAGCTGCAGCCTATGCGCACTACTGCAGGCAAAATTATTCATTTCCTAAATGTAAAACAGGGCACTGTTT